>NC_092269.1:15421915-15475842 GCF_036320965.1 Panulirus ornatus
ATAAACAAATTAAACAACCATGGAGACATCACACACCCCTGCCGCAAACCTACATTCACTGAGAACCAATCACTTTCCTCTCTTCCTACACGTACACATGCCTTACATCCTCGATAAAACTTTTCACTGCTTCTAACAACTTTCCTCCCACACCATATATTCTTAATACCTTCCACAGAGCATCTCTATCAACTCTATCATAATCCTTCTCCAGATCCATAAATGCTACATACAAATCCATTTGCTTTTCTAAGTATTTCTCACATACATTCTTCAAAGCAAACACCTGATCCACACATCCTCTACCACTTCTGAAACCACACTGCTCTTCCCCAATCTGATGCTCTGTACATGCCTTCACCCTCTTAATCAATACCCCCCCATATGATTTACCAGGAATACTCAACAAACTTATACCTCTGTAATTTGAGCATTCACTCTTATCCCCTTTGCCTTTGTACAATGGCACTATGCACGCATTCCGCCAATCCTCAGGCACCTCACCATAAGTCATACATACATTAAATAACCTTACCAACCAGTCAATAATACAGTCACCCCCTTCTTTAATAAATTCCACTGCAATACCATCCAAACCTGCTGCCTTGCCGGCTTTCATCTTCCGCAAAGCTTTTACTACCTTTTCTCTGTTTACCAAATCATTTTCCCTAACCCTCTCACTTTGCACACCACCTCGACAAAAACACCCTATATCTGCCACTCTATCATCAAACACATTCAACAAACCTTCAAAATACTCACTCCATCTCCTTCTCACATCATCACTACTTGTTATTACCTCCCCATTTGCGCCCTTCACTGAAGTTCCCCTTTGCTCCCTTGTCTTACGCACTTTATTTACCTCCTTCCAGAACATCTTTTTATTGTCCCTAAAATTTAATGATACTCTCTCACCCCAACTCTCATTTGCCCTCTTTTTCACCTCTTGCACCTTTCTCTTGACCTTCTGTCTCTTTCTTTTATACATCTCCCCCTCAAATGCATATATATATATATATACTTATATATATATATATATATATATATATATATATATATATATATATATATATATATATATATATATATATATATACATATATATAAATAACTGGAGGGAACGAGAAGTGGGAGACCAAATTGGAGGTGGAAAGATGGAGTGAAAAAGATTTTGTGTGATCGGGGCCTGAACATGCAGGAGGGTGAAAGGAGGGCAAGGAATAGAGTGAATTGGATCGATGTGGTATACCGGGGTTGACGTGCTGTCAGTGGATTGAATCAGGGCATGTGAAGCGTCTGGGGTAAACCATGGAAAGCTGTGTAGGTATGTATATTTGCATGTGTGGACATATGTATATACATGTGTATGAGGGTGGGTTGGGCCATTTCTTTCGTCTGTTTCCTTGCGCTACCTCGCAAACGCGGGAGACAGTGACAAAGCAAAAAAAAAAAAAAAGAAATTTATTTATATATATATATATATATATATATATATATATATATATATATATATATATATATATATATATATATATATATATATATATATATATATATATATATACATATCGTATCGATCCAGATACATATAGATGTACAGATATACACGTGTACATATTCATTCTTGCTTGTGTTACGGTTTGTCTGAACCCCTTACATTAAAGGGTGTATAATCAGCCAATAGGTCTGACACATACATAGATTCCTTTACCATCTGGTTAATATGTGATAAATGACGGCCGTAATTAACTACCTACTTTTGACTTTTGTCATGTTGGTCAGGCACTAAAAACAGATAAAAATGTATAAATATATATTTCTAATAGTAACGATAAAGATTGTTCTCTCTATCGTACTTTACCTTACATTTTTTTGGCAAATGTAATGGCCTAAAGTATAAAACACAAGTGTTTGGAATTACATATATGTGTACAGATTACATTATACATATACTAACAGCTTTGTATCACATCCTTCCTCTAAGGCCATTTTATTTGACAAGCTTGACTTGGCCTTCTTCCAGTTTCTATACAAATCATTCATATCACTTTCTCTTGTCTGCTACATATGTTTTATCCTTCCATTATTTGTAATATTATTAAACGCATTTACTCTTAATTCATTTACAGTCTAATAAACAAAATCTCTTATGTTAACATATAATGATAAGACTATGAGAACAATATAATATGCACTATATAATGTAACTTAGAAAACTATACATAACATTCCTCAAGGAAAACTGATTAAGAGATAATGGATAACTAAAACATATATTGATAAATAGGGAAGATGACTGTAGCATCTCCATCCCAAAAGAGACATGAGTCAGTCACTAGTTGACTCATGACTATAACATTATTCTTTCCTCTCGTATGATTTTATAATGAAATTTCAATCTTGTAACAAAAGACTCCACCTTGTTAAACGTTGGTTTTCTTTTTTCATCTTATGGAAAAATACAGGGGAATTGTGATCCGTAAACACTTGGATAGGTCTACATAATCCTGTAAAATATACATCAAAATGATTCAAACTTAAAATCAAGGACACAACAGCTTTGCAGTTTTTTCTCATAGAAATAAAAAGATTCTTTTAAAAATGATAGATTGGAAACTCAATATCATCTTTCCCCTGCATCAAAACTCCACCAACCCCAAATCACTCGCATCTATACACAGTTTAAATGATCTATCATAATTTGGAGTAGAAAGTGTGGGTGTACATACAACTATCTGCTTAGATTTCTTAAAGGCCTCATCATATTGATCACTCAATACAAATTTGATTTTCTTTGACAATTAGTTGGTTGATGGTAAAGCAATGATTGAAAAATTCTTACAAAACGTATGATAATATCCAGCTACCCAGAAATCTTAATAATTCTTTCTTATTTGTAGGTGCTAGAAATTTTACGATACTTTCCGCCTTAGCAGCGATTGGTTTTACACATCCCAGACTAACAACGTAATCTAGATATACTACAGTTGCTCTAGCAAATTCACTTTTTACGAAGTTTACCGTTAAATTTGCTTTGTCCAACCTACTAACACATACCTCACTAAATACAAACGTTCTTCCCAACTCTTGGAATACAATATTCTATTATTCATGTATACAGAACAATATTTAACATCACACAATAATTGATTTACTAATCTTTGGAAAGTACTGCCATTGTTTTTCACACCAAAGGGCAACACTTTATACTGATACAAATCATCCATAGTTACATTGCAGAAATTTCTTTTGCTCTTTCAAAGGTTCTTCTGAATATCCTTTCAATAAGTCTTAGTTACAAATTTAGCATCTCCTATCTGATCAATACAAACATCCACTCCTGGAATAGGATACGAGTCAGCTTTAGTGATATCATTTACTTTTCTGAAATCAGTACAAAATCTATAAGAATTACCATCAGGTTGAGTTATTAACACACTAGGTGAACTCCAAGGACTATTACTTTTTTTCAATCAGATCATTGTCCAGCATATACTGTACTTCTTTTCTCATTATCTTTCTCATTTCAGGATTCATTCTATAATGGTGCTGCTTGATAGGTGTTGCATCGTCAATTTCGAATTTATGCAGTAATACATCATTTCTCCTAGGAACATCATAAAAGAAACACCTAAACCCATTCATTACTTGTATAATCTCATCTCTTCTCTCAGTTTCTAAAGGATCAAGCTTCTTTTTCAAGTTATCTAACATATCTGAATCTTTTAACAATTTGTCTTCACATCTCTCCAACTTTACATTCTCACTTCTATCCACATCCTCTGCAACATCAGACATAACACATGCACAATGGACATTTGTAACCATCGTCGTTTGCAGAATTTCTATCATGATAAGATTTTATTATGTTTATGTGACACAATTGGCTTGGCTTGCGTCTTTCTGGAGTATTCATTACGTAGTTCAAATCATCCACTCTTTCCTCAATAACCCAGGGACCATAAAACCTTGCTCTCAGAGGATTTCTTGTCTGAGGCAATAATATAACACTCGATCACCTGGTTTAAATTATCTGCTTCTAGATCTTTTGTCATACCATACTTCCATATCTTCTTGACACCCTTTCAAAATTTATGGAGCAATCTCTCTAGCTCCACACAATCTGCTTTTAAATCTGATACGTACTTCAATAATCTAGAGAATCACTCTTTCCTAATCATTTCTCCTTTAGCATACTCAGTGGACCTCTTGTTTGATGTTCATACACTTACTCAAATGGACTAAAACCGGTAGACTCGTGTACTTCGTCTCTAATGGCAAACAATGGTAAAGGCAGACCCTCATCCCAGTCTACTGACAATTCCTCACAATACATTCTCAAAGTATTTTTCAAAGTCTGATGGAGTCACGCCACAACTCTATGGCTCTGTGGGTGATAAGCACTTGACATCTTATGTGTTATATGTAACCCCTTTAATATTTTCTTGAACATTCCTGAAGTGAAATTACTACCCTGGTCTGACTGTATAATTTCAGGCATAACAACCCAGGAGAAATATTTCACTAACTCTCTTACAATAATTTTAGAATGTATGCGACGTAATGGCAAAGCTTCTGGAAATCTGGTAGATGCACACATTATTGTTAATGAATACTGATTTCCTTTACGTGTTTTAGGTAGAGGACCTAAACAATTACAATTTTGCTAAAAGGTTTACAAAAAGCAGGAATTGGCTGCAGTGGTGCTGGCTGTACAGTCTGGTTGGGTTTATCTACTCTTTGATATAATTCACAAGTCTTATGATATTGGGATACATCTTTTTTCATGTTTGACCAATAACTCCCAAATGTCTAAACATTCAAGAATTATGAGGGAAAGCAAAAACTTATATCCTTTTAGAACAACAATCTGCTTTCTGACTTCCCAGTGATCAGATGCTGGAACATAAGCAGGCCTCCATTTTCTCATTAACACACCATTTTGTACATAAAATCCAACTGACATATCACTCTCATTCCCATTTCTAGCAGCTTCACTCCAACATTCTTTCAAACTCTCATCACCCTTCTGTAACTCTGTCAACTCTTCCTTGTCCACAACAAAATCTGGAAGTACATCAATTTCTAATTCCACAGTCCTCTTCTCATTTCCAATTTCTATTGTATTATTTCTAGTTACATACTCTTTATTCAATAATTCACCTAAATCATGATCAACATCTTCTCTCTTTAACATTGACCTGGTCACAACACAAGCTGGATAATCAATTTCACTACACTGTACATTATTATCAGTCTGATTCCCTATAGTTTTATCTGTCATATAGTTCACCATTACAATAGCATCTACATCAAATGGATTACTGCTCATAATAGGCTCTGGGACAAATTCGTCAGTCAAGTCATTTCCCAATAGCATGTACACTCCAAACATTGGAAATTCCTCACATATCTCAACCTTTACACGGCCACTAACAAATCCACTCTCAAGATTTATATAATGCAATGGGATAGGCTTGCCGAACCATAACACTTTTGCATTTATTTTTTCCCCAGAGTAAGACTCCTTTGTCCACTCTAATACATCTTTCAGAATCAAAGTCTGACTTGCTCCAGTATCCCTCAATATAAGATTTTTCTTCTCAGGACTTCCTTTAATTCCAAATTTTCCTTCAGTAACATATGGCACATAAATTGTACATTTTGGTTTACTCACATTATATTCATTATTTCTTACCTCACTAATATTATGTTTCTCTTCCCAAAGTAACATTTGATCCTATAGTTTTTGGAGATTTTTGACACTAATATTTACCATGAACTAATTCTCCACATCCCAGACATTTCAATGGTGGTCTTTCCTGTCTATTAACAAAAGGATTATGACTAACCTGAGGTCTTGAACACCTGTATTGTGTATGTCTTTGGAATCTATTTCCTACGTTGTTTTTTGGCTAATAGTTATGTGAAACTTCCACGCATTAATGCTGACTAGGCTGTTGAACATTTGAACAATGAGGATATTTATTGGGTTTATCATAATTTCTTTTATTACTCTGTCTTGAATAATGTGGATATTTATAAGTTTTGTCATAAGTCTATCCATCACTCTGTCTTATACTCTGTTTCCATGTTATTTCTTTCTTACAATATACGTTAGCAGTTTCTAACTGGTCTGCCATCCTGGCTGCTTCCATCACATTCTTCACTCCACTCTTGCATATTTCAAAATATGTCAGGTGTAAGCCACTTTTGAACCGTTCAAACAGGATTAGTTGTCTCTGCTCTTCTATTGTCTCTACTTTTTCAGATTGGCACTATCTGTCAAATGTCATTCCACATTCTCTAGCTATCTCCAGACGAGTTCGTTCGCATATTTTCTTTGGCTCTCTCTATCGTACTTTACTTTACATCCTTTTGGAAAATATACTGGCTTCACGTATATCACGTAACTGTTTGAAATGACTGAGATGTGTACAGATTTCATTATACACTGACCAACATCTTTGCCTTTCATCCTTCCTCTATGGCCATTCTATGGGCGAGGCTTGACCTTGGCCTTCTTCCAGTTTCTATACAAATTCTTCATATCACTTTCTCTTGTCTCTTGCATATGTTTTGTCCTTCCATAATTTGTAATGATATTGAAAATATTTACTCTTAATTTGTCTATACTCTAAAAAACAGAATCTCTTATATTAGCTAGAAATAATAAGACCCTCAAAACAATATGATGTACACTGGATAATGTAACTTAGAAAACTAAACATATCATTCCTCAAAGAAAACTGATAAAGATGTAGTGGATAACGAAAGCATTTATTGGCAAATAGGGGGATAACTGTAACACTTAATTTCATCCATTCTTTTCACTACCCCTCCACACAGGAAATAGCATCGCTACCCCCCGCTCCAGCGCCAGGAAAACAGACAAACAAACAAGTAAAAAAGGCCACATTCGTTCACACTTAGTCTCTAGCTGTCATGTGTAATGCACCGAAACCACAGATAACTATCCATATCCAGGCCCCACTGAGCTGGTTAAGTCCATTGACAGCACATCAACCCTGGTATACGACATCGTTCCAATTCACTCTATTCCTTGCACACCTCTCACCCTCCTGCATGCTCAGGCTCTGGTCACACAAAATCTTTTTCACTCCATCCTTCCATTTCGACTTTGGTTCTCTTCACCTCTCACATATACCCTCTTTGTCAGTCTTTCCTCACTCATTCTTTCCATATGTACAAACCATTTCAACATATCCTTTTCTGCTTTCTCAACCAAACTCTTTTAATCATCACACATCTCTCTTACCCTTTCATTACTTACTCGATCAAACCCCCTCACACCACATATTGTCCTCAAACATTTCATTTCCAACACTCCACCCTCCTCCACACACCCTATCTAATATCCCACGCCTCACAACCATATTACATTGTTGGAACCACTATTCATTCAAACATAACCAATTTTGCTTTTCGAGATAACGTCCTCTCCTTCCACACATCTTTCATCGCTTCCAGAATCTTCGCCCCCTCCCTCACCTTATGACTCACTTCCGTTTCTATGGTTTAATGTATTCCCTGTGTGTCGCAAGAGACACACCGGTACATGTTGTTTTGAAGAATGCATAGTTGTAACATTTTGATGAATATTCTTATGAATGGTAACACTGGTTTACATACAGATCATTGTATGTGTACTGTATCACTGTCTTCATCGTCACATATGGCGCTGCCACATATAATAGGCAAGGTTGCCACAGTGTTTTCTTCCTTCCTCTGATGAACACATGAATCTGATCTTCATGCAGGGGTATGGAACGGAGACGGAGATTCAAACCAACGTCTCTGGCTGAGCGAGTTAACTTAGTGTGGATGTGGGTGGATGGCGTCCCCACCCGTCAGATAGCAGAAGAGACGGGCACCAGTGTGACGACCGTCTGCCGGTGGGTAAGACGCTGGCAACTCGAGGGACACGTTAACACAAAACGCAGAAGATGCAAGTCATTTATTAGCCTTATTTGTAATGGTTATCCTCTGTATCATCAGGTGTCTTCGACGAATTATATCCCTAAACCTCAGTTCTAGGAGAAAAAAAAGCAAGGGAACAATTTCTGAAGGTGTCACAATGTATACCATCCTTTTCCTCAACAGATCCAGCGCTGTTTCTATGAGCATTGTTTATCGACTGAAAAGTACCAGTGGATGTGTTGTTCCACGTGTGAATATGTCATGCATATATAGGTTTGTGTCTTCCAAATTACTGAAGACGAGTTAGTAATATTGACGCATTACACAATAATGCTGTTGGAGATCATAGTCTATGACGTCTACGTAAAGTTCGCTGAAGATATTTGGTCCTAAACAGAATACGTGGAATCCAAGCATTTTCAGTGATATGACCATGCAATCTGTGACGCCTTCACCAAAGTGACGTCTGATGCCTCGTCACGGCCTGGAGGGATCACGTGTTACAAGTTCCTCAAGTATATGTGGATGATAACGTCGAGTCACTACCCACACCAGTCATCTGCCCTCGTCAAATTTTGCACTAAAAGAAACGACGAAAATGATCAACTATAACATTTTTGTAATGATGTTATGTCCTGTTATTGATTTAGGCGGATTTCTGAGCTGCCAGAGTTTCCAGCTCAACATAGGTCGTTTACAAATAGGTTTATCTAAGACCTTTTTATGATACATTATGGGACATAGGTCATCTATAAACAGGTTTATCTAAGACTTTTGTATAATACATTATGGGACATAGGTCATCTATAAACAGGTTTATCAAAGACTTGTGTATAATACATTATGGGACATAGGTCATCTATAAACAGGTTTATCTAAGACTTTTGTATAATACATTATGGGACATAGGTCATCTATAAACAGGTTTATCTAAGACTTTTGTATAATACACTATGGGACATAGGTCATCTATAAACAGGTTTATCTAAGACTTTTGTATGATACATTATGGGACGTAGGTCATTTATAAACAGGTTTATCTACGACTTCTGTATGATACATTATGGGACGTAGGTCATTTATAAACAGGTTTATCTACGACTTCTGTATAATATTTTATGGGTCAATCAGATCCATCTAGTGATCAATGGTGTGGCTCGGCCAACCCTCTATATTTCCCTATGCTGGCCACACTCTGTGTCTATGTTGTTTTACAATGGCTTTCTTGTCCTGGGTTTTCTGTTTACAATCATTAAGAAATTAAATAAATGTAACCCATTTTGCCTGGATAATTTCATACCCTAACACATGTTTTTTGCTTTTGTTACAATGGTTTCTGTGTGTCATTTGTCATGAATAGTACTTCATTCTTATCAATATGTTATCCATATTCGTATATCAAGATTAGACGTAAGTCAAGAAAATTCTTCTATTCATTTTACTCATATTCGTCACCATGTTGGCTTTGTTGTAAACAATGAGGATCACAATGCCCGGGGATCTTTCACCTCTGAGTTCTTCCTCCCTTTTCGGCAGTCTTGTTTCATTGAAAAAGTTCAGCCAAGTCTGATACTTTTGTTTTTTGGCATTAGAGTGACACAGAAGCATCGCGAGTATAAGAGTGAGTGTACGCGTCCAGCGTATGGAAGTCTTATATACTGCTGAACATGTATAGCTCCGAGCTATCGCTCTGACAGCGTAATTCCATCATGGGAAGTATATCTGCAGACGAAAATTTTCTCCAGTTGCATCCTTGTAGACGTTTGAAACTCCCTACCGGAACCAGGTGTCAAGTCATGACTGGTAAATGGCATTGTTCCGGATCCCACTGTGTCAGAATCCCACAAATAGAATGATATTGTACATTTACACAGCAATATTACAGGCATCAGGAACATGACATGGTGAAACGGGCTCTATTGTTATTGATGATTTTGGTTCATGTATGGAGTTGAAGATGAACGACGACGGTTATGGGTCAGTGGTGTAGCGGTTACCGTTCCTGATCGTGACGAATTCACAGCCTGCCAAGGGTCGAGCGTATAGGTACCAATCCTAGTTGTAGCAGTCAGTCCACAATCAATCCAGCGGCTCATCAACCAAAACGGGTTGTGCTGTTATATGGGTGCCTAGTTCAGGCTAGGATATACGTAGAATATATATATATATATATATATATATATATATATATATATATATATATATATATATATATATATATATATATATATATATATATATATATATATATATATATATATATATATATATGGGCGAGGAGGTGTACAAAGTGAGAGGGTTAGGAAGAATGATTTGGTAAAAAGAGAGGATGTAGTGAAATCTTTGCGGAAGATAAAAGCCGGCAAGGCAGCGGGTTTGGATGGTATTGCTGTGGAGTCCATTAAAAAAAAAGGGGGTGACTGTATTGTTGACTGGTTGGTAAGGATATTTAGTGTATGTATGACTCATGGTAAGGTGCCTGAGGACTGGCAGAATGCTTGCAGAGTGCCATTGTACAAAGGCAAAGGGGATGAGAGTGAGTGCTCAAATTACAGAGGAATAAGTTTATTGAGTATTCTTGGGGAATCATATGGGAGGGTATTGATTGAGAGGGTGAAAGCATGTACAGAGCATCAGATTGGGGAAGAGCAGTGTGGTTTCAGAAGTGGTAGAGGATGTGTGGATCACGTGTTTGCTTTGAAAAATGTATGTGAGAAATACTTAGAAAATCAAATGGATCTGTATGTAGCATTTATGGATCTGGAGAAGGCATATGATAGAGTTGATAGAGATGCTCTGTGGAAGGTATTAAGAATATATGGTGTGGGAAGTAAGTTGTAGAAACAACGAAACGTTTTTATCGAGGATGTAAGGCATGTGTACGTGTAGGAAGAGAGGAAAGTGATTGGTTCTCAGTGAATGTAGGTTTGCGGCAAGGGTGCGTGATGTCTCCATGGTTGTTTAATTTGTTTATAGATGGGGTTGTTAGGGAGGTGAATGCAAGAGTTTTGGAAAGATGGGCAAGTATGAAGTTTGTTGTGGATGAGAGAGCTTGGGAAGTGAGTCAGTTGTTGTTCGCTGATGATATAGCGCTGGTGGCTGACTCATGTGAGAAACTGCAGAAGCTGGTGACTGAGTTTGGTAAAGTGTGTGAAAGAAGAAAGTTAAAAGTAAATGTGAATAAGAGCAAGGTTATTAGGTACAGTAGGGTTGAGGGTCAAGTCAATTGGGAGGTAAGTTTGAATGGAGAAAACTGGAGGAAGTGAAGTGTTTTAGATATCTGGGAGTGGATCTGGCAGCGGATGGAACCATGGAAGCGGAAGTGGATCATAGGGTGGAGGAGGGGGCGAAAACCCTGGGAGCCTTGAAGAATGTGTGGAAGTCGAGAATATTATCTCGGAAAACAAAAATGGGTATGTTTGAAGGAATAGTGGTTCCAACAATGTTGTATGGTTGCGAGGCGTGGGCTATGGATAGAGTTGTGCGCAGGAGGGTGGATGTGCTGGAAATGAGGTGTTTGAGGACAATATGTGGTGTGAGGTGGTTTGATCGAGTAAGTAATGTAAGGGTAAGAGAGATGTGTGGAAATAAAAAGAGCGTGGTTGAGAGAGCAGAAGAGGGTGTTTTGAAGTGGTTTGGGCACATGGAGAGAATGAGTGAGGAAAGATTGACCAAGAGGATATATGTGTCGGAGGTGGAGGGAACGAGGAGAAGTGGGAGACCAAATTGGAGGTGGGAAGATGGAGTGAAAAAGATTTTGTGTGATCGGGGCCTGAACATGCAGGAGGGTGAAAAGGAGGGCAAGGAATAGAGTGAATTGGATCGATGTGGTATACTGGGGTTGACGTGCTGTCAGTGGATTTGAATCAGGGCATGTGAAGCGTCGGGTAAACCATGGAAAGTTGTGTGGGGCCTAGATGTGGAAAGGGAGCTGTGGTTTCGGGCATTATTGCATGACAGCTAGAGACTGAGTGTGAACGAATGGGGCCTTTGTTGTCCTTTCCTATTGCTACCTCGCCCACATGAGGGGGGAGGGGGATGGTATTCCATGTGTGGCGAGGTGGCGATGGAAATGAATAAAGGCAGACAGTGTGAATTGTGTGCATGGGTATATATGTATGTGTCTGTGTGTGTATATATATGTGTACATTGAGATGTATAGGTATGTATATTTGCATGTGTAGACGTGTATGTATATACATTGTGTATGGGGGTGGGTTTGGCCATTTCTTTCGTCTGTTTCCTTGCGCTACTTCGCAAACGCGGGAGACAGCGACAAACCAAATAAATGAATAATAAAATATATATATATATATATATATATATATATATATATATATATATATATATATATATATATATATATATATATATATATATATATATATATATATATATATATATATTTATTTTTTGTTATTGTTTTCATACTATTCGCCATTTCCCGCGATAGCGAGGTAGCGTTAAGAACAGAGGACTGGGCCTTTGAGGGAATATCCTCACCTGGCCCCCTTCCCTGTTCCTTCTTTTGGAAAATTAAAAAAAAAAAACGAGAGGGGAGGATTTCCAGCCCCCCGCTCCCTTCCCTTTTAGTCGCCTTCTACGACACGCAGGGAATACATGGGAAGTATTCTTTCTCCCCTATCCCCAGGGATAATATATATATATATATATATATATATATATATATATATATATATATATATATATATATATATATATATATATATATATATATATACATATATATATATATATATATATATATATATATATATATATATATATATATATATATATATATATATATATATATATATATATATATATATATATATATATATATATTTTTTTTTTTTTTTTTTTTTTTTTATACTTTGTCGCTGTCTCCCGCGTTTGCGAGGTAGCGCAAGGAAACAGACGAAAGAAATGCCCCCCCCCCATACACATGTACATACACACGTCCACACACGCAAATATACATACCTACACAGCTTTCCATGGTTTACCCCAGACGCTTCACATGCCTTGCTTCAATCCACTGACAGCACGTCAACCCCTGTATACCACATGACTCCAATTCACTCTATTTCTTGCCCTCCTTTCACCCTCCTGCATGTTCAGGCCCCGATCACACAAAATCTTTTTCACTCCATCTTTCCACCTCCAATTTGGTCTCCCTCTTCTCCTCGTTCCCTCCACCTCCGACACATATATCCTCTTGGTCAATCTCTCCTCACTCATTCTCTCCATGTGCCCAAACCATTTCAAAACACCCTCTTCTGCTCTCTCAACCACGCTCTTTTTATTTCCACACATCTCTCTTACCCTTACGTTACTTACTCGATCAAACCACCTCACACCACACATTGTCCTCAAACATCTCATTTCCAGCACATCCATCCTCCTGCGCACATCTCTATCCATAGCCCACGCCTCGCAACCATACAACATTGTTGGAACCACTATTCCCTCAAACATACCCATTTTTGCTTTCCGAGATAATGTTCTCGACTTCCACACATTTTTCAAGGCTCCCAAAATTTTCGCCCCATCCCCCACCCTATGATCCACTTCCGCTTCCATGGTTCCATCCGCTGACAGATCCACTCCCAGATATCTAAAACACTTCACTTCCTCCAGTTTTTCTCCATTCAAACTCACCTCCCAATTGACTTGACCCTCACCCCTACTGTACCTAATAACCTTGCTCTTATTCACATTTACTCTCAACTTTCTTCTTCCACACACTTTACCAAACTCAGTCACCAGCTTCTGCAGTTTCTCACATGAATCAGCCACCAGCGCTGTATCATCAGCGAACAACAACTGACTCACTTCCCAAGCTCTCTCATCCCCAACATATATATCTTCACCTTAGCCTCCACAAGATAATGATCAGACATCCCTCCAGTTGCACCTCTCAGCACATTAACTTTTGGATGTTAATGTGCTGAGAGGTGCAACTGGAGGGATGTCTGATCATTATCTTGTGGAGGCTAAGGTGAAGATTTGTATGGGTTTTCAGAAAAGAAGAGTGAATGTTGGGGTGAAGAGGGTGGTTAGAGTAAGTGAGCTTGGGAAGGAGACCTGTGTGAGGAAGTACCAGGAGAGACTGAGTACAGAATGGAAAAAGGTGAGAACAATGGAAGTAAGGGGAGTGGGGGAGGAATGGGATGTATTTAGGGAATCAGTGATGGATTGCGCAAAAGATGCTTGTGGCATGAGAAGAGTGGGAGGTGGGTTGATTAGAAAGGGTAGTGAGTGATGGGATGAAGAAGTAAGAGTATTAGTGAAAGAGAAGAGAGAGGCATTTGGACGATTTTTGCAGGGAAAAAATGCAATTGAGTGGGAGATGTATAAAAGAAAGAGACAGGAGGTCTAGAGAAAGGTGCAAGAGGTGAAAAAAAGGGCAAATGAGAGTTGGGGTGAGAGAGTATCATTAGATTTTAGGGAGAATAAAAAGATGTTCTGGAAGGAGATAAATAAACTGCGTAAGACAAGGGAGCAAATGGGAACTTCAGTGAAGGGTGCAAATGGGGAGGTAATAACAAGTAGTGGTGATGTGAGAAGGAGATGGAGTGAGTATTTTGAAGGTTTGTTGAATGTGTTTGATGATAGAGTGGCAGATATAGGGTGTTTTGGTCGAGGTGGTGTGCAAAGTGAGAGGGTTAGGGAAAATGATTTGTAAACAGAGAAGAGGTAGTAAAAGCTTTGCGGAAGATGAAAGCCGGCAAGGCAGCAGGTTTGGATAGTATTGCAGAGGAATTTATAAAAAAAAGGGAGTGACTGTATTGTTGACTGGTTTGTAAGGTTATTTAATGTATGTATGACTCATGGTGAGGTGCCTGAGGATTGGCGGAATGCGTGCATAGTGCCATTGTACAAAGGCAAAGGGGATAAGAGTGAATGCTCAAATTACAGAGGTATACGTTTGTTGAGTATTCCTGGTAAATTATATGGGAGGGTATTGATTGAGAGGGTGAAGGCATGTACAGAGCATCAGATTGGGGAAGAGCAGTGTGGTTTCAGAAATGGTAGAGGATGTGTGGATCAGGTGTTTGCTTTGAAGAATGTATGTGAGAAATACTTAGAAAAGCAAATGGATTTGTATGTAGCATTTATGGATCTGGAGAAGGCATATGATAGAGTTGATAGAGATGCTCTGTGGAAGGTATTAAGAATATATGGTGTGGGAGGAAAGTTGTTAGAAGCAGTGAAAAGTTTTTATCGAGGATGTAAGGCATGTGTACGTGTAGGAAGAGAGGAAAGTGATTGGTTGTCAGTGAATGTAGGTTTGCGGCAGGGGTGTGTGATGTCTCCATGGTTGTTTAATTTGTTTATGGATGGGGTTGTTAGGGAGGTAAATGCAAGAGTTTTGGAAAGAGGGGCAAGTATGAAGTCTGTTGGGGATGAGAGAGCTTGGGAAGTGAGTCAGTTGTTGTTCGCTGATGATACAGCGCTGGTGGCTGATTCATGTGAGAAACTGCAGAAGCTGGTGACTGAGTTTGGTAAAGTGTGTGGAAGAAGAAAGTTAAGAGTAAATGTGAATAAGAGCAAGGTTATTAGGTACAGTAGGGTTGAGGGTCAAGTCAATTGGGAGGTGAGTTTGAATGGAGAAAAACTGAAGGAAGTGAAGTGTTTTAGATATCTGGGAGTGGATCTGGCAGCGGATGGAACCATGGAAGCGGAAGTGGATCATAGGGTGGGGGAGGGGGCGAAAATTCTGGGGGCCTTGAAGAATGTGTGGAAGTCGAGAACATTATCTCGGAAAGGAAAAATGGGTATGTTTGAAGGAATAGTGGTTCCAACAATGTTTTATGGTTGCGAGGCGTGGGCTATGGATAGAGTAGTGCGCAGGAGGATGGATGTGCTGGAAATGAGATGTTTGAGGACAATGTGTGGTGTGAGGTGGTTTGATCGAGTGAGTAACGTAAGGGTAAGAGAGATGTGTGGAAATAAAAAGAGCGTGGTTGAGAGAGCAGAAGAGGGTGTTTTGAAGTGGTTTGGGCACATGGAGAGAATGAGTGAGGAAAGATTGACCAAGAGGATACATGTGTCGGAGGTGGAGGGAACGAGGAGAAGTGGGAGACCAAATTGGAGGTGGGAAGATGGAGTGAAAAAGATTTTGTGTGATCGGGGCCTGAACATGCAGGAGGGTGAAAAGGAGGGCAAGGAATAGAGTGAATTGGATCGATGTGGTATACTGGGGTTGACGTGCTGTCAGTGGATTTGAATCAGGGCATGTGAAGCGTCGGGTAATCCATGGAAAGTTGTGTGGGGCCTAGATGTAGAAAGGGAGCTGTGGTTTCGGGCATTATTGCATGACAGCTAGAGACTGAGTGTGAACGAATGGGGCCTTTGTTGTCCTTTCCTATTGCTACCTCGCCCACATGAGGGGGGAGGGGGATGGTATTCCATGTGTGGCGAGGTGGCGATGGAAATGAATAAAGGCAGACAGTGTGAATTGTGTGCATGGGTATATATGTATGTGTCTGTGTGTGTATATATATGTGTACATTGAGATGTATAGGTATGTTTATTTGCGTGTGTAGACGTGTATGTATATACATTGTGTATGGGGGTGGGTTTGGCCATTTCTTTCGTCTGTTTCCTTGCGCTACTTCGCAAACGCGGGAGACAGCGACAAACCAAATAAATGAATAATAAAATATATATATATATATATATATATATATATATATATATATATATATATATATATATATATATTTTGTTATTGTTTTCATACTATTCGCCATTTCCCGCGATAGCGAGGTAGCGTTAAGAACAGAGGACTGGGCCTTTGAGGGAATATCCTCACCTGGCCCCCTTCTCTGTTCCTTCTTTTGGAAAATTAAAAAAAAAAAACGAGAGGGGAGGATTTCCAGTCCCCCGCTCCCTTCCCTTTTAGTCGCCTTCTACGACACGCAGGGAATACGTGGGAAGTATTCTTTCTCCCCTATCCCCAGGGATAATATATATATATATATATATATATATATATATATATATATATATATATATATATATATATATATATATATATATATATATATATATATATATATCTTCACCTTAGCCTCCACAAGATAATGATCAGACATCCCTCCAGTTGCACCTCTCAGCACATTAACTTTTGGATGTTAATGTGCTGAGAGGTGCAACTGGAGGGATGTCTGATCATTATCTTGTGGAGGCTAAGGTGAAGATTTGTATGGGTTTTCAGAAAAGAAGAGTGAATGTTGGGGTGAATAGGGTGGTTAGAGTAAGTGAGCTTGGGAAGGAGACCTGTGTGAGGAAGTACCAGGAGAGACTGAGTACAGAATGGAAAAAGGTGAGAACAATGGAAGTAAGGGGAGTGGGGGAGGAATGGGATGTATTTAGGGAATCAGTGATGGATTGCGCAAAAGATGCTTGTGGCATGAGAAGAGTGGGAGGTGGGTTGATTAGAAAGGGTAGTGAGTGATGGGATGAAGAAGTAAGAGTATTAGTGAAAGAGAAGAGAGAGGCATTTGGACGATTTTTGCAGGGAAAAAATGCAATTGAGTGGGAGATGTATAAAAGAAAGAGACAGGAGGTCTAGAGAAAGGTGCAA
Source organism: Panulirus ornatus (assembly GCF_036320965.1). NCBI lineage: Eukaryota > Metazoa > Arthropoda > Malacostraca > Decapoda > Palinuridae > Panulirus > Panulirus ornatus. Next base: position 15,439,455 of record NC_092269.1, read on the forward strand.
GAGGTGAAAAAAAGAGCAAATGAGAGTTGGGGTGAGAGAGTATCATTAAATTTTAGGGACAATAAAAAGATGTTCTGGAAGGAGATAAATAAACTGCGTAAGACAAGGGAGCAAATGGGAACTTCAGTGAAGGGTGCAAATGGGGAGGTGATAACAAGTAGTGGTGATGTGAGAAGGAGATGGAGTGAGTATTTTGAAGGTTTGTTGAATGTGTTTGATGATAGAGTGGCAGATATAGGGTGTTTTGGTCGAGGTGGTGTGCAAAGTGAGAGGGTTAGGGAAATTGATTTGTAAACAGAGAAGAGGTAGTAAAAGCTTTGCGGAAGATGAAAGCCGGCAAGGCAGCAGGTTTGGATAGTATTGCAGAGGAATTTATAAAAAAAAGGGAGTGACTGTATTGTTGACTGGTTTGTAAGGTTATTTAATGTATGTATGACTCATGGTGAGGTGCCTGAGGATTGGCGGAATGCGTGCATAGTGCCATTGTACAAAGGCAAAGGGGATAAGAGTGAATGCTCAAATTACAGAGGTATATGTTTGTTGAGTATTCCTGGTAAATTATATGGGAGGGTATTGATTGAGAGGGTGAAGGCATGTACAGAGCATCAGACTGGGGAAGAGCAGTGTGGTTTCAGAAATGGTAGAGGATGTGTGGATCAGGTGTTTGCTTTGAAGAATGTATGTGAGAAATACTTAGAAAAGCAAATGGATTTGTATGTAGCATTTATGGATCTGGAGAAGGCATATGATAGAGTTGATAGAGATGCTCTGTGGAAGGTATTAAGAATATATGGTGTGGGAGGAAAGTTGTTAGAAGCAGTGAAAAGTTTTTATCGAGGATGTAAGGCATGTGTACGTGTAGGTAGAGAGGAAAGTGATTGGTTGTCAGTGAATGTAGGTTTGCGGCAGGGGTGTGTGATGTCTCCATGGTTGTTTAATTTGTTTATGGATGGGGTTGTTAGGGAGGTAAATGCAAGAGTTTTGGAAAGAGGGGCAAGTATGAAGTCTGTTGGGGATGAGAGAGCTTGGGAAGTGAGTCAGTTGTTGTTCGCTGATGATACAGCGCTGGTGGCTGATTCATGTGAGAAACTGCAGAAGCTGGTGACTGAGTTTGGTAAAGTGTGTGGAAGAAGAAAGTTAAGAGTAAATGTGAATAAGAGCAAGGTTATTAGGTACAGTAGGGTTGAGGGTCAAGTCAATTGGGAGGTGAGTTTGAATGGAAAAAAACTGAAGGAAGTGAAGTGTTTTAGATATCTGGGAGTGGATCTGGCAGCGGATGGAACCATGGAAGCGGGAGTGGATCATAGGGTGGGGGAGGGGGCGAAAATTCTGGGGGCCTTGAAGAATGTGTGGAAGTCGAGAACATTATCTCGGAAAGGAAAAATGGGTATGTTTGAAGGAATAGTGGTTCCAACAATGTTTTATGGTTGCGAGGCGTGGGCTATGGATAGAGTAGTGCGCAGGAGGATGGATGTGCTGGAAATGAGATGTTTGAGGACAATGTGTGGTGTGAGGTGGTTTGATCGAGTGAGTAACGTAAGGGTAAGAGAGATGTGTGGAAATAAAAAGAGCGTGGTTGAGAGAGCAGAAGAGGGTGTTTTGAAGTGGTTTGGGCACATGGAGAGAATGAGTGAGGAAAGATTGACCAAGAGGATATATGTGTCGGAGGTGGAGGGAACGAGGAGAAGAGGGAGACCAAATTGGAGGTGGAAAGATGGAGTGAAAAAGATTTTGTGTGATCGGGGCCTGAACATGCAGGAGGGTGAAAAGGAGGGCAAGGAATAGAGTGAATTGGAGCGATGTGGTATACAGGGGTTGACGTGCTGTCAGTGGATTGAATCAAGGCATGTGAAGCGTCTGGGGTAAACCATGGAAAGCTGTGTAGGTGTGTATATTTGCGTGTGTGGACGTATGTATATACATGTGTATGGGGGGGGGTTGGGCCATTTCCTTCGTCTGTTTCCTTGCGCTACCTCGCAAACGCGGGAGACAGCGACAAAGTATAATAAAAAAAAATGATATATATATATATATATATATATATATATTTATATATATATATATATATATATATGTATATATATATATACCTATATATATATATATATATATATATATATATATATATATATATATATATATATATATATATATATATATATATATATTACATATTTTTTATTATACTTTGTCGCTGTCTCCCGCGTTTGCGAGGTAGCGCAAGGAAACAGACGAAAGAAATGGCCCAACCCCCCCCCCCCCCATACACATGTATATACATACGTCCACACACGCAAATATACATACCTACACAGCTTTCCCTGGTTTACCCCAGACGCTTCACATGCCTTGATTCAATCCACTGACAGCACGTCAACCCCGGTATACCACATCGCTCCAATTCACTCTATTCCTTGCCCTCCTTTCACCCTCCTGCATGTTCAGGCCCCGATCACACAAAATCTTTTTCACTCCATCTTTCCACCTCCAATTTGGTCTCCCTCTTCTCCTCGTTCCCTCCACCTCCGACACATATATCCTCTTGGTCAATCTTTCCTCACTCATTCTCTCCATGTGCCCAAACCACTTCAAAACACCTCTTCTGCTCTCTCAACCACGCTCTTTTTATTTCCACACATCTCTCTTACCCTTACGTTACTCACTCGATCAAACCACCTCACACCACACATTGTCCTCAAACATCTCATTTCCAGCACATCCATCCTCCTGCGCACAACTCTATCCATAGCCCACGCCTCGCACCCATAGAACATTGTTGGAACCACTATTCCTTCAAACATACCCATTTTTGCTTTATATATTCTTTATACTTAGTCACTGTCGACAGCGTTAACGAGATAACGCAAGAAAACAGATATAAGAATAGGCCAACCCACCCACATACACATGCATATACATAAACGCTCACACACGTACATATACATTCTTATGTATTTCAACGTATACATACATATTAGCGCACAGACATATTCATATATAAATATGCACATATTCATACTTGCTGCCTTCATCCCTTCCGGTCGCCACCCCCGCCACATATGAAACAGCACCCTCATCCCCACGCGGTTGCTCGAGGTAGCGTTAGGAAAAAACAACAAACGCCATATTCGTTAACTCTCAGTCGCTAACTGTTATGTGTAATGCACGAAAACCACAGCTCCCTTTCCACATGTAGACCCCACAAAACTTTCCACGTTTACCCCTGACACTTCACATGCCCTGGTTCAATCTAGTGATAGCACGTCGACCCCGGTATACCACATCGTTCCATAACATTGTATTCCTTGCACGCCTTTCACCCTCCTGTATGTTCAGGCAGCGATCGCTCAAATTCTTTGCTCACTCCATTCTTCCACCTGCAATTTGGTCTCCCACTTCTCCTCGTTCCCTCCTCCTCTGACACATATATCCTCTTGTCAATCTTTTCTCACTCATTCTCTCCATATGAACAAACCATTTCAATACACCCTCTTCTGCTCTCTTAACCACACCTTTCTACGCACAGCCTCATCCACAGCCCAAGCCACAAAACCATATAATATAATTGGAACGACTATTCCTTCAAACATATCCATTTTTACTCTCCGATATAACCCTCTTGTCTGCCACTCATTCTTCAACTCTCCCAGAACCTTCGCCCCTTCCCCGACCCTGAGACTAACTTCCGCTTCCATTGTCCCATCCGCTACTAAATCCACTTCCAGACATCTAAAACACATCATTTCCTCCAGTTTTTCTCCAATCAACCTTACTTAACAATCAACTTGTCCCTCAACCCAACTGAAACTAATAACCTTGCTCTTATTCGCGTTCATTCCAGCTCTCTTCTTTCACACACTTTACCAAACTCAGTCACCAACTTCTGCAGTTTCTTACCCGAATCAGACACCAACACTGTATCATCAGCGAAGAAGAACTGACTTACTTTCCAGGCCCTCTCATCCACAACAGACTGCATACATGCCCCTCTCACCAAAACTCTTGCAGTTATCTCCCTAACAACCCAATACGTAAACAAATTAAACAACCGTGGAGACATCACGCATCCCTACCGCAAACTGACATTCACTGGGAACGAATCACTTTCCTCTCCTCCTACTCATATACATGCTTTACATCCTTTATAAAAGGATGCCTTTAGCAACTTACCTCCCACACCATAAACTCTTGATACCTTCCACAGAGCATCTCTATCAACTCTATCATATACCTTCTACAGATCCATAAATGCTACATACAAATCCATTTGCTTTTCTAAGTATTTCTCATATACATTCTTCAAAGCAAACACATGAACCACAAATCCTCTACCACTTCTGAAACCACACTGCTCTTAACTAATTTGTTGCTCTATACATTCCTTCACCCTCTCAATTGATACAATCCCGTATAATTTCCCAGAGATACTCAACAAACTTATACCTCTGTAATTTGTACACTCATTTATCCGCTTTACCTTTGTACAATGGCACTATGCATACATTCCGCCAATCGTCAGGTACTTCACCATGAACCATACGTACACTAAATATCCTTACGAGCCAGTCAACAACAGAGTCACCTCCTTTTTTGGTAAATTCCACTGCAATACTATCCAAACCCGCCGCATTGCCGGCTGTCATCTCCCATAATGCTTTTACTACCTTTCTGTTCACGAAACTATTCTCTCTGACCCATTCACTTTGCACACCACCTCGACCAAAACACCCTACATATGCCACTCTATCATCAAACGCACTCAACAAACTTTCAAAATACTCATCTCCTCATTTCACCACTACTTATTACCTCCCCATTAGCCCCTTCACCGATGAACCCATTTGTTATTTTGTCTTACGCACTTTATTTACCTACTTACGGAACATCTTATTCTCCCTAAAATTTAATGATATTCTCTCACCCCAACTCTTATTTGCCCTCTTTTTCATCTCTTTCACCTTTCTCTTGACCTCCTGCCTCATTCTTTTATACATCTAACAGTCATTCGCACTACCTCCCTGCAAAAAACGTCGAAACGCCTCTCCTTTCTCTTTCACTAACAATCTTACTTCTTCATCCCACCACTCACTACCCTTTCTAATCTGCTCACTTCCCACCTTTCTTATGGTACAAGCATTTTTTGCACAAGTCATCACTACTTCTCTAAATACATCCCATTCCTCCACCACTCCCCTTACAATATTCGACATCACCTTTTTCTATTCTGCACTCAACCTCCCCTGGTACTTCCTCACACATGTCTCCTTTCCAAGCTCACTTACTCTCACCACTCCCTTCACCCCATCATGCTCTCTTCTTTTCTGGAAACCTCTACAAATTTTCACCTTCGTGTCCACAAGATAATGATCAGATATCCATCCAGTTGCCCCTCTCATTACATTAACATCCAAAAGTCTCTCTTTCACGCGCCTATCGATAACACGCAAATCAATAACGCTCTCTGGCCATCTCTCCTACTTACATACGTATACTTATGTATAGCTTTTTTTGAACCAAATATACCCAATCATCAGTCCTTTTTCAGCAAACAAATCTACAAGCGCTTCGCTATTATTGCATCAACGCTGCTAACACACTCACTCAGCTGCTCCCAAAACACTTGCCTTTCATGATCTTTCTTCTTATGACCGGGAGTATAGGCACCAATAATCATCCAAATTTCTCCATCCACTTCTAGTTTTACCCATACCAATCTAAAGCTCACCTTCTTAAACTCTATCACATACTCCCACCACTCCTGTTTCAGGAGTAGTGCCACTCCTTCTTTCGCTCTTGTCCTCTCACCAACCCCTGACTTTACTCCTACAACATTCCAAAACCACTCTCCCTCTTTACCCTTGACCCTCATTTTACTCAAAGCCAAAACATCAAAGCTCCTTACCTGAAACATACTCCCTATCTTTCCTTATTTCTCATCTTGGTTACATCTACACACATTCAGACACACCAGTCTGAGCCTTCGAGGAGGATGAGGACTCCCCGCGTGACTTCTTCTGTTTCCCCATTTGTAAAGTTTAAATACTAGGAGGGGAGGGTTTCTAGCCCCCGCTACTGTCCTCTTCAGTCGCCTTCCACGACAGAGGGGAATTCGTGCTAAGTATGGAGAGAGATGGGTGATTATTGGTGCCTATGCAACTGGGCATGAGAAGAAAGATCATGAGAGGCAAGTGCGTTGGGAGCAGCTGAATCAGTGTGTTAGTAGTTTTGATGCTTGAGACCGGTTATAGTGACAGGTGTTTTGAATGTAAAGGTGAGTAATGTGGCAGTTGAGGGAATAATTGGTGCATATGGGGTGTTCAGTTTTGTAAATGGAAATGTTGAAGAGCTTGTGCATTTATGTGCTGAAATTGAACTAGTGATTAAGAATACCTGGATTAAAAAGAAAGATATACACAAGTATACACATGTAAGTAGGAGAGATGGCCAGAGAGCGTTATTGGATTACGTGTTAATTGATAGGTGCACGAAAGAGAGACTTTTGGATGTTAATGTGCTGAGAGGTGCAACTGGAGGGATAAGTCTGATCATTTATCTTGGGGAGGCGCAGGTGAAGATTTGTAGAGGTTTTCAGAAAAGAAGAGAGAATGTTGGGGTGAAGAGAGTGGTGAGAGGAAGTTAGCTTGGGAAGGAGACTTGTGTGAGGAAGACTCAGGTGAGACTGAGTGCAGAGGGGAAAAAGGTGAGAACAAAGGACATAAGGGGAGTGGGGAAGGAATGGGATGAATTTAGGGAAGCAATGATGGCTTGCGCAAAAGATGCTTGTGGCCTGAGAGTGTGGGGAGTGGGCAGATTAAAAGGTAGTGAGTGGTGGGACGAGGAAATAAGATTATCAGTGAAAGAGAAGAGAGAGGCTTTCGGACATGTTTTGCTGGGAGATAGTGAAAATGACTGGGAATGTATAAAAGAAAGAGGCAGGAGGTCAAGAGAAAGGTGTAAGAGGTGAAAAAGAGGGCATTTAAGAATTGGGGTGAGAGAGCATCGTTAAATTTCAGGGAGAATAAAAAAGGTGTTGTGGAAGAGGAAAGCAAAGGGGCTAATGGGGAGTTAATGAAAAGTACTGGTGATGTGAGAAGGAGATGGAGTGAGTATTTTGAAGGTTTGTTGAATATGTTTGATGATAGAGTGGCAGATATAGGGTGTTTTGGTCGAGGTGGTTTGCGAAGTGAGAGGGTTAGGTAGAATGATTTGGTAAACAGAGGTAGCAAAAGCTTTGCGGAAGATGAAAGCCGGAAAGGCAGGGGGTTTGGATGGTTTTGCAGTGGAATTTATTAAAATAGGGGGTAACTGTGTTGTTGACTGGTTAGTAAGGATATTCAATGTATATATGACTCATGGTGAGGTGCCTGAGGATTGGCGGGATGCATATATAGTGCCACTGTACAAAGGCAAAGAGGATACAGTTTATTGCTCAAATTACATAGGCATAAGTTTGTTGAGTATTCCAGGGAAATGATATTGGAGGATATTGATTGAGAGGGTGGAAGTATGTACAGAACATCAATTTGGGGAAGAGCAGTGTGGTTTCAGAAGTGGTAGAGGATGTGTGGATCAGGTGTTTGCTTTGAAGAATGTATGTGAGAAATACTTAAAAAAGCAAATAAATTTGTATGTAAAATTTATGGCTCTGGAGAAGACACATTATAGCGTTGATAGAGATGCTCTGTGGAAGGTATTAAGAATATATGGTGTGGGAGGGAAGTTGCTAGAAGCAGTGAAAAGTGTTTATCGAGGATGTAAGGCATGTGTAAGAGTAGGAAGAGAGGAAAGGGATTAGTTTTCAGTGAATGTCGGTATGTGGCAAGGGTGCATGATGTCTCTATGGTTGTTTAATTTGTCTATAGATGGGGTTGCTAGGGAGGTGAATGCAAGAGCTTTGGAGATAGGGACAAGTATGCTGTTTGCTGGGGATGAGAGAGCCTTGGAAGTGAGTCCTTTGTTGTTCCCTGAAGATACAGCGTTGGTAGCTGATTCGGGTGAGAAATTGCAGAAGCTGGTTATTGAGTTTGTTAAAGTGTGTGAAAGAAGAAAGGTGAGAGTAATTGTGAATAATAGCAAGATTGCTAGGTACAGTAAGGTTCAGGGACAAGTGCATTAGGAGGTAAGTTTGAAAGGAGAAAAACTGGAGGAAGTGAAGTGTCTTAGATATCTGGGAGTAGATTTGGCAGCGGAAGGAACAATGGAAGCGGAAGTGAGTCACAGGGTGGAGGAGGGAGCGAAAGTTCTGGGAGCGTTGAAAATGTGTGGAAGTCGAGAACATTATCTCGGGAAAGCAAAAACGGGTATGTTTGAAGGAATAGTGGTTCCAACAATGTTATATGGCTGCGAGGCTTGGGCTATAGATAGAGTTGTGCGGAGGACGGTGGATGTGTTGTAAATGAGATGTTCGAAGACAATATATGGTGTAAGGTGGTTTGATCGAGTAAGTAATGAAAGGGTAAGAGATATGTGTGGTAATAAAAAAAGAGTGTAGTTAAGAGAGAAGAAGAGGTTGTGTTGAAATGGTTTGGTTACATTTAGAGAATGAGTGAGGAAAGATTGACAAAGAAGATATGTGTGTCAGAGGTAGCGGGAGAGAGAAGTGGGAGACCAAATTGGAGGTGGAAAGATGGAATGAAAAAGACTTTCAGTGATCGGGGCGTGAACATGCAGGAGGGTGAAAGGCGTGCAAGGAGTACAGTGAACTGGAAGGATGTAGTATACCGAGGTCGAAGTGCTGTCACTAGATTCAACCAGGGCATGTGAAGCATCTGGGATAAAGCATGGAAAGTTTTGTGGGGCCTGGATGTTGAAAGGGGGCTGTGGTTTCTGTGTATTATACATGACAACTAGGGACAGAGTGTTAAGGAATGTGGCCTTTGTTGTCTCTTCCTAGCACTACCTCGCGCGCATGCGAGAGGAGTTTCTTGACGTTCCATGTTATGCAGGGTGGCGACGGAAATGAATGAAAGAAGCAAGTATGAATTATGTACCTATGTATATATGTATATGCCGATGCATGCATTTATATGTATAAGTTGAAATGCATACGTATGTATATGTGCGTGTGTGGATGTGTATGTGTATACATATGTATGTGGGTGGGTTGGGCCATTCTTTCTTCTGTTTGCTTTAGCTACCTCCTTCTTTTGGAAAATTCAAAAAAAAAATACCAAGAGGGAGAATTTCCAGTCCCCCGCTCCCTTCCCTTTTAGTCGCCTTCTACGACACGCAGGGAATACGTGAGAAATATTTTTTCTTCCCTATCCCCAGGGATATATATATTTATATATATATATATATATTATATATATATATATATATATATATTTATATATATATATATATATATATTATATATATATATATATATATATATATATATATATATATATATATATATATATATATATATATATATATATATATATATATTTTTTTTTTCTTTTTTTTGCTTTGTCGCTGTCTCCCGCGTTTGCGAGGTAGCGCAAGGAAACAGACGAAAGAAATGGCCCAACCCACCCCCATACACATGTATATACATACGTCCACACACGCAAATATACATACCTACACAGCTTTCCATGGTTTACCTCAGACGCTTCACATGCCCTGATTCAATCCACTGACAGCAGGTCAACCCCGGTATACCACATCGCTCCAATTCACTCTATTCCTTGCCCTCCTTTCACCCTCCTGCATGTTCAGGCCCCGATCACACAAAATCTTTTTCACTCCATCTTTCCACCTCCAATTTGGTCTCCCACTTCTCCTCGTTCCCTCCACCTCCGACACATATATCCTCTTGGTCAATCTATCCTCACTCATTCTCTCCATGTGCCCAAACCATTTCAAAACACCCTCTTCTGCTCTCTCAACCACGCTCTTTTTATTTCCACACATCTCTCTTACCCTTACGTTACTTACTCGATCAAACCACCTCACACCACACATTGTCATCAAACATCTCATTTCCAGCACATCCATCCTCCTGCGCACAACTCTATCCATAGCCCACGACTCGCAACCATACAACATTGTTGGAGCCACTATTCCTTCAAACATACCCATTTTTGCTTTCCGAGATAATGTTCTCGACTTCCACACACCCTTCAAGGCTCCCAGGATTATCGCCCCCTCCCCCACCCTATGATCCACTTCCGCTTCCATGGTTCCATCCGCTGCCAGATCCACTCGCAGATATCTAAAACACTTTACTTCCTCCAGTTTTTCTCCATTCAAACTTACCTCCCAATTGACAAGACCCTCAACCCTACTGTACCTAATAACCTTGCTCTTATTCACATTTACTCTTAACTTTCTTCTTTCACACACTTTACCAAACTCAGTCACCAGCTTCTGCAGTTTCTCACATGAATCAGCCACCAGCGCTGTATCATCAGCGAACAACAACTGACTCACTTCCCAAGCTCTCTCATCCACAACAGACTTCATACTTGCCCCTCTTTCCAAAACTCTTGCATTCACCTTCAATAACAACCCCATCCATAAACAAATTAAACAACCATGGAGACATCACACACCCCTGCCGCAAACCTACATTCACTGAGAACCAATCACTTTCCTCTCTTCCTACACGTACACATGCCTTACATCCTCGATAAAAACTTTTCACTGCTTCTAACAACTTGCCTCCCACACCATATATTCTTAATACCTTCCACAGAGCATCTCTATCAACTCTATCATATGCCTTCTCCAGATCCATAAATGCTACATATAAATCCATTTGCTTTTCTAAGTATTTCTCACATACATTCTTCAAAGCAAACACCTGATCCACACATCCTCTACAACTTCTGAAACCACACTGCTCTTCCCCAATCTGATGCTCTGTACATGCCTTCACCCTCTCAATCAATATCCTCCCATATAATTTACCAGGAATACTCAACAAACATATACCTCTGTAATTTGAGCACTCACTCTTATCCCCTTTGCCTTTGTACAATGGCACTATGCACGCATTCCGCCAATCCTCAGGCACCTCACCATGAGTCATACATACATTAGATAACCTTACCAACCTGTCAATAATACAGTCACCCCCTTTTTTAATAAATTCCACTGCAATACCATCCAAACCTGCTGCCTTGCCGGCTTTCATCTTCCGCAAAGCTTTTACTACCTCTTCTCTGTTTACCAAATCATTTTCCCTAACCCTCTCACTTTGCACACCACCTCGACCAAAACACCCTATATCTGCCACTCTATCATCAAACATATTAAACAAACCTTCAAAATACTCACTCCATCTCCTTCTCACATCACGACTACTTGTTATCACCTCCCCATTTGCACCCTTCACTGAAGTTCCCATTTGATCCCTTGTCTTACGCACTTTATTTACCTACTTCCAGAACATCTTTTTATTCTCCCTAAAATTTAATGATACTCTCTCACCCCAACTCTCATTTGCCCACTTTTTCACCTCTTGCACCTTTCTCTTGACCTCTTGTCTCTTTCTTTTATACATCTCCCACTCAATTGCATTTTTTCCCTGCAAAAATCGTCCAAATGCCTCTCTCTTCTCTTTCACTAATAATATTACTTCTTCATCCCACCACTCACTACCCTTTCTAATCAACCCACCTCCCACTCTTCTCATGCCACAAGCATCTTTTGCACGAGACTGGGTTATAGTGATGGGTGATTTGAATGCAAAGGTGAGTAATGTGGCAGTTGAGGGAATAATTGGTATACGTGGGGTGTTCAGTGTTGTAAATGGAAATGGTGAAGAGCTTGTAGATTTATGTGCTGAAAAAGGACTGGTGATTGGGAATACCTGGTTTAAAAAGCGAGATATACATAAGTATACGTATATAAGTAGGAGACATGGCCAGAGAGCGTTATTGGATTACGTGTTAATTGACATGCGCGCGAAAGAGAGACTTTTGGATGTTAATGTGCTGAGAGGTGCAACTGGAGGGATGTCTGATCATTATCTTGTGGAGGCTAAGGTGAAGATTTTTATGGGTTTTCAGAAAAGAAGAGTGAATGTTGGGGTGAAGAGGGTGGTGAGAGTAAGTGAGCTTGGGAAGGAGACTTGTGTGAGGAAGTACCAGGAGAGAATGAGTACAGAATGGAAAAAGGTGAGCACAATGGAAGTAAGGGGAGTGGGTGAGGAATGGGATGTATTTAGGGAATCAGTGATGGACATATATATATATATATATATATATATATATATATATATATATATATATATATATATATATATATATATATATATATATATATATATATATATATATATATATATATATATATATATATATATATATATATATATATATATATATATATATATATATATATATATATATATATATATATACTTATATATATATATATATATATATATATATATATATATATATATATATATATATATATATATATATATATATATATATATATATATATATATATATATATATATATATATATATATATATATATATATATATATATATATATATATATATATATATATATATATATATATATATATATACTTATATATATATATATATATATATATATATATATATATATATATATATATATATATATATATATATATATATATATATATATATATATTTTTTTTTTTTTTTTTTTTTCTTTTTTTTTATACTTTGTCGCTGTCTCCCGCGTTTGCGAGGTAGCGCAAGGAAACAGACGAAAGAAATGGCCCCACCCCCCCCCCCATACACATGTACATATACACGTCCACACACGCAAATATACATACCTACACAGCTTTCCATGGTTTACCCCAGACGCTTCACATGCCTTGCTTCAATCCACTGACAGCACGTCAACCCCTGTATACCACATGACTCCAATTCACTCTATTTCTTGCCCTCCTTTCACCCTCCTGCATGTTCAGGCCCCGATCACACAAAATCTTTTTCACTCCATCTTTCCACCTCCAATTTGGTCTCCCTCTTCTCCTCGTTCCCTCCACCTCCGACACATATATCCTCTTGGTCAATCTCTCCTCACTCATTCTCTCCATGTGCCCAAACCATTTCAAAACACCCTCTTCTGCTCTCTCAACCACGCTCTTTTTATTTCCACACATCTCTCTTACCCTTACGTTACTTACTCGATGAAACCACCTCACACCACACATTGTCCTCAAACATCTCATTTCCAGCACATCCATCCTCCTACGCACAAATCTATCCATAGCCCACGTTTTTTTTTCTTTTTTTTTTAAAAAAAATTTTTTTTTTAAATTTTTTTTTTTTTTTTTTCTTTTTTTTTTTTTTTAAATTTTTTTTTTTTTTTTTTTTTTTAAAAATTTTTTTCTTTTAAATTTTTTTTTTTTTTAAATTTTTTTTTAAAAAATTTTTTTTTTTTTTTTTTTTTTTTTTTTTTTTTTAAATTTTTTTTTTTTTTTTTTTTTTTTTCTTTTTTTTTATTTTTCTGCTCCCCGGGGTTTTTGGTCGCAAGGCGCGGGGCCCCCCCCCCCCCTTTTCCGTTTCCCCCCCTCCGGGGGGGGGGGGGGGGGGGGGGGGGGGGGGGGGGGGTCCTTCGTCGTCGCGTCGTCGTCGTCGGTCGCTCGCGGTCGTTCCGGTCGGGTTCGTCGTCGTCGCGTCGCGTCGGCGTTCGTTCGCGTTCGGCGTCTCGGGTCGGTCGCGTCGTTCGGGTCGTGCGGTCGTTTCCGGGTCGTTCGGTTTTCGTCGTTTCGTCGTGTCTCCGTCGTCGGTCGTTCGTCGGTCGTCGCGTCGGTTCTCGTCGTCGTCCGGGTCGGTTCGTTCGTCGTCGTCGTCGTTCGCGTCGTTCGTCCGCGGTCGTTCGTCGCGGCCGCGTCGGCGCGTCGCTCGTTCCGTTTTCGGCGCGTCCGCGCGCGTCGGTCGTTCGGTCGTCGTCGTTCGTCGCGCGTCGTCGTCGTCGCGTCGCGGTCGGTCGCGTCGGGTCGTCTCGGTCGTCCCGGCGCGGTCTTCGTCGCGGTCTTCGCGTCGTTTCGTTCGCGTCCGGTCGTTCGTCTCGCGTCGGCGCCGTTTCGGTCGTCGTTCGTTTCGGTTCGTCGCGTCGTCGTCGCGTTCGTCGTCGTTCGTTCGGCGTTCGTCGGTCGTTCGGTCCGTCGCGCGCGGTTCGGTCGTCGCGTTCGTCGTCGCGTTCGTTCGCTCGCGGTTCGTTCGGGTCTCGCGGCTCGCGGTTCCCTCGGTTCGCGCGTCGTCGGTTCGGCGTCGTCCGTTCGTTTCGTCGTCCGTCCGGGTCGTCGTCGTCGGGGTCGGCGTTCGTCGGTCGTCGTTCGGTTCGCGTTCGCGGGTCGGGGTCGTCCGGGGTCAGCGTCGTCGCGGTCGTTCGTCGGGCCGGTCGTCGTTCGTCGTTTCGGCCGTTCCGGGTCGTCGCGTCGTTCCCGGCGTTCGTCCGTCGTCGCGGCGTTCCGTTCGGTTTCGTCGTCGTTCGTTCGTTCGTCGGCGCGTTCGCGTCGGTCGTCGGCGTCCGCGGTTCGTCGGTCCGGGTCGGCGCGCGATCGCGTCGTCGTCGGGTCGGCGTCCCGTTCGTTCGTTCGGGTTCGGTCGTCGCGGGTCCGTCGGTCGGTCGTCGTCGCGTCGTCGTGTCGGTTCGTCGGGGTCGTTCTCTCGCGCTCGCGTCGCGGTCGTCGTTCGCGTCGGGGCGGCGTCCGTCGCGCGGTCGTTCGCGTCGTCGTTCGCGCGCGTCGGTTCGCGCGGTCGGGTCGCGTTCGTCCGTTCGTCGGGTCCGTCGGTCGTCGCGTCGGTCGGGTCGTCGGGTTCGTCGTCGGTCGTTCGGTCGTCGTCGCGGCGCGTCGCGTCGTTCGTCGTGTCCGGTTCGTCGGTCGTTCGGTCGTCGTTCGCGGGTTCGTCGGGCTCCGCGTTCGGTTTCGGGTTCGTCGTCGTTCGCGCGTCCGTTCGCGTCGTCGGTCGGCGTCGTCGTCGTCCCGGTTCGTTCCGCCGGTGCGTTCGTTCGCGTCGTCGGGGGCGTCAGTCGTCGTTCGTGTTCTTTCGTCGGCGTTCGGTCGCGGGTTCGTCGGCCGTCGTTCGTTCGCTCGTTCGGGTCGTCGTCGCGTTCGTCGTCCGGTCGTTCGTTCGGGTTCGGGCGTCGTCGGCGCGGTCGTTCGGTCGTCGTTCGTCGTGTCGTCGTCGGTCTCGTTCGGTCTTTTCGGTTTGTCGCCCGGGTTTTCGGGGTCGACGGTTCGGGTCGGTTCGGGTCGCGGTTCGCGTCGCGTTCCGTCGTCCGTCGTCGGTCGCCGCGGCCCGTCGCGGTTCGGTCGCGCGTCGCGTCGTTCTCGTCGGTCGGCGTCGTCGTCGTCCGGGCGTCGCGCGTCGTCGGTCGCGCGTCGTCGTCGTTTCGGGCGTTCGTTCCGTCGCGTCGCGTCGCGGTCCGGTTTCCGTCGTTCGTCGGGTCGTCGTCTCGCGTCGTCGCGTCCGCAGTCGTCGCGTCCGTCGCGTCGGCGGTTTCGTCGCCCGCGTCGCGGTTCGCGTCGGCGCGCGGCGCGGCGCGCTCGTCCGTTCGCGTCGTCGTCGTCGCGTCCGTTCGGTTCCGGCGGTTCGTTCGCGGTTTCGTTCGCGCGTCGTCGTCGGTTCCGTTCGTCGGGGTCGCGGGTTCGTCGTTCCGGTTCCGGCGCGTCCGTCGCGGTCGTCGTCGTTCGCGTTCGTCGTCCGCGTCGTCGCGCGCGCGTCGGTCGGCCCGGTCGTCGCGTCGGTCTCCGGTTTTCGGTCGGGGTTTCGGCGCGTCGCCCGTTCGGGCGCGTTTTCGCGCGGTCGTTTGTCGGTCGGGTTCGTCGCTGGGTCGGGCGGGGCGTTTGTGTCGTCGGGCCGGGGGGGGGTCGGGATACCAGTGAAATGAATGAAAGAGACTCAGGCCTTCTTCAGAGGATAGGATCTCTGTAGGAGTCGGCACTGTTGCCGTCTGAACCCTCCTTATCGTTGGCAGCAGAGACAGGCGGGATTTTGCGGATTCCTCTCGCCGTTACGGAAACGTAGAACCATCTTTATTTCATGTTTGTATTAAAAGATTTATAAAAGAAATAGGCTGAAAGAGAAATTATGTAAAGATAGGATACAAGAATGAGTAAGGATCTTTGTGAGGTTAGTGTAGAAAAATTGTCTTACAAATTGGCTGGATATCTTAGAATAATATACATAGCAACTTGGATAGAAAAGCAACACATGATGCAATGTTTCAATTTTCAAATGGTTTTTGGTAAAGGTCCGCATGAAATGGTGCCACATGAATCAAGAGTTTGTGTTACTGAAACAAGAATATGTAACTTGACAGAAAAAAAAATCACGGTGATATAAATATATGAATTTTAAGCCAACTAGTTCATCTTAGATCAAGCTGCCTTTTTCTGAGAGGCATCTAGAGGCTGCAAGCATCCGGCAGACGCATTTTGCTATGTCTACCAACAATTTATCAACACAAGAGCGAAAACGTCTTCCGTGGTAATGTCAGCTAAGATGTGCCAGGCCTACAAGTTATATATTTCGCATGTCTGTTCCCCGGGATCAAGGCAAATTCTGGCCACCTCATTTTACTTCGAACACTGCGAATAAAACTTCGGAAAGTAAGATAGACAGTTGTTGCTCGTTTGGATAGCGGAATTGTATGTCATAAATTTCTCCAAAATTTAGAAAATTTTTGAATTTTTAATTCATATATACTTTTTCGTAGAATGTTCAATGTTTTAGAAAAAGTATCATATATGGAATATGCTGAGGGAATCTCTTACTAGTGATGGGTAAAATGAATCGATGAACAAATGTATTCTTTCTTATGATAACAATTTCATATAGTTCTTTTGCATGGTGATACAGAGGGGGAAAGAGAACCATGAAGTTCACTATCTCAAGAATTTGGCAGAAGCCCACTGACCACTCAAGCAATTGTTGCTTCTGCATGGTTGACCCTTCCAAACGTGTGATTGGCAAGAATGCACCTGCTATCACGTATCCGGACCTTCACGTATCCGGACCTTCACGTATCCGGACCTTCACGTATCCGGACCTTCACGTATCCGGACCTTCACGTATCCGGACCTTCACTGCATATAAGATTAGGTCTTATGAAACAATTTGTCACAGCTCTAGATAAGGAGTCTACAGCCTTCAAGCACGTTCAAGACTTCATCCCTAAGCTGTTTGGGGCAAAGGTCAAAGCCGGTGTTTTCGTCAGACCGCAGATAAAGAATATCCTGGAGTTCAAGGAATTCCTCAAGAAGCTCACTAGGAAGGAGAAAGCAGCTTGGTACAGCTTCGTCGCAGTGGTTTGGGGCTTCCTGGCCAATCACCAGGCCAGAAACTATGTGGAACTAGTTAAGACTATGGTGAAGAATTACTGCAAAATGGGCTGCAGGATGTCTCTCAAAGTCCATATCCTTGACGCTCATCTTGATAAATTCAAGAAAATGGTCGAGTATCGGAGGAGCAAGACGAGCGCTTCCACCACGATATACTGGACTTTGAACGCCGCTAACAAGGAACATATAACGAGAACATGATGGCAGATTATATTTGGGGTTTGATTCGTGAAGGTGATTTACAGTAGAATCGTAAATATTGAAAAAACTAATCACTTCAATCTTTTGTGGTCACCTTTTACTTAACATTAGTGAAAATGACTATTAATTTTGAATCATAAGTTGTTGTTTTTCTGACTTTATGTGAATATAAATGTGAAAGTTCGTCCGTTATCAAATTGGAAATAGGAAAATATCATAGTATCACTGTCCTGGTCAAAAAAGCAAAGTTTGAGGGAAATAAATGGATTTTCCACTACTTTTTACGCATAAGCAACTGGGAAATAACACATACTAGAACGAAGATTATGTAACACAGTGTTACAGAGGAATATAGAATTCAGAAGTAGACTGTCAATCTGGTACAGTGAGTGGTAAGAGAGGTTGTTAACCTGGTACAGGGAGTGGTTAGAGAGGTTGTTAACTTGGTATAGGGAGTGGTAAGAAAGGTTGTTAACTTGGTATAGGGAGTGGTAAGAGAGGTTGTTAACTTGGTATAGGGAATGGTAAGAAAGGTTGTTAACCTGGTACAGGGAGTGGTAAGAGAGGTTGTTAACTTGGTATAGGGAGTGGTAAGAGAGATTGTTAACTTGGTATAGGGAATGGTAAGAGAGGTTGTTAACTTGGTATAGGGAGTGGTAAGAAAGGTTGTTAACTTGGTATAGGGAGTGGTTAGAGAGGTTGTTAACTTGGTATAGGGAGTGGTAAGAAAGGTTGTTAACTTGGTATAGGGAGTGGTAAGAGAGGTTGTTAACCTGGTACAGGGAGTGGTAAGAGAGGTTGTTAACTTGGTATAGGGAGTGGTAAGAGAGGTTGTTAACTTGGTATAGGGAGTGGTTAGAGAGGTTGTTAACTTGGTATAGGGAGTGGTAAGAAAGGTTGTTAACTTGGTATAGGGAGTGGTAAGAGAGGTTGTTAACTTGGTATAGGGAGTGGTTAGAGAGGTTGTTAACTTGGTATAGGGAGTGGTAAGAAAGGTTGTTAACTTGGTATAGGGAGTGGTAAGAAAGGTTGTTAACTTGGTATAGGGAGTGGTAAGAAAGGTTGTTAACTTGGTATAGGGAGTGGTAAGAGAGGTTGTTAACTTGGTATAGGGAATGGTAAGAGAGGTTGTTAACTTGGTATAGGGAGTGGTAAGAAAGGTTGTTAACTTGGTATAGGGAGTGGTAAGAGAGGTTGTTAACTTGGTATAGGGAATGGTAAGAGAGGTTGTTAACTTGGTATAGGGAGTGGTAAGAAAGGTTGTTAACTTGGTATAGGGAGTGGTAAGAGAGGTTGTTAACTTGGTATAGGGAATGGTAAGAGAGGTTGTTAACTTGGTATAGGGAATGGTAAGAGAGATTGTTAACTTGGTATAGGGAGTGGTAAGAGAGATTGTTAACTTGGTATAGGGAGTGGTAAGAGAGGTTGTTAACTTGGTATAGGGAGTGGTAAGAGAGGTTGTTAACTTGGTATAGGGAGTGGTAAGAGAGGTTGTTAACTTGGTATAGGGAGTGGTAAGAGAGGTTGTTAACTTGGTATAGGGAGTGGTAAGAGAGGTTGTTAACTTGGTATAGGGAGTGGTAAGAGAGGTTGTTAACTTGGTTAGGGAGTGGTAAGAGAGGTTGTTAACTTGGTATAGGGAGTGGTAAGAGAGTTTGTTAACTTGGTATAGGGAGTGGTAAGAAGGTTGTTAACTTGGTATAGGGAGTGGTAAGAGAGGTTGTTAACTTGGTATAGGGAGTGGTAAGAAAGGTTGTTAACTTGGTATAGGGAGTGGTAAGAGAGGTTGTTAACTTGGTATAGGGAGTGGGTAAGAGAAGGTTGTTAACTTGGTATAGGGAGTGGTAAGAGAGGTTGTTAACTTGGTATAGGGAGTGGTAAGAGAGGTTGTTAACTTGGTATAGGGAGTGGTAAGAAAGGTTGTTAACTTGGTATAGGGAGTGGTAAGAGAGGTTGTTAACTTGGTATAGGGAGTGGTAAGAGAGGTTGTTAACTTGGTATAGGGAGTGGTAAGAAAGGTTGTTAACTTGGTATAGGGAATGGTAAGAGAGGTTGTTAACTTGGTATAGGGATGGTAAGAAGTTTGTTAACTTGGTATAGGGGAGTGGTAAGAGAGGTTGTTAACTTGGTATAGGGAGTGGTAAGAAAGGTTGTTAACTTGGTATAGGGAATGGTAAGAAAGGTTGTTAACTTGGTATAGGGAATGGTAAGAGAGGTTGTTAACCTGGTACAGGGAGTGATAAGAGAGATTGTTAACCTGATATAGGGAGTGGTAAGAGAGGTTGTTAACTTGGTATAGGGAGTGGTAAGAAAGGTTGTTAACCGTGTACAGGGAGTGGTAAGAAAAGGTGTTAACCTCGTGCAGGGAGTGACAAGTGAGGGTTGATAAAGACAACTGTAAAGTAATATATCAAAGATAGAAATATAATTATATAAACCACTTCCAGAGGTACAACAGAAGACGAATCTCAAAGCTATCATCCTAAAAGTTTGAAATCTTGAAGCAGAATATTGCCACCACTTGTCAACAAGTATAGAGAATATCTGGATTCACCATATGAAACTTTCATCACAGAACATCAAAAATCATTCTCAAGTTTCTGTGGAACTGCTTCCTGAGTATGTGTACGAATCTCGGTTTCCAGAATGAGAAAGACCCTCACAGTCTAAACAAGTCCGGGAAAGTGTGAAAAGTTACTACTACGACAAAGAATTAAAGCCATGTAAGAAAATATCAAGGGAACTAATTCTGATCTCTCCACTAACGAGAAGACTCTGTCATGATGCAGCAGTTTTACAGATGAGATATAGAATGATAACATTAGTAAAGAAACTGCTACAATAACAGATGTATTCTGTCATTAGAATCAAAGACTTTATGTTCAGAGCTAAAAGGTTTGACATTGAAATGTAAATACTTTCTTTCAAATAGAATAATTGAAAGATATATTCAACTTTCTGGTTCTATCATAAATGAAAAAGAAAGATTTTTCCTGTCTCTCTCTCTTACTATGTAGAAATATATAAAGATCTAAATTTCTATAGAAAATAAGTTTGGCAGAGGACGATAGATGATTTATCAGTTTACCCTGTGTATGTACTCTATGCTTACCCTGTGCATGTATTGTAATTTTACCCTATGTATGTGCTCTGCGTTTACCTTGTGTATGTACTCTATGTTCACACTGTGTATGTATTGTATGTTTACCCTGTGTATGTACTCTGCGTTTACTTTGTGTATGTACTCTATGTTTACCCTGCGTATGTACTCTATGTTTACCCTGCATATGTACTCTTTGTTTACCCTGTGTATGTACTCTATGTTTATCCTATGTATGTACTCTATGTAAGCACCAATAACTTCTTGATTCTATTTTGAGGTTACTAACAGAAGATATATGAACAGATGTTTTGTCTGGGAGTGATGACACGTGGAACATTCAATGTTCAATTTCAAATACACGTTTGATAAAGCGCTCTTCATTATTTGATTACTGTCCACAACCATCTATTGTAGCAAGAAATTTTTATATATTTAAACCTGGCAGCAGCCCAGGATCGATTCTTGGGTGAGTCGTGACTGAAATTGTTTAAATTGATTTAGGGGAATTTAAAGATTACATGATGTGATACATACATAAACTTGTACATATCATATTGTTAAACCAGACAACCATCTGCATCTTATATGTCATCGCTGAGTGGCTCACTGATGTTGGCAAATTGCTATATGACATGTTACCCGAAATGCTGGTAGTGGTACTAGTACTGGTACTGGTACTGGTACTCTTACTGGTACTAGTACTGGTACTGGTACTGGTACTCTTACTGGTACTAGTACTGGTACTGGTACTGGTACTCTTACTGGTACTAGTACTGGTACTGGTACTGATACTCTTACTGGTACTAGTACTGGTACTGGTACTGGTACTCTTACTGGTACTAGTACTGGTACTGGTACTGATACTCTTACTGGTACTAGTACTGGTACTGGTACTGGTACTCTTACTGGTACTAGTACTGGTACTGGTACTGGTACTCTTACTGGTACTAGTACTGGTACTGGTACTGGTACTCTTACTGGTACTAGTACTGGTATTGGTACTGGTACTCTTACTGGTACTAGTGCTGGTACTGGTACTGGTACTCTTACTGGTACTAGTACTGGTACTGGTACTGATACTCTTACTGGTACTAGTACTGGTACTGGTACTGGTACTCTTACTGGTACTAGTACTGGTACTGGTACTGATACTCTTACTGGTACTAGTACTGGTACTGGTACTGGTACTCTTACTGGTACTAGTACTGGTACTGGTACTGGTACTCTTACTGGTACTAGTACTGGTATTGGTACTGGTACTCTTACTGGTACTAGTGCTGGTACTGGTACTGGTACTCTTACTGGTACTAGTACTGGTACTGGTACTGGTACTCTTACTGGTACTAGTACTGGTACTGGTACTGGTACTCTTACTGGTACTAGTACTGGTACTGGTACTGGTACTCTTACTGGTACTAGTACTGGTACTGGTACTGGTACTCTTACTGGTACTAGTACTGGTACTGGTACTGGTACTCTTACTGGTACTAGTACTGGTACTGGTACTGGTACTCTTACTGGTACTAGTACTGGTACTGGTACTGGTACTCTTACTGGTACTAGTACTGGTATTGGTACTGGTACTCTTACTGGTACTAGTACTGGTACTGGTACTGGTACTCTTACTGGTACTAGTACTGGTACTGGTACTGGTACTCTTACTGGTACTAGTACTGGTACTGGTACTGGTACTCTTACTGGTACTAGTGCTGGTACTGGTACTGGTACTCTTACTGGTACTAGTACTGGTACTGGTACTGGTACTCTTACTGGTACTAGTACTGGTACTGGTACTGGTACTCTTACTGGTACTAGTACTGGTACTGATACTCTTACTGGTACTAGTACTGGTACTGGTACTGGTACTCTTACTGGTACTAGTACTGGTATTGGTACTCTTACTGGTACTAGTACTAGCACTGGTACTGTTAGTGTTACTGGTACTAGTACTAGTACTGGTACTAGTACTGGTACTGTTACTGTTACTGGTACTAGTACTAGTACTGGTACTAGTATTGGTACTGGTACTCTTACTGGTACTAGTACTGGTACTGGTACTGGTACTCTTACTGGTACTAGTACTGGTATTGGTACTCTTACTGGTACTAGTACTAGTACTGGTACTGTTACTGTTACTGGTACTAGTACTAGTACTGGTACTAGTACTGGTACTGTTACTGTTGCTGGTACTAGTACTAGTACTGGTACTAGTACTGGTACTAGTACTGGTACTGGTACTCTTACTGGTACTAGTACTAGTACTGGTACTGGTACTTGATCAGATCCGCACTTGAAAGTGAGGATGATGTTCCTTTCTATTCTGAGCATGTGTTGCTCACAGAATAATGAACAGATGAAGATTTTGCAAATAACATGATTCATAATTCTTTTATTTATTGATAATTTTCCTCTACTTGTACTTATGGTCCGTACTTATCATTGTATTAATCAACATATCAACCTTACCTTTCAAATAAATTTGAATTGTATGCTTTTCATACCTGTATGAATCTTTACACTTTTATCCATATGAAAAGTGAAGCCTGAAATAAGATACATTGTTTTTTTTCTTAAATAATTCTAAATGCTGGTCCACCCATCATTTTCTTTCAGATTGCTGTATACAAGAAAGATGAGGAAAGCGTTCCCTGGTTTCCAGAGTGCCGCTCTGTTATTCCTTGTTACGATGGCCAACTGCTCCACGAACCAGTCGGTTACTAGTGTGACCGAGGGTGGTCACCAGGTGGCTGTGGTGGTGGGCCAGGTGGTAGAGCAGTACATGGCTACGTGCCACCTGGTGCTGGCCGCTACAACACAACATTCTTCGCTGCTACAACACATCAACAGGTAAACCAGTTCATATGAAGCTTCTATATAGGAAGTGTCTCTCTTGGTAATATCTTGAACCATATTCCTGCGCAATGATGATCGGCCATTGAACAAGAGGTTGATGTCTCTGCTTCTAGTTTGATTATGTGTCATGAAGCGGGTAAAACATTCATGATATACGTCTCTGTTCCATAGCAAGATATATTCTTAATGATTGCCACTGGTGGAGTTGGTCTGAACTCAGTACAAAACACAACAGGATTCTAGATGACCATATTTGTTTCTTCCAGACAACTACCTGACGATGTGGGCAGCGTGGTGGTGGATGCAGCGTCGTTGTTTGATCAGGAGCAGCCAACACAGGACCACCTCCTTCATGGACTGTGGGGGGAAGCCAGGCATACCTGCCGCGCCCTGATCCTACACCTCACCCATGATGATGACAGCCTGGCCTTCAGGTGACGTGATGTACACACACACACACACACACACACACACACACACACACACACACACACGGTGAAGGATTCAAACTCTCATGGTCGACACGCTGAGATGTTACTCAAGTGTACGTGCCTGAGTCTTACACTTTACGAGGACGTGAGTTAGATGACAGCAATGATGATCTTTATAAGGAATGTATCACTTGTGGTTATGATGCACGTAGGGTTACTAGCAGCTGTGCCAGTGTGTATGTGGCTGGTAGTTAACCAGTAGAAATGTCTTACAAAGTCTTGTACTGAGACAAATGTTTGTGCTCCAATATCGATATTTTGAGCTACGGTAAAGATTGAGTTATTGATACACATATTTTACATGACTTATTATTTTTCTCATTACTAAATGATTTCTAGAAATAGAACAAATAAAGTTAAGTTGCCATAAACTGCTAGAGATACGGTTGAAGGATTCGTTATAGGACCTTTTGAAGCAGGCCTGGAGATGGTACAAGATATCTAACATCATCTCAGATTAAGACGATAGAAATGCTGGAGGAGTTATGAGAGGCAGACGATATGTTTCTGTCGTCAGTGTGAGACAATATGCTTCCCTCCCCTACGCTGCTGTATGACTGACAAACGATCATAGGATGATATACAGGTGTTAGGAAATACGGGAATTTGTATGATTATGCTTGAGAGAAATTCCTTTAAATGCCAGCAATGGTATATGTTGTGAGATTTAAACATCACCTTCAGTTTACTCTGATCAGTATTGAGAAAATGATTAATGATCAGAGGGACGATATGGTTGTTGATCACAGGGACGATATGGCTGTTGATCCAAGGGACAATATGGCTGTTGATCCACGGGAAAATATGGCTGTTGATCACAGGAACATTATGGCTGTTGATCACAAGGAAAATATGGCTGATGATCACAGGGACGATATGGCTGTTGATCACAGGGACGATATGGCGGTTGATCACAGGGACGAAATGGCTGTTGATCAAAGGGACGATATGGTTGTTGAACACAAGGACGATACGGCTGTTGATCACAAGGTCGATGTCGCTGTTGATCCCAGGGACAATATGGCTGTTGATCACTGGGGTGATATGACTGTTGATCACAGGGATAATATGGCCGTTGATTACAGGGAAAATATGGCTGCTGATCATTGGAACGATATGGCTGTTGCTCGAAGGGATGTTATGGCTGTTGATCACAGGGTCGATACGGCTGTTGATCACAGGGACGATATGGCGGTTGATCACAGGGACAATATGGCTGTTGATCACAAGGATGGTTGTTGATCACAGAAAAGATATGGCTGTTGATCACAGGGACATCATGGATGTTGATCACAGGGACAATATGGTTGATGATCACAGGGACGATATAGCTGTTGACCACAGGGACGATATGGCGGTTGATCAGAGGAACGAAATAGCTGTTGATCAAAGGGACGACATGGCTGTTGAACAGAAGGACGATACGGCTGTTGATCACAGGGACAATATGGCTGTTGAGCACAGGGACGATATGGTTGTTGATCACAGGGACGATATGGCGGTTGCGCACAGGGACAATATGGCTATTGATCACAAGGATGGTTGTTGATCACAGGAAAGATATGGCTGTTGATCACAGGGACAATATTGCTGATGATCACAAGGACAATATGGTTCTTGATCACAGGGCTGAAATGCCTGTTCATCAAAGGGACAATATGGTTATGGATCACAGAGACAATATGGCTGTTGATCACAGGGATAATATGGTTGTTGATCAGAGGGAAGATATGGCTGCTGATCACATAGACAATATGGCTGTTGATCACAGGGAAGATATGGCTGTTGATCAGAGGGACGATAGCGGTTGATCACAGGGGCGAGATGGCTGTTGATCAAAGGGACGATATGGCTGTTGAACACAAGGACGATACGGCTGTTGATCACAGGAACAATATGGCTGTTGATCACAGGGACGATATGGCTGTTGATCACAGGGATGAGGTGGCTGTTGATCACAGGGACAATATGGCTGTTGATTACAGGAACGATATGGCTGTTGATCACACGGACAATATGGTTGTTGATCACAAGAACGATATGGCTGTTGATCACACGGACAATATGGTTCTTGATCACATGGATGAAGTGCCTGTTCATCACAGGGTCAATATGGTTGTTGATCACAGGGACAATATGGCTGTTGATCACAGGTAAAATTTAGCTGTTGATCAGAGGGAAGATATGGCTGTTGATCACAGGGACGATATGGCTGTTGATCACAGGGACAATATGGCTGTTGATCACAGGGACAATATATCTGTTGATCACAGGGACAATATGGCTGTTGATCACCGGGACAATATGGTTGATGATCACAGGGACAATATGGCTGTTCATAACAGGGACAATATGGTTGTTGATCAGAGGGAAGATATGGCTGTTGATCACAGGGACGATATGGCTGTTGATCACAGGGATGATATATCTGTTTATCACAGGGACAATATGGCTGTTGATCACACGGAAGATAAGGCTGTTGATCACAGGGACGATATAGCGGTTGATCACAGGGACGAGATGGCTGTTGATCAAAGGGACGATATGGCTGTTGAACACAAGGACGATACGGCTGTTGATCACATGAACAATATTGCTGTTGATCACAGGGACAATATATCTGTTGATCACAGGGACAATATGGCTGTTGATCACAGGGACAATATGGCTGCTGATCACAGGGACAATATGGCTGTTGATCATAGGGGCAATATGGTTGTTGATCCGAGGGAAGATATGGCTGTTGATCATAGGGACGATATGGCTGTTGATCACAGGGACAATATGGTTGTTGATCACAGGAACAATATTCCTGTTCATCACAGGGACGATGTGGCTGTTGATCACAGAGACAATATGGTTGTTGATCACAGGGAGTATATGGCTGTTGATCACAGGGACAAAATGGTTATAGATAACAGGGACAATATGGTTGCTGATCACAGGGATGATACGGCTGTTGAACACAGGGACAATATGGCTGTTGATCACAGGGACGATATGGCTGTTGATGACAAGAACGAAATGACTGTTGATCACAGGAACTATATGGCTGTTGATCACAGGGTTAATATGGCTGTTGATGACAGGGACGATAAGGCTGTTGATCGCAGGGACAATATGACTGTTGACCACAGGGACGATATGGCTGTTGATCACAGAGACGATATGGTGGTCGATCACAGGGACGAAATGGCTGTTGATCACACTTACAATATGCTTCTTGATCACAGGTATGAAATGCCTGTTCATCACAGGCACAATATGGTTGTTGATCACAGGGACAATATGGCTGTTGATCACAGGGACAATATGGCTGTTGATCACAGGGACGATACGGCTGTTGATCAGAGGGACGATATGGTTGTTGATAACAGGGACAATATTGCTGTTGATCACACGGACAATATGGTTCTTGATCACAGGGACAATATGGTTGTTGATCACAGGGACAATATGGCTGTTGATCACAGGGATAGTTGTTGATCACAGGGACAATATTTCAGTTGATCACACGGACAATATGGTTCTTGATCACAGGGACAATACGGATGTTATTCACAGAGACTATATAGCAGTTGATCACGAGGGCGATATGGTTATTGATCACAGGGACAATATGGCTGCTTATCACAGGGACGATATGGCTGTTGATCACAAGGACAATATGGCTGTTGTTCACAGGGTCGATATGGCTGTTGATTACAGGGAAGATATGGCTGTCGATCACAGGGACAATATGGTTGTTGATCACAGGGACAATATGACTGTTGATCACAGGGATAATATGGCTGTTGATCACAGGGAGTACACGGCTGTTGATCACAAGGACAAAATGGCTGTTGATCACAGGGACAATATAGATGTTGAACACAGGGGTAATATGGCTGTTGATGACAGGGACGAAAAGGCTGCTGATCACATGGACTATATGGACGTTATTCACAGAGACGATATAACAGTTATTAACAGGGACGATATGGTTGTTGATCACAGGGACAATATCGCTGCTGATCACATGGACGCTATGGCTGTTGATCACAGGGATAATATGGCTGTTAATCATAGGGTCGATATGGCTGTTGATCACAGGGATGATATGGCTGTTGATCACAGGGACAATATGGCTGTTGATCACAAGGACAATAGGTTGTTGATCGCAAGGACAATATGGGTGTTGATCACAGATATGATATGGCTGTTGATCACAGGGACAATATGGTTGTTGATCACGTTGATGATATGGCTGTTGATCACAGGCATGATATGGCTGTTGATCACAGGCATGATATGGCTGTTGATCACAGGGAAAATATGGCTGTTGGTCACAGGGATGATATGGTTGTTGATCACAGGAATGATATGGCTGTTGATCACAGGGATGACATGGCTTATGATCAGAGGGACAATATGGCTGTTGACCACAGGGACAATGTAGCTGTTGATCACAGGGACAATATGGCTGTCGATCAGAGGGACGATATGGCTGTTGATCACAGGGACAATATGGCTGTTGATCACAGGGACAATATGGCAGTTGATCACAGGGACAATATGACTGTTGATCACCGGGACAATATGGCTGTTGATCACAGGGACAATATGGCTGTTCAATTCAGTAACAATATGGCTGTTGATCACAAGGACAATATGGCTGTCGATCACAGGGACGATATGGCTGTTGATCACAGGGACAATATGGCTATTGATCACAGGGACAATATCGCTGTTGATCACAGGCACGACATGGCTGTTGGTCACAGATATGGTATGGCTGTTGTTCACAGGGACAATATAGCTGTTAATCATAGGGATGATATGGCTGTTGATTACAGGGATGATATGGCTGTTGATTACATGGATGATATGGCTGTTGATCGTCAGGACAATATGGCTGTTAATCATAATGACGATATGGTTGTTTATATTAAACACAAAACATCATTGTAATCGACGGAATTATTCCTTCCTTAGGCTCTTTGAAAATTCCAAGCTTTGGCTTTGGCCGGAGACGTATGTCGTAGTGCTGGGTGGAAGGCTAAACATGGAGACGTTTCTCCGGCATCCTAGTCTCCGCAACACAAGACACATCATCTACTTTGTCCTCGAGCTGCACGAGCAACGCACGCTGAACACAGTGCTGAAGAGAGGAATCACCGAGAAAGGTAATTTTAACGGGTATGATTACGTTCCTGCAGGCAGTCCCTTGCTACTACTTATGCTTCGCCTCTATTCAACGCGCTGTAACACACGTACTACTGGGCACAGTGGTGTGCATCAGTCATTCCATTGCCAAAGGAATTACAGTGTGCTGATATAACAAAATAGAAAGTTTAATCATATAAATATTTGAGCAACGTCTTGTTATTATCTTCGTAATGACTCGATAATAGAATTAAACTTTGTTTATGTTCAACATTATTGTTGCCGACGACAAGAACATGAACCTGTTGGTTCGCTCTGTTGACATTCCTTTACCACGTAGCTTTGCCCTGTACTGCCTAGAGGCACTACGTTGCCTCACCTGTTATTCACTTGGTGGAAAACTGTGTTGTCTCTGATGTCACAAACCAGTGGTTAGCACTGTACGAAAGAGACAATAGTATTCAGCAACCACACTTTGCTGCAGGTGGTCATTATTTGTAAGATAATGCCTCACTGTATCTTAGGCTATCAGACGTGGGTCGTATCTCTATATATGACCAATAAGCAATCACGTGTAACTTTCTCATTAATTGCATCTGATCATCTTATCTTGCATTTGCAATTTTTTTCGTATGTAAGTTAATTTTGTGTAGAGCGATTAGGGTAGTTGGATTATATCATAATATGATTAGGATAGTTGGATTTTATTATGATATGATTAGGATAGTCGGATTATATATATATATATATATATATATATATATATATATATATATATATATATATATATATATATATATATATATATATATATATTTTTTTTTTTTTTTTTTTTTTTTTTTTCCAAAAGAAGGAACAGAGAATTGGGCCAGGTGAGGGTATTCCCTCAAGGCCCAGTCCTCTGTTCTTAACGCTACCTCGCTAATGCGGGAAATGGCGAATAGTTTGAAAGAAGAAAGAAAATATATATATATATATATATATATATATATATATATATATATATATATGTATATGATTAGTATAGTGGACTGCAGCATGTTACACAAGTGATAGTGGCACGTCCGCTGCTCCCTGCTAGTGTGGTGGGGTGGAGAGATGACGCAGTACCGACGCTGTCTCTACTGTGAGGTGGACATCCAGCTGATCCATCAACGGAACCACAACTCTGGTGAACTACAGAAATATAACTTATGGCCAGGTGTGTACCTTGTCAGTACCCTGTTGTGAGTACACACACACACACACACACACACACACACACACACACACACACATATACAGAAAGTAATCAAAAGACTGTTAGGAGCTACATAGATGTCAGATACAGTTTGTGAGATATGTGAAACATAGAGAATTGGTAGATATAGAAAAGACATGATTACCTTCATTATAGTGTCTTAGTGGCAAGAGTTGCTTGAGAAGGAAGCATGAGAGAGAGAGAGAGAGAGAGAGAGAGAGAGAGAGAGAGAGAGAGAGAGAGAGAGAGAGAGAGAGAGAGAGAGAGAGAGAGAGAGAGAGAGAGAGAGAGAGAGAGAGAGAGAGAGAGAGAGAGAGAGAGAGAGAGAGAGAGACTACAGTTAAAAGTGAAAAAATAGGGAGTAGCAAATGAGGCTGGAGAGTAGGACCGCCTCGCCATTACCCCAGAGATCACGAGTAATACGAGTGTCAGATGGAAAATCATGTGCAAGAGATTAGGATGAAAGATAGCAACAGGAAAATGAAAGAATAAAAAGAAAAATAGATCTAGTTGAAAGAGTGAGTTGCGGAAATTTGTGGAAATATTGATATTTGGTTCACTGAGGCAGAACATACTGGCAGTAGGTATGGAGAAGACTGGCGTTCATCATCTAATACTCTATAAATGATTTCTTCGAATCAAAACAAGTGTTCAGAGATAATGAAGGGACAAGCAAAAGGTGCGAGTAGCAGTGAGAAACACGCACTCCTCAGAGTGAGACACACTTCCTAAAGTGAGAGACTATAATACGCTTCTCAGGTTTTATTAGGCATATGAAGGTCTAGCGAAGGATACATAAATGGTACCAGACCTAACACTGTTGGTTACAATGAGAGGTTAGATGTCTAGAACTAACCACCATGGAGAAGAGAAAAGCAAAGAGTGACGTGTTTACAACTTTCAAGTTTCTAAACCAATTTGATGATGATATCGACCTTTCTTCTCCGTCAGATACCAAGATAAAGTAACTAGAAGCAATATCGAAAAACGAATCAAAAAACTTATTGGAAAATACGTAAAGTATTATCAGAGTATTACATGACTGGGTGAATGGAACAAACTAAGTTCTGAAATCAAGATTTCTGATACAGTACAAAAGCTTAAAATGTTTTATGCTAGCATAGAGAATACGAGAGGTGGAGGTCACACAGGTGTAACAAAGTCTTGCAATGCTGATAAGTTGAAGAAAACCTAATCTAGTAAATACTAGAATCAGGTGTTTCATGTGCTCAAATGCCAGGGAACACGTTGCTTCATATATTCGATCATGATCTGGTCTCCTGAATGTGAGGCTATAATGACTCAGACGTATATGATATTTCAGAAGGACCAGAGGACTTCATGGGACACAAGTTCAGGATCGTGGCTCTTCCGCTCTTCCCAATCTCCGCCTTCAAGCGGAACAGCGAGGAACCAGGGACGATCTTCACCCCACTAGACTCCATCGATCTCAGAATGTTGGACAGCTTCACTGCCCACGCCAACTTCACGTGAGAGAGGAGAGAGAGAGAGAGAGAGAGAGAGAGAGAGAGAGAGAGAGAGAGAGAGAGAGAGAGAGAGAGAGAGAGAGAGAGAGAGAGAGTTAATATTCATGCACTTATTTTTACACCAGAATACTTGAGTTAGACGAAAATTTCTTTTCTCCCTCTATCATGAACTCAAAAGTAAGCCAAATCTCTTAGCATGAAAATATTGTAGTTGCTGAAGATGTTCTCAAAAAGTGGGACTTATTACTCTATCTCTCTTAATGGAACTTTTAATGGCACTTTATTTTAGATGAATCATCTTAAGGTAGTGGTAACGTAAATTTAATCATGACATCTTTTTCACATAATGGCTTCCAACCCCTGTTTATGGATGGGGTGGTTAGAGAGGTGAATGCAAGAGTTTTGGAGAGAGTGGCGAGTATGCAGTCTGTTGTGGATGAGAGTTGTGAGTCACTCGTTCGCCGATAACATAGCTCTAGTGGTTGATTCGTGTGAGAAACTGCGGAGGTTGGTGACTAAGTTTGGAAAAGTGTGTGAAAGGAGAAAGTTGACTGTAAAATTGAATAAGAGCAACGTTATCAGATTCAGTAGGATTGATGGACAAGTTAACTGAAATGTAAGTTCGAATGGAGAAAAACTGGAGGAAGTAAAGTGTTTTAGATATCTGAGAGTGGACTTAGCAGCGGATGGAACCATGGAAGCGAAAATGAGTCACATTGTGGGGGAGGGAGCGAAGGCTCTGGGAGCTTTGAAGAATGTGCGGAAGGCGAGAACGTTATCTCGGAGAGCAAAAATGGGTATGTTTGAAGGAATAGTGGTTCCAACAATGATATATGGCTGCGAGGCATGGGCTACAGATAGGGAGGTGCTGAGGAAGATGGATGTGTTGGAAATGAGATGTTTGTGGACAATATGTGGTGTGAGGTAGTTTGATCGAGTAAGTAATGAAAGGGTAAGAGAGATGTGTGGTAATAAAAAAAAGTTAATTTAATATCATTTGACGTGTAATTTTCCTATGCATGCAACGCATGTTTCACGGAGAAAATCCGCCTCGTCAGGTGCAAACAATTCATAAAGTTTTCTAAATTCCAACACCAACACAAAAATTCCGTCTTTGCCATTCTAGACGACACACTGGCGTCAATTGACCGTTGAAGGAAAAGTTGGGGGGGGGGGGTTACGATAAGAATAAGGGGGTTGTGTGGAAGGGGTTGGCCTTGGTATCAAAATGTAAGTTCGACAATTCTTTTTTTCATATTATCGTTGCTTGATAATTTTCTCATAATGATTTGGTTGATAATAGGATGAGCCTTAAATTTACCTGGAGAAAAAGCAAAGTTCTTAGTATTAGCAATCAAGACAAATTCAGTGACGTTACTGGTAGCACAGTCAGATGAGGTGTACAATGTTATTGGGTTGTTAAGGTCTACAAGGTGATCGTTTTTTTGGCAATGTTTAGTGATTGCATTTTAGGGGTTCTCCCTGCATGCAGAATGACGGTGCCAATAGCATCTCCCAGATACAGATTTGCCGGTCTGGCAAATGTATACATCTTTATATGCCTTATATTGGGCGGCGTAAACATCCCCAATTTTGGAGAATTTAGCCTACGTTTAATCAAGGTCTTACTGATAATGTTATTGTACTAGAAGGCGATATTAAAAGCATTTTGTAATACCTGTTTTATATTATCTAAGTTAGGAGAATAGGGCAACACTAAACTTTTAGACCTATCATCATATGTCACATTTTTGTTACTTGATCCATAAAATTTTTTCCTAGCTTTCCAATAAGCCTTATTCACAGACCACTTAGGATAACATCACTGCTTAAAGATACGTCTTACATAACTATAGTCGTCTACCAGACTTATGGTATCACATATCCATCATACCTTTAAAATATAGAAATAACAACAAGCAATTTTATCGAAAATTTACACTGAAGAATAATGAATATGGCTCTCAGGGATGGTAGGCTTCCTGTAGATCTTGAAGGACAAATTATCAGATTCCTTAGTAATCAACATGTCAGAAAACAGCAGTTTGATTTCTTTTCCCATTCCATCGTGAATTCGATTGATAGTGGGGTGGATGTTATTTAACTTATTAAAGAAAACATCGCAATCTTGGGAGGATGGCTACAAGAACCACACCTCATCACCGTATCTAAGCCAGATTTTTAGATGACTACTGATTAAAGTTATGATTTCAGTCTCGAAGTATTCCATGAATAAGTTACTGAGAATTGGAGTGAGATGGTTTCCCATGGCAAGACCAGATTTCTGTCTATAGAAATTACCTTCATCATCTTGAAAAACATTATTAGAAATGCAAAGTTCAACTAAGTCAATGAAAGTTTTTCGGGTAAAAACAAGTCAAGGTTGAGATAGGGCAATTTCCCCTTAAGATATGTAATGGTTTCATCAATGGTTATTTTAGGAAAAAAGGAATTCACATCAAAGACAGTGTTATAGCCTTGTTACAGAATTTCAGGTAATGATAAGCAATAGAGAGATTTTTCCTAGGACATTGCTAAGGTGTTTAACTAGCCACTTGGATGAATTATAACGATAAGGTTCGATAGATAATTGGTCTGATGGGATATTCATCTTTGTGAGTTTTAGGAAGTGAAAAAGAATTTAAGCGCTCGGGGCATGAACATGCAGGAGGGTGAAAGGCGTGCAAGGAATAGAGTGAATTGGAACGATATGGTATACCGGGGTCGACGTGCTGTCAATGGATTGAACCAGGGCATGTGAAGCGACTGGGGTAAACTATAGAAAGTTTTCTGGGGCCTCGGTGTGGAAAGGGAGCTGTGGTTTCGGTGCATTACACATGACAGCTAGAGACGGAGTGTGAACGAATGGGGCCTTTATTGTCTTTTCCTAGCGATACCCCGAACACATGATGGGGGAGGGGGTTGTTATTCCATGTGTGGCGAGCTGGCGATGGGAATAAAGAAAGGCAGAGAGTATGAATTATGTGAATGTGTATATATGTATATGTTTGTGTGTGTACATATATGTGTATATTGAGACATAGGTATGTATATTTGCGTGTGTGGACGTGTATATATATACATGTGTATGGGTGTGGGTTGGGCCATTTCTTTCGTCTGTTTCCTTGCGCTACCTCGCTAACGCGGGAGACAGCGACAAAGCAGAATAAATAAGAATAATATATATATTTTCTTATTTTGCTTTTTCACTGTCTCCCGCGTTTGCGAGATAGCGCAAGGAAACAGACGAAAGAAATGGCCCAACCCACACCCATGCACATGTATATATATACAGGTCCACACACGCAAATATACATACCTATACATCTTAATGTACGCATATATATACACAGACAGACACATACATATATACCCATGCACACAATTCACACTGTCTGTCTTTATTCATTTCCATCGCCACCTCGCCACATATGGAATACCATCCCCCTCCCCCCTCATGTGTGCGAGGTAGCGCTAGGAAAAGACAACAATGCTCCATTCGTTCACACTCACTCTCTAGCTGTCATGCAAAAATGCCCGAAACCACAGCTCCCTTTCCACACCCAGGCCCCACACAACTTTCCATGGTTTAAACCAGACGCTTCATATGCCCTGATTCAATCCACTGACAGCACGTCAACCCCGGTATACCACATCGATCCAATTCACTCTATTCCTTGCCCGACTTTCACCCTCCTGCATGTTCAGGCCCCGATCACTCAAAATCTTAGTCACTCCATCTTTCCACCTCCAGTTTGGTCTCCCACTTCTCGTTCCCTCCACCTCAGACACATATATCCTCTTGGTCAATCTTTCCTCACTCATTCTCTCCATGTGCCCAAACCATTTCAAAACACCCTCTTTTGCTCTCTCAACCACGCTCTTTTTATTTCCATACATCTCTCTTACCCTTACATTACTTACTCGATCAAACCACCGCACACCACACATTGTCCTCAAACATCTCATTTCCAGCACATCCACCCTCCCGCGCACAACTCTATCCATAGCCCACGCCTCGCAACCATACAACATTGTTGGAACCACTATTCCTTCAAACATACCAATTTTTGCTTTCCGAGATAATGTTTTCGACTTCCACACATTCTTCAAGGCTCCCAGGATTTTCGCCCCCTTCCCCACACTATGATTCACTTCCGCTTCCATGGTTCCATCCGCTGCCAGATCCACTCCCAGATATATAAAACACTTTACTTCCTCCAGTTTTTCTCCATTTAAACTTACCTCCCAATTGACTTGACCCTCAACCCTACATTTACTTTTAACTTTCTTCTTTCACACACTTTACCAAACTCAGTCACCAGCTTCTGCAGTTTCTCGCATGAATGAGCCACCAGCGCTGTATCATCAGCGAACAACAACTGACTAACTTCCCAAGCTCTCTCATCCACAACAGACTTCAGCTATGGGTAAAACTGAAAGTTGATGGAGAGAGATGGGTGATTATTGGTGCATATGCACCTGGGCATGAGAAGAAAGAACATGAGAGGCAAGTGTTTTGGGAGCAGCTGAATGAGTGTGTTAGTGGTTTTGATGCACAAGACCGGG
>NC_092269.1:15475942-15555942 GCF_036320965.1 Panulirus ornatus
GACTTGTGCGGAGAAGTACCAGGAAAGACTGAGTACAGAATGGAAAAAGGTGGGAATAATGAACGTAAGGTGAGTGGCTGAGGAATGGGATGTATTTAGGGAAGCATTGATGGCTTGTGCAAAAAATGTTTGTGGCATGAGACGAGTGGGAGGTGGGCAGAGTACAAAGGGTAGTGAGTGATGGGGGTGAAGAAGTAAGATTAATAGTGAAAGAGAAGAGAGAGGCATTTGGACGATTTTTGCAGAGATATAATGCAAATGACTGGGAGGTATAAAAAAGGAAGAGGCAAGGGGTCAAGAGAAAAGTGCAAGAGGCAAAATAGATGGTAAATGAGAGATGGGTTGACAGATTATCAATAGATTTTAGTGAGAATAAAAAAAAAATGTTTTGGAAGGAAGTAAATAAAGTGCGTAAGACAAGAGAAAAGATGGGAACATCGGTGAAGGGCTAATGGGGAGGTGATAACAAGTGGTGGTGACGTGAGAAGGAGATGGCGTGAGTATTTTGAAAGTTTGATGAATGTGTTAGGTGATAAAGTGGCAGCTATGGGTTGTTTGGCAAACAGAAAAGAGGTAGTGAAAGCTTTGTGGGAGATGAAAGTCGGCAATGCGGCGGATTTGCATGGTATTGCAATGGAATTTATTAAACAAGGGGTGACTGAGTTGTTGACTAGTTGGAAAGGATATTCAAAATATGTATGGCTAATAGTGAGGTTTTTCGTGTGTTTTCTTGCATTACCTCGCTAACGCCGGAGAAATGGTAAAGGATGTGTGGATCAGGTGTTTGCTTTGAAAAACGTATGTGAGAAGTACTTAGAAAAGCAAATGAATTTGTATGTAGCATTAATGGATCTGGAGAAGGCATATGATAGAGTTGATAGGGATGCTCTGTGAAAGGTATTAAGAATTTTTGGTGTGGCAGGCAAATTGTTAGAAGCAGTGAAAAGTTTTTATCGACGATGTAAGGCATGTGTACGTGTAGGAAGAAAGGAAAATGATTGGTTCTCAGTGAATGTAGGTTTGCGGCAGGGGTGTGTGATGTCTCCATGGTTGTTTAACTTATTTATGGATGGGGTTGTTAGGAAGGTGAATGCAAAAGTTTTGGAAAGAGGGGCAAGTATGCAGTCTGTTGTGGATGAGAGAGCTTGGGAAGTGAGTCAGTTGTTGTTCGCTGATGATACAGCGCTGGTGGCTGATTCATGTGAGAAACCGTACAAGCTAGTGACTGATTTTGGTAAAGTGTGTGAAAGAAGAAAGCTGAAAGTAAATGTAATAAGATCAAGTTTATTAGGTACAGTAGGGTTGAGGGTCAAGTCAATTGGGAGGTAAGTTTGAATGGAGAAAAACTGCCAGCGGATGGAGCCATGGGAGCGCAAGTGCATCATAGGGGCGGGGAGGGGGCGAAAGTTCTGGGAGCGTTAAAGAATGTATGGAAGTCGGGAACATTATCCCTGAGAGAAAAATGGATATGTTTGAAGGAATAGTGGTTCCAACAATGTTATATGGTTGCGAGGAGTGGGCTATGGATAGAGTTGTGCGCAGGAGAGTGGATGTACTGGAAATGAGATGTTTGAGGACAATATGTGGTGTGAGGTGGTTTGATCGATTAAGTAATAATAGGGTAAGAGAGATGTGTGGTATTATAAAGAGTGTGGTTGAGAGAGCAGAAGAGGGTGTTTTGAAATTATTTTGTCAAATGGGGAGAATGAGTAAGGAAAGATTGACCAACAAGATATATGTGCCAGAGGTGGAGGGAACGAGGAGAAGTGGGAGACCAAATTGGAGGTAGAAAGATGGAGTGAAAATCTTTTTTGAGTGATCGGGGCCTGAACATGCAGGAGGGTGAAAGGCGTGCAAGAAATAGCGTGAATTGGAACGATGTGGTATATCGGGGTTGACCTGCTGTCAATGGATTGAACCAGGGCATATAAAGCGTCTGGGGTAAACCATGGGAACTTATCATGTTTCATTTTCCCCTTGGAGTCATGGGAATACCTTGATCACGCGCAAAATTGTGATCCTTTCCTATATATATGTAAGTATTACAGTGATCAATTAACAGTAAGAATCTGACTTCCAACGTTGCATTGCACTTATCCCATGTCCTGTACTTTATTGATGGCTTCAGGAGTTATCTGGCTGCTGCTGTCTGTCAGCTTCCTCGTGTGGAGCATCACTTTGTGGCTGCTGCAGAAGGCCTGGTCGTTGACGACAGGGGGTGATAACATGGGACTCAGCTCCGTCTTTTTGTACAGTTGGGGAGCACTCATGGAAAGATGGACCCTCGACCCTCCAGTTAACCTCAATGGCCGGGTGAGATATTTGTGTGTGATTGTGTGTGCGTGTGTGTGTGTGTGAATATATACTAAGTATATATATATATATATATATATATATATATATATATATATATATATATATATATATATATATTGGGAGGTGAGTTTGAATGGAGAAAAACTGGAGGAAGTGAAGTGTTTTAGATATCTGGGAGTGGATCTGGCAGCGGATGGAACCATGGAAGCGGAAGTGGATCATAGGGTGGGGGAAGGGGCGAAAATTCTGGGGGCCTTGAAG
Organism: Panulirus ornatus; assembly: GCF_036320965.1. NCBI lineage: Eukaryota > Metazoa > Arthropoda > Malacostraca > Decapoda > Palinuridae > Panulirus > Panulirus ornatus. Next base: position 15,478,520 of record NC_092269.1, read on the forward strand.
AATGTGTGGAAGTCGAGAACATTATCTCGGAAAGCAAAAATGGGTATGTTTGAAGGAATAGTGGTTCCAACAATGTTGTATGGTTGCGAGGCGTGGGCTATGGATAGAGTTGTGCGCAGGAGGATGGATGTGCTGGAAATGAGATGTTTGAGGACAATGTGTGGTGTGAGGTGGTTTGATCGAGTGAGTAACGTAAGGGTAAGAGAGATGTGTGGAAATAAAAAGAGCGTGGTTGAGAGAGCAGAAGAGGGTGTTTTGAAGTGGTTTGGGCACATGGAGAGAATGAGTGAGGAAAGATTGACCAAGAGGATATATGTGTCGGAGGTGGAGGGAACGAGGAGAAGAGGGAGACCAAATTGGAGGTGGAAAGATGGAGTGAAAAAGATTTTGTGTGATCGGGGCCTGAACATGCAGGAGGGTGAAAGGAGGGCAAGGAATAGAGTGAAATGGAGCGATGTGGTATACCGGGGTTGACGTGCTGTCAGTGGATTGAATCAGGGCATGTGAAGCGTCTGGGGTAAACCATGGAAAGCTGTGTAGGTATGTATATTTGCGTGTGTGGACGTATGTATATACATGTGTATAGGGGGGGTTGGGCCATTTCTTTCGTCTGTTTCCTTGCGCTACCTCGCAAACGCGGGAGACAGCGACAAAGTATAAAAAAAAAAAAAAAAAAAAGATATATATATATATATATATATATATATATATATATATATATATATATATATATATATATATATATATATATATATATATATATATATATATATATATGTACATACATATATGTTAGAAGATGGGGTGAGTATTTTGAAGGTTTGTTGAAAGCGTTTGATGATAGAGTGGCAGATATGGGGTGTTTTGGTCGAGGTGGTGTGCAAAGTGAGAGGGTTAGGGAAAATGATTTGGTAAACAGAGAAGAGGTAGTAAATCCTTTGCGCATCATGAAATCCGTCAAGGCAGCGGGTTTGGATGTTATTGCAGTGGAATTTATTAAAAAAGGGGGTGACTGTATTGTTGACTGGTTGGTAAGGTTATTTAATGTATGTATGACTCATGGTGAGGTGCCTGAGGATTGGCGGAATTCTTGCATAGTGCCATTGTACAAAGGCAAAGGGAACACCGTGAGTGCTAAAATTACAGAGGTATAAGTTTCTTAACTATTACTGGGAAATTATATGGGAGGTTATTGACTGAGAGGTTGAAGCCATGTACAGAGCATAAGATAGGGGGAAGAGCAGTGTGGCTTCAGAAGTGGTAGAGGATGAGCGGATCAGGTGTTTGCTTTGAAGAATGTATGTGAGAAATACTTAGAAAAGCAAATGGATTTGTATGTAGCATTTACGGATCTGGAACAGGCATATGATAGAGTTGATAGAGATGCTCTGTGGAAGGTATTAAGAATATATGGTGTGAGAGGCAAGTTATTAGAAGCAGTGAAAAAGTTTTTATCGAGGATATAAGGCATGTGTACTTGTAGGATGAGAGGAAAGTGATTGGTTCTCAGTGAATCTAGGTTTGCGGCAGGGGTGTGTGATGTCTGAATGGTTGTTTAATTTGTTTGTGGATGGGGTTGTTAGTGAGGTGAATGCAAGAGTTTTGGACAGAGGGGCAAAGTTGCAGTCTGTTGTAAAGGGGAAAGCTTAGGAAGTGAGTCAGTTGTTGTTCGCTGATGATACAGCACTGGTGGCTGATTCACGCGAGAAACTGCAGAAGCTGGTGACTGAGTTTGGTAAAGTGTGTGAAAGAAGAAAGTTGAAAGTAAATGTGAATAAGAGCAAGGTTATTAGGTACAGTAGGGTTGAGGGTCAAGTCAACTGGGAGGTAAGTTTGAATGGAGAAAAATTGGAGGAAGTGAGGTGTTTTAGATAACTTGGAGTGGATTTGGCAGCGGATGAACCATGGAAGCGGAAGTGAATCAATGGGTGGAGGAGGAGGCGAGAAGTCTCAGAGCTTTGAAGAATGTGTGGAAGTCGAGAACATTATCTCGGAAATCAAAAATAACTATGTTTGAAGGAATAGTGGTTCCAACAATGTTGTATGGTTGCGTGGCGTGGGCTATGGATAGAGTTGTGCGCAGGAGGATGGATGTGCTGGAAATAAGATGTTTGAAGACAATATGTTGTGTGAGGTGGTTTGATCGAGTAAGTAGTGATAGGGTAAGAGAGATGTGTGATAATAAAAAGAATGTGGTTGAGAGAGCAGAAGAGGGTGTTTTGAAATGGTTTGGGCACATGGAGAGAATGAGTGAGGAAAGATGGACAAAGAGGATATATATGTCAGAGGTGGAGGGAACGAGGGGAATTGGGAGACTAAATTGGAGATGGAAAGATGGGGTGAAAAAGATTTTGTGTGATCGGGGCCTGAACATGCAGGATGGTGAAAGACGTGAAAGGAATAGAGTGAATTGGAACGATGTGGTATACGGGGTCGATGTGCAGTCAATGGATTGAACCAGGGCATGTGAAGCGTCTGGAGTAAACAATGGAAAGTTCTGTGGGGCCTGGATGTGGAAAGGGAGCTGTGATTTTGGTGTATTATTACACGACAGCTAGAGATCTGAGTGTGAACGAATGTGGCCTTTGTTGTCTTTTCCTAGCGCTACCTCGCACACATGAGGGGGTAGGGAGTTGTTATTTTATGTGCCGCGAGGTGGAGATGGAAATGAATAAAGGCAGACAGTATGAATTATGTACATGTGAATATATGTATATGTCTTTGTGTGAATATATATGTATACCTGGAGATGTATAAGTTTCTATATTTGCGTGTGTGGACGTGTATGTATATACATGTTTATGTGGGTGGGTTGGGCCATTCTTTCGTCTGTTTCCTTGCGCTACCTCGCTAACGCGGGAGACAGCGAAAAAGCAAAATAAATGAATATATATATATATATATATATATATATATATATATATATATATATATATATATATATATATATATATATATGTATACATATCTCCAATATATTATCTCCGCAAGCAAAAATGGCTATGTTGGAAGGAATAGTGGTTCCAACAATGTTGTATGGTTGCGAGGTGTACGCTATGGATAGAGTTGTGCGCAGGAGGGTGGATGTGCTGGAAATGAGACAGCGACAAAGCAAAGTAAAATGATAAAAATATAATATATATATATATATATATATATGTATATATATATATATATATATATATATATATATATATATATATATATATATATATATATTTTTTTTTTTTTTTTTTTTTTTTTTTATACTTTGTCGCTGTCTCCCGCGTTTGCGAGGTAGCGCAAGGAAACAGACGAAAGAAATGGCCCAACCCCCCCCCCCATACACATGTACATACACACGTCCACACACGCAAATATACATACCTACACAGCTTTCCATGGTTTACCCCAGACGCTTCACATGCCTTGCTTCAATCCACTGACAGCACGTCAACCCCTGTATACCACATGACTCCAATTCACTCTATTTCTTGCCCTCCTTTCACCCTCCTGCATGTTCAGGCCCCGATCACACAAAATCTTTTTCACTCCATCTTTCCACCTCCAATTTGGTCTCCCTCTTCTCCTCGTTCCCTCCACCTCCGACACATATATCCTCTTGGTCAATCTCTCCTCACTCATTCTCTCCATGTGCCCAAACCATTTCAAAACACCCTCTTCTGCTCTCTCAACCACGCTCTTTTTATTTCCACACATCTCTCTTACCCTTACGTTACTTACTCGATCAAACCACCTCACACCACACATTGTCCTCAAACATCTCATTTCCAGCACATCCATCCTCCTGCGCACATCTCTATCCATAGCCCACGCCTCGCAACCATACAACATTGTTGGAACCACTATTCCCTCAAACATACCCATTTTTGCTTTCCGAGATAATGTTCTCGACTTCCACACATTTTTCAAGGCTCCCAAAATTTTCGCCCCCTCCCCCACCCTATGATCCACTTCCGCTTCCATGGTTCCATCCGCTGACAGATCCACTCCCAGATATCTAAAACACTTCACTTCCTCCAGTTTTTCTCCATTCAAACTCACCTCCCAATTGACTTGACCCTCACCCCTACTGTACCTAATAACCTTGCTCTTATTCACATTTACTCTCAACTTTCTTCTTCCACACACTTTACCAAACTCAGTCACCAGCTTCTGCAGTTTCTCACATGAATCAGCCACCAGCGCTGTATCATCAGCGAACAACAACTGACTCACTTCCCAAGCTCTCTCATCCCCAACAGACTTCATACTTGCCCCTCTTTCCAGGACTCTTGCATTTACCTCCCTTACAACCCCATCCATAAACAAATTAAACAACCATGGAGACATCACACACCCCTGCCGCAAACCTACATTCACTGAGAACCAATCACTTTCCTCTCTTCCTACACGTACACATGCCTTACATCCTCGATAAAAACTTTTCACTGCTTCTAACAACTTGCCTCCCACACCATATATTCTTAATACCTTCCACAGAGCATCTCTATCAACTCTATCATATGCCTTCTCCAGATCCATAAATGCTACATACAAATCCATTTGCTTTTCTAAGTATTTCTCACATACATTCTTCAAAGCAAACACCTGATCCACACATCCTCTACCACTTCTGAAACCGCACTGCTCTTCCCCAATCTGATGCTATATATATATATATATATATATATGTTTTGCTTCGTCGCTGTCTCCAGCGTTTGCGAGGTAGCGCAACGAAACAGACGAAAGAATGGCCCAACCACCCACATATACATGTATATACCTTCACGTCCACACACGCAAATATAGAAACTTATACATCTCAAGGTATACATATATATGCACACAAACACATATCCATATATTCACATGTACATAATTCATACTGTCTGCCTTTATTCATTTCTATCTCCACCTCGCGGCACATGAAATAACAACCCCCTACCCCCTCATTTGTCCGAGGTAGCGCTAGGAAAAGACAACAAAGGCCCCATTCGTTCACACTCAGATCTCTAGCTGTCATGTAATAATGTACCAAAATCACAGCTACCTTTCCACATTCAGGCCCCACAGAACTTCCCATTGTTTACTCCAGACGCTTCACATGCCCTGGTTCAATCCATTGACAGCACGTCGACCACGTATACCACATCGTTCCAATTCACTCTACTCCTTGCACGTCTTTCACACTCCTGCATGTTCAGGCCCCGATCACTCAAAATCTTTTTCACTCCATCTTTCCACCTTCAATTGGGTCTCCCAATTCCCCTCGTTCACTCCACCTCTGACATATATATCCCCTTTGTCAATCTTTCCTCACTCATTCTCTCCATGTGACCAAACCATTTCAAAACACCCTCTTCTACTCTCTCAACCACACTCTTTTTATTATCACACATCTCTCTTACCCCATCATTACTTAATCGATCAAACAACCTCACACCATATATTGTCCTCAAACATCTCATTTCCAGTACATCCACCCTCCTGCGCACAACTCTATCCATAGCCCACGCCAAGCAACCATACAACATTGTTGGAACCACTATTCCTTCAAACATACCCATTTTTGCTTTCCGAGATAATGTTTTCAACTTCCACACATTCTTCAAGGCTCCCAGATATCCACTTCCAGATATCTAAAACACTTTACTTCCTCCAGTTTTTCTCCATTCAAACTTACCTCCCAATTGACTTGACCGTCAACCCTACTGTACCTAATAACCTTGCTCTTATTCACATTTACTCTTAACTTTCTTCTTTCACACACTTTATCAAACTCAGTCACCAGCTTTTGCAGTTGCTCATATGAATCAGCCACGAGCGCTGTATCATCAGCGAACAACAACTGATTCAATTCCCAAGATCTCTAATCCACAACAGACTTCATACTTGCCCCTCTTTCCAAAACTCTTGCATTCACCTTCCTAACAACCACGTCCATAAACAAATTAAACAACCATGGAGACATCACTCACCCCTGCCGCAAACCTACATTCACTGAGAACCAATCACTTTCCTCTCTTCCTACACGTACACATGCCTTACATCCTCGATAAAAACTTTTCACTGCTTCTAACAACTTGCATCGCGCACCATATACTCTTAGTACCTTCCACAGAGCATCTCTATCAACTCCATCATATGCCTTTTACCGATCCATGAATGCTACATACAAATCCATTTGCTTTTCTAAGTATTTCTCACATACATTCTTCAAAGCAAACACTTTATCCACAAATCCTCTACCACTTCTGAAACCACACTGCTCTTCCCCAATCTTATGCTCTGTACATGTCTTCACCCGCTCAATCAATACCCTGCAATATAATTTACCAGGAATACTCAACAAACTTATACCTCTGTAATTTGAGCACTCACTCTTATCCCCTTTGCCTTTGTACAATGGCACTATGCAAACATTCCGCCAATCCTCAGGCACCTCACCATGAATCATACATACATTAAACAACCTTAACAACCAGTCAACAATACAGTCACCCCCTTTTTTAATAAATTCCACTGCAATACCATCCAAACCTGCTGCCTTGCCGGCTTTCATCTTCCGCAAAGCTTTTACTACCTCTTCTCTGTTTACCAAATCATTTTCCCTAACCGCCTCACTTTGAACACCACCTCGACCAATACACCCTATATCTGCCACTCTGTCATCAAACATATTCAACAAACCTTCAAAATACTCACTCCATCTCCTTCTCACATCACCACCACTTATCACCTCTCCATTAGCCTCCTTTAGTGAAGTTCACATTTGCTCCCTTGTCTTACGCACTTTATTTACCTCCTTCCAGAACATCTTTTTATTCCCCCTAAAATTTAATGATACTCTCTCACCCCAACTCTTATTTGCCCTCTTTTTCACCTCTTGCATCTTTCTCTTGAAATCCTGCCTCTTTCTTTTATACATCTCCCCCCAATCATCCCCCCTCCCGCGTTTGCGAGGTAGCGCAAGGAAACAGACGAAAGAGATGGCCCAACCCACCCCATACACATGTATATCACACACGTCCACACACGCAAATATACATACCTATACATCTCAATGTACACATATATATACACACACAGACACATACTTATATACCCATGCACACAATTCACTCTGTCTGCCTTTATTCATTCCCATCGCCACTTCGACACACATGGAATACCATCCCCCTACCCCCTCATGTGTGCGGGTTAGCGCTAGGAAAATACATCAACGGCCTCATTCGTTCACACTTACTCTCGAGCTGTCATGCAATAATGCCCGAAACCACAGCTCCCTTTCCACATCGAGGCCTCACACACTTTCCATGCTTTACCCCAGACGATTCACATGCCCTGATTCAATCCACTGACAGCACGTCAACCCCGGTATACCACATCGATCCAATTCACTCTATTCCTTGCCCGCCTTTCACCCTCCTGCATGTTAAGGCCCAGATCACTAAAAATCTTTTTCACCCCATCTTTCCACCTCCAATTTGGTCTCCCACTTCTCCTCGTTCCCTCCACCTCCGACACATATATCCTCTTGGTCAATTTTTCCTCACTCATTCTCTCCATGTGCCCAAACCATTTCAAAACACCCTCTTCTGCCCTCTCAACCACGCTCTTTTTATTTTCACACATCTCTCTTACCCTTACATTACTTACTCGATCAAAAAACCTCACACCAGACATTGTCCTCAAACATCTCATTTCCAGCACATCCACCCTCTTGCGCACAAGTCTATCCATACCCCACGCCTCGTAACCATACAACATTGTTGGAAACACTATTCCTTGAAACATACCCATTTTTGCTTTCCTAGATAATGTTCTCGACTTCCCCACATTCTTCAAGGCTCCCAGAATTTTCGCCCCCTCCCCCACCCTATGATTCACTTCCGCTTCCATGGTTCCATCCGCTGACAGATCCACTCCCAGATATCTAAAACACTTTACTTCCTCCAGTTTTTCTCCATTCAAACTTACCTCCCAATTGACTTGACCCTCAATCCTACTGTACCTAATAACCTTGCTCTTATTCACATTTACTTTCAACTTTCTTCTTTCACACACTTTAAAAACTCAGTCACCAGCTTCTGCAGTGTCTCACATGAATCAGCCACCAGCGCTGTATCATCAGCGAACAACAACTGACTCACTTCCCAAGCTCTCTCATCCACAACAGACTTCATTCTTGCCCCTCTTTCCAAAACTCTTGCATTCACCTCCCTAACAACCCATCCATAAACAAATTAAACAACCATGGAGACATCACGCACCTCTGCCGCAAACCTACATTCACTGAGAACCAATCACTTTCCTCTCTTCCTACATATATATATATACATATATGTATATATATATATATATATATATATATATATATATATATATATATATATATATATATATATATATATATATATATATATATATATATATATATATATATATATATATCTATATATATATATATATATATATATATATATATTTTTTTTTTTTTTTTTTTTTTTTTTTTTTATACTTTGTCGCTGTCTCCCGCGTTTGCGAGGTAGCGGAAGGAAACAGACGAAAGAAATGGCCCAACCCCCCCCATACACATGTACATACACACGTCCACACACACAAATATACATACCTACACAGCTTTCCATGGTTTACCCCGGACGCTTCACATGCCTTGATTCAATCCACTGACAGCACGTCAACCCCTGTATACCACATCGCTCCAATTCACTCTATTCCTTGCCCTCCTTTCACCCTCCTGCATGTTCAGGCCCCGATCACACAAAATCTTTTTCACTCCATCTTTCCACCTCCAATTTGGTCTCCCTCTTCTCCTCGTTCCCTCCACCTCCGACACATATATCCTCTTGGTCAATCTTTCCTCACTCATTCTCTCCATGTGCCCAAACCATTTTAAAACACCCTCTTCTGCTCTCTCAACCACGCTCTTTTTATTTCCACACATCTCTCTTACCCTTACGTTACTTACTCGATCAAACCATCTCACACCACACATTGTCCTCAAACATCTCATTTCCAGCACATCCATCCTCCTGCGCACAACTCTATCCATAGCCCACGCCTCGCAACCATACAACATTGTTGGAACTACTATTCCTTCAAACATACCCATTTTTGCTTTCCGGGATAATGTTCTCGACTTCCACACATTTTTCAAGGCTCCCAAAATTTTCGCCCCCTCCCCCACCCTATGATCCACTTCCGCTTCCATGGTTCCATCCGCTGACAGATCCACTCCCAGATATCTAAAACACTTCACTTCCTCCAGTTTTTCACCATTCAAACTCACCTCCCAATTGACTTGACCCTCAACCCTACTGTACCTAATAACCTTGCTCTTATTCACATTTACTCTTAACTTTCTTCTTCCACACACTTTACCAAACTCCGTCACCAGCTTCTGCAGTTTCTCACATGAATCCGCCACCAGCGCTGTATCATCAGCGAACAACAACTGACTCACTTCCCAAGCTCTCTCATCCCCAACAGACTTCATACTTGCCCCTCTTTCCAAGACTCTTGCATTTACCTCCCTAACAACCCCATCCATAAACAAATTAAACAACCATGGAGACATCACACACCCCTGCCGCAAACCTACATTCACTGAGAACCAATCACTTTCCTCTCTTCCTACACGTACACATGCCTTACATCCTCGATAAAAACTTTTCACTGCTTCTAACAACTTGCCTCCCACACCATATATTCTTAATACCTTCCACAGAGCATCTCTATCAACTCTATCATATGCCTTCTCCAGATCCATAAATGCTACATACAAATCCATTTGCTTTTCTAAGTATTTCTCACATACATTCTTCAAAGCAAACACCTGATCCACACATCCTCTACCACTTCTGAAACCATATATATATATGGTATATATATATATATATATATATGTATATATATATATATATATATATATATATATATATATATATATATATATATATATATATATATATATATATATATATATATATATATATATATGTATATATATATATATTATCCTTAGAGATAGGGGATTAAGAATACTTCACACGTATTCCCTGCGTGTCGTAAAAGGCGAATAAAAGGGGAGGGAGCGGGGGCTGGAAATCCTCCCCTCCTTTTTTTTTTCTTTTTTTTTTCTAAAAGAAGGAACAGAGAGTTCCAGGTGAGGATATTCCAAAAAAGGCCTAGTCCTCTGTTCCTAGCGCTACTTCGCTAACGCGAGAAAAGGCGAATAGTTTAAAAGAAAGAAGAAATATATATATCTATATATATATATCGAGGATGTAAGGCATGTGTACGTGTAGGAAGAGAGGAAAGTGATTGGTTCTCAGTGAATGTAGTTTGCGGCAGGGGTGTGTGATGTCTCCATGGTTGTTTAATTTGTTTATGGATGGGGTTGTTAGGGAGGTAAATGCAAGAGTTTTGCAAAGAGGGGCAAGTATGAAGTCTGTTGGGGATGAGAGAGCTTGGGAAGTGAGTCAGTTGTTGTTCGCTGATGATACAGCGCTGGTGGCTGATTCATGTGAGAAACTGCAGAAGCTGGTGACTGAGTTTGGTAAAGTGTGTGGAAGAAGAAAGTTAAGAGTAAATGTGAATAAGAGCAAAGTTATTAGGTACACTAGGGTTGAGGGTCAATTCAACTGGGAGGTGAGTTTGAATGGAAAAAAACTGGAGGAAGTGAAGTGTTTTAGATATCTGGGAGTGGATCTGGCAGCGGATGGAACCATGGAAGCGGAAGTGGATCATAGGGTGGGGGAGGGGGTGAAAATTCTGGGGGCCTTGAAGAATGTGTGGAAGTCGAGAGCATTATCTCGGAAAGCAAAAATGGGTATGTTTGAAGGAATAGTGGTTCCAACAATGTTGTATGGTTGCGAGGCGTGGGCAATGGATAGAGTTGTGCGCAGGAGGATGGATGTGCTGGAAATGAGATGTTTGAGGACAATGTGTGGTGTGAGGTGGTTTGATCGAGTGAGTAACGTAAGGGTAAGAGAGATGTGTGGAAATAAAAAGAGCGTGGTTGAGAGAGCAGAAGAGGGTGTTTTGAAGTGGTTTGGGCACATGGAGGGAATGAGTGAGGAAAGATTGACCAAGAGGATATATATGTCGGAGGTGGAGGGAACGAGGAGAAGAGGGAGACCAAATTGGAGGTGGAAAGATGGAGTGAAAAAGATTTTGTGTGATCGGGGCCTGAACATGCAGGAGGGTGAAAGGAGGGCAAGGAATAGAGTGAATTGGAGCGATGTGGTATACCGGGGTTGACGTGCTGTCATTGGATTGAATCAAGGCATGTGAAGCGTCTGGGGTAAACCATGGAAAGCTGTGTAGGTATGTATATTTGCGTGTGTGGACGTATGTATATACATGTGCATGGGGGTGGGTTGGGCCATTTCTTTCGTCTGTTTCCTTGCGCTACCTCGCAAACGCGGGAGACAGCGACAAAGTATAATAAAAAACAAAATATATATATATATATATATATATATATATATATATATATATATATATATATATGTATATATATATATATATATACATATATAATTTTTTTTTTTTTTTGCTCTTATTCACATTTACTCTTAACTTTCTTCTTTCACACTCTTTACCAAACTCAGTCACTAGCTTCTGCAGTTTCTCACATGAATCAGCCACCTGCGCTGTATCAGCAGCGAACAACAACTGACTCACTTCCCAAGCTCTCTCATACACAACAGACTTCATACTTGCCCCTCTTTCCAAAACTCTTGCATTCACCTCCCTAACAACCCCATCCATAAACAAATTAAACAACCATGGAGACATCACACACCCCTGCCGCAAACCTACATTCACTGAGAACCAATCACTTTCCTCTCTTCCTACACGTACATATGCCTTACATCCTCGATAAAAACTTTTCACTGCTTCTAACAACTAGCCTCCCACACCATATATTCTTAATACCTTCCACAGAGCATCTCTATCAACTCTATCATATGCCTTCTCCAGATCCATAAATGCTGCATACAAATCCATTTGCTTTTCTAAGTATTTCTCACATACATTCTTCAAAGCAAACACCTGATCCACACATCCTCTACCACTTTTGAAACCACACTGTTCTTCCCCAATCTGATGCTCTGTACATGCCTTCACCCTCTCAATCAATACCCTCCCATATAATTTACCAGGAATAATCAACAAAATTATACCTCTCTAATTTTAGCACTCACTCTTATCCCCTTTGCCTTTGTACAATTGCACTATGCGCGCATTCCGCCAATCCTCAGGCACCTCACCATGAGTCATACATACATTAAATAACCTTACCAACCAGTCAATAATACAGTCACCTCGTTTTTTAATAAATTCCACTGCAATACCATCCAAACCTGCTGCCTTGCCGGCTTTCATCTTCCGCAAAACTTTTACTACCTCTTCTCTGTTTACCAAATCATTTTCCCTAACCCTCTCACTTTCACACCACTTCGACCAAAACACCCTATATCTGCCACTCTATCATCAAACACATTCAACAAACCTTCAAAATACTAACTCCATCTCCTTCTCACATCACCACTACTTTTTTATCACCTCCACATTTGCGCCCTTCACTGAAGTTCCCATTTGCTCCCTTGTCTTACGCACTTTATTTACCTCCTTCCAGAACATCTTTTTATTCTCCCTAAAATTTAATGATACTCTCTCACCCCAACTCTCATTTGCCCTCTTTTTCACCTCCTGCACCTTTCTCATGACCTCCTGTCTCTTTCTTTTATACGTCTCCCACTCAATTGCATTTTTTCCCTGCAAAAATCGTCCAAATGCCTCTCTCTTCTCTTTCACTAATAATCTTCCTTCTTCATCCCACCAATCACTACCCTTTCTAATCAACCCACCTCCCACTCTTCTCATGCCACATGCATCTTTTGCGCAATCCATCCCTTTTTCCATTCTGTACTCAGCCTCTCTTGGTACTTCCTCATAAAAGTCTCCTTCCCAAGCTCATTTACTCTCAACACCCTCTTCACCCCAACATTCACTTTTCTTTTCTGAAAACCCATACAAATCTTCACCTTAGCCTCCACAAGATAATGATCTGACATCGCTCCAGTTGCACCTCTCAGCACATTAACATCCAAAAGTCTCTCTTTCGCGCACCTGTCAATTAACACGTAATCCAATAACGCTCTCTGGCCATCTCTCCTACTTACATACGTATACTTATGTATATATATATATATATATATATATATATATATATATATATATATATATATATATATATATATATATATATATATAAATATATGCATATATATATATATATATATATATATATATATATATATATATATATATATATATATATATATATATATATATATATATAATTTTTCTTTTTTTTTTTTTTTCTTTTTTTAAACTATTCGCTATTTCCCGCGTCAGCGAGGTAGCATTAAGAACAGAGGACTGGGCCTTTTTTGGAATATCCTCACCTGGCCCTCTCTGTTCCTTCTTTTTCTGAAAATTAAAAAAAAACGAGAGGGGAGGATTTCCAGCCCCTAGCTCCCTCCCTTTTTAGTCGCCTTCTACGACACGCAGGGAATACGTGGGAAGTATTCTTAATCCCCTATCCCCAGGGATAATATATATATATATATATATATATATATATATATATATATATATATATATATATATATATATATATATATATATATATATATATATATATATATATATATATATATATATATATATATATATATATATATATATATTGTACCTGGGGATAGGGTATAAAGAATTCTTCCCACGCATTCCTTTCGTGTCTTAGAAGATGAGTAAAGGGGACGAGAGCGGTTGGCTAGAAACCCTCCCCTCCATGTATTTTGACTTTCTTAAAGAAAAAACAGAAGGAGTCACGCGGGGAGAGGTTATCCTCTTTGGAGGCTCAGACTGGGATGTCGAAATGTGTGTGGATGTAACCAAGATTAGAAAAAAGGAGAGATAGGTTGTATGTTTGAGGAAAGGAGCCTGATGTTTTGGCTCTGAGTGAAACGAAGCTCAAGGGTAAAGGGGAAGAGTGGTTTGGGAGTGTCTTGGGAGTAAAATAAGGGGTTAGTGAGAGAACAAGAGCAAGGGAAGGAGTAGCACTACTCCTGAAACAAAAGTGGTGGGAGTATGTGAGAGAGTGGAGGAAAGTAAACTTTAGATTGATATGGGTAAAACTGAAAGTTGATGGAGGAAGATGAGTGATTATTGATGAAAATGCACCTGGCATGAGAAAAAAGATCATGAGAGGTAAGTGTATTGGGAGCAGATGAGTGAGAGTGTTTGTAGTTTTGATGCACGAGACCGGGTTATTGTGATGGGTGATTTGAATGGAAAGGTGAGTAATGTGGCACTCGAGGGAATAATTGGTGTACATTTGGGAGTATTCCTGTATATTTGGTATATATATATATATATATATATATATATATATATATATATATATATATATATATATATATATATATATATATATATATATATATATATATATATATATATATATATATATATATACTTAATGATTCTGTATTGTCCTTGCCTGGTTGCTTTCTGCATATAAACATTGTTCCTAATCCCTTCAATTTTTGCCAGGCATGTATTATTGTATATCTCGTACCATGAAGTTTGAGACTAAAACTTCAGCTTTTTTAATCTTATATTGTCTTGTTTAATTCTCTCTCCTTTACTAATGACCATACAATACAGCAGTATTCATTTAATTCATATACATGAAACCTTTTCATCATTTTTTCTGTTGTTGTAAATGTTCTATATGTCATTCCTGTCATTATTTGGCTTGAAAGCACTATCTTCTCAGTAAGGTCAATATATTTAATTCGTCACATATGATAAATACCTAATGACATGTTTACTTTATTACCTCTTTTCATGTAGCGTCTCTATGTGTAAGCACTAAAACAGTGATAATTGCCCCATTATGTAGGCACAGAAATAGTGCTAATTGCCTGATGACTTATCTATTCAAATTTCTCTTTATCAGATTCCATAAAGTTTTCATCTACCTTTGTTGATACTATCCAAATTTCATTGCACTTTTCCTTGATTATCCAAACTCCATTGCTTTGCTTGTTATTTCATCTGCATAGTACATGACTGTACTCTTAATTTCTTATCTCCATCTTAAGATCAAGATTACAGAAAGTATCGCAACTAATACTATTTCTTGCAATACCCTTGATAGTCCATCATCTTCCTGAGATGAGATGTCTTTTCATGTTCATTCACATTGAACTTTCTGTTGGCTAGAATTTTTTTTTCTTTTTTATCCAATTTCATTTTTGTTACATTTCCTCATCAGTCTCTTTGGTAACACTCCATAGTTTTTAATGTATCAAATGCTTTTGCAAACTCAAAAAAACAATGACAGTTCCCATTCTTCAGTGTTTCATGTACGGTATGTTATTATAATGACCTGGTAGTTGTGTTTGCATGTTTTTACCATGAACAAATCCATGTTGTCTTTCAGTCATGAGTCTGTTTATGGTAAGATGTTTCATTGTATGTTTTTTGATTATCTCAAATTCATGAATTATGTGCTTAGGATAATTTTGCATTATTTTGGAAGTAATTTGGATCGAGTAAGTAATGAAAGGGTAAGAGAGATGTGTGGTAATAAAAAGAGTGTGGTTGAGAGAGCAGAAGAGGGTGTTTTGAAATGGTTTGGTCACATGGAGAGAATGAGAGAGGAAAGATTGACAAAGAGGAGATATGTGTCAGAGATGGAGGGAACGAGAAGTGGGAGACCAGATTGGAGATGGAAGGATGGAGTGAAAAAGATTTTGAGCGATCGGGGCCTAAACATGCAGGAGGGTGAAAGGCGTGCAATGAATAGAGTGAATTGGAACGATGTGGCATACCAGGGTCGACGTGCTGTCAGTGGATTGAACCAGGGCATGTGAAGCTTCTGGGGTAAACCATGGAAAGTTTTGTGGGGCCTAGATGTGGAAAGGGAGCTGTGGTTTTGGTGCATTATACATGATGGCTAGAGACTGAGTGTGAACGAATGTGGGCTTTATTGTCTTTTCCTAGCGCTACCCCACACACATGCGGGGGTAGGGGGTTGTCATTTCATGTGTGGCGGGGTGGCAATGGGAATGAATAAGGGCAGACAGTATGAATTATGTACGTGTATATATGTTTATATGTGTGTATATATATATATATATATATATATATATATATATATATATATATATATATATATATATATATATATATATATATATATATATATATATATATATATATCCCTGGGGATAGGGGATTAAGAATACTTCCCACGTATTCCCTGCGTGTCGTAGAAGGCGACTAAAAGGGGAGGGAGCGGGGGGCTGGAAATCCTCCCCTCTCGTTTTTTTTTTTCTTAAATTTTCCAAAAGAAGGAACAGAGGGGGCCAGTTGAGGATATTCCAAAAAAGGCCCAGTCCTCTGTTCTTAGCGCTACCTCGCTAATGCGGGAAATGGCGAATAGTTTAAAAGAAAAGAAGAATATATATATATATATATATATATATATATATATATATATATATATATATATATATATATATATATATAACATACAAACCTCCAACAGCAAGGATCGAACCTGGGACCCCTTGTGCAAGAGGCAGGCATGCTAACCGCTAGGCTAAGGGACTGTATAATAGGAAACAACTATTCGAAATACTAAGTACTCGAATACCCTTCGTCTCAAAATGGTGAGCAACGGGGTCTATCGGTTGTTTCCGAACAGAACACATAGCCAGCTGATAGCGTTTTAACGAACCTAACTGTACAACGCGGAGTTATATGAATACGAATAAAGTGTAAATGAACGCGCACCTTCATAGAACATACAAACCTCCAACAACCAGGATCGAACCTGGGACCCCTTGTGCAAGAGGCAGGCATGCTAACCGCTAGGCTAAGGGACTGTATAATAGGAAACAACTATTCGAAATACTAAGTACTCGAATACCCTTCGTCTCACAATGGTGAGCAACGGGGTCTATCGGTTGGTTCCGAACAGAACACATAGCCAGCTGATAGCGTTTTACCGAACCTAACTGTACAACGCGGAGTTATATGAATACGAATAAAGTGTATATGAACGCGCACCTTCATATATATATATATATATATATATATATATATATATATATATAATATATATATATATATATATATATATATATATATATTTATATTTTTTTTTTTTTTTTTTTTATACTTTGTCGCTGTCTCCCGCGTTTGCGAGGTAGCGCAAGGAAACAGACGAAAGAAATGGCCCAACCCCCCCCCCCCTCCCCATACACATGTACATACAAACGTCCACACACGCAAATATACATACCTACACAGCTTTCCATGGTTTACCCCAGACGCTTCACATGCCTTGATTCACTCCACTGACAGCACGTCAACCCCTGTATACCATATCGCTCCAATTCACTCTATTCCTTGCCCTCCTTACACCCTCCTGCATGTTCAGGCCCCGATCACACAAAATCTTTTTCACTCCATCTTTCCACCTCCAATTTGGTCTCCCTCTTCTCCTCGTTCCCTCAACCTCCGACACATATATCCTCTTGGTCAATCTTTCCTCACTCATTCTCTCCATGTGCCCAAACCATTTCAAAACACCCTCTTCTGCTCTCTCAACCACGCTCTTTTTATTTCCACACATCTCTCTTACCCTTACGTTACTTACTCGATCAAACCACCTCACACCACACATTGTCCTCAAACATCTCATTTCCAGCACATCCATCCTCCTGCGCACAACTCCATCCACAGCCCACGCCTCGCAACCATACAACATTGTTGGAACCACTATTCCTTCAAACATACCCATTTTTGCTTTCCGAGATAATGTTCTCGACTTCCACACATTTTTCAAGGCTCCCAAAATTTTCGCCCCCTCCCCCACCCTATGATCCACTTCCGCTTTCATTGTTCCATCCGCTGACAGATCCACTCCCAGATATCTAAAACACTTCACTTCCTCCAGTTTTTCTCCATTCAAACTCACCTCCCAATTGACTTGACCCTCAACCCTACTGTACCTAATAACCTTGCTCTTATTCACATTCACTCTTAACTTTCTTCTTCCACACACTTTACCAAACTCAGTCACCAGCTTCTGCAGTTTCTCACATGAATCAGCCACCAGCGCTGTATCGTCAGCGAACAACAACTGACTCACTTCCCAAGCTCTCTCATCCCCAACAGACTTCATACTTGCCCCTCTTTCCAAAACTCTTGCATTTACCTCCCTAACAACCCCATCCATAAACAAATTAAACAACCATGGAGACATCACACACCCCTGCCGCAAACCTACATTCACTGAGAACCAATCACTTTCCTCTCTTCCTACACGTACACATGCCTTACATCCTCGATAAAAACTTTTCACTGCTTCTAAGAACTTTCCTCCCACACCATATATTCTTAATACCTTCCACAGAGCATCTCTATCAACTCTATCATATGCCTTCTCCAGATCCATAAATGCTACATACAAATCCATTTGCTTTTCTAAGTATTTCTCACATACATTCTTCAAAGCAAACACCTGATCCACACATCCTCTACCACTTCTGAAACCGCACTGCTCTTCCCCAATCTGATGCTCTGTACATGCCTTCACCCTCTCAATCAATACCCTCCCATATAATTTACCAGGAATACTCAACAAACTTATACCTCTGTATATATATATATATATATATATATATATATATATATATATATATATATATATATATATATATATATATATATATATATATATATATATATATATATATATATATATATATATGTATATATATATATATATGTATATATATATATATATATATATATATATATATATATATATATATATATATCATCCCTGGGATTAAGAATACTTCCCACGTATTCCCTGCGTGTCGTAGAAGGCGACTAAAAGGGAAGGGAGCGGGGGGCTGGAAATCCTCCCCTCTCTTCTTTTTTTTTTAATTTTCCAAAAGAAGGAACAGAGGGGGCCAGGTGAGGATATTCCAAAAAAGGCCCAGTCCTCTGTTCTTTACGCTACCTCGCTAACGCGGGAAAAGGCGAATAGTTTAAAAAAAAAAAAAAATATATATATATATATATATATATATATATATATATATATATATATATATATATATATATATATATATATATATATATATATATATATATATATATACAATTGGGAGGTGAGTTTGAATGCAGAAAAACTGGAGGAAGTGAAGTGTTTTAGATATCTGGGAGTGGATCTGTCAGCGGATGGAACCATGGAAGCGGAAGTGGATCATAGGGTGGGGGAGGGGGCGAAAATTTTGGGAGCCTTGAAAAATGTGTGGAAGTCGAGAACATTATCTCGGAAAGCAAAAATGGGTATGTTTGAGGGAATAGTGGTTCCAACAATGCTGTATGGTTGCGAGGCGTGGGCTATGGATAGAGATGTGCGCAGGAGGATGGATGTGCTGGAAATGAGATGTTTGAGGACAATGTGTGGTGTGAGGTGGTTTGAGCGAGTAAGTAACGTAAGGGTAAGAGAGATGTGTGGAAATAAAAAGAGCGTGGTTGAGAGAGCAGAAGAGGGTGTTTTGAAATGGTTTGGGCACATGGAGAGAATGAGTGAGGAGAGATTGACCAAGAGGATATATGTGTCGGAGGTGGAGGGAACGAGGAGAAGAGGGAGACCAAATTGGAGGTGGAAAGATGGAGTGAAAAAGATTTTGTGTGATCGGGGCCTGAACATGCAGGAGGGTGAAAGGAGGGCAAGAAATAGAGTGAATTGGAGTCATGTGGTATACAGGGGTTGACGTGCTGTCAGTGGATTGAAGCAAGGCATGTGAAGCGTCTGGGGTAAACCATGGAAAGCTGTGTAGGTATGTATATTTGCGTGTGTGGACGTGTGTATGTACATGTGTATGGGGGGGGGGGGGTTGGGCCATTTCTTTCGTCTGTTTCCTTGCGCTACCTCGCAAACGCGGGAGACAGCGACAAAGTATAAAAAAAAAAAAAAAAAAAAAATATATACATATATATATATACATATATATATACATATATATATATGTGTGTGTATATGTATATATATATGTATATTATCCCTGGGGATAGGGGTGAAAGAATACTTCCCACGTATTCCTCGTAGAAAGCGACTAGAGGGGACGGGAGCGGGGGGCCGGAAATCCTCCCCTCCTTGTATTAACTTTCTAAAATGGGAAACAGAAGAAGGAGTCACGCGGGGAGTGATCATCCTCCTCGAAGGCTCAGAGTGGGGTGCCTAAATGTGTGTGGATGTAACCAAGATGTGAAAAAAGGAGAGATAGGTAGTATGTTTGAGGAAAGGAACCTGGATGTTTTGGCTCTGAGTGAAACGAAGCTCAAGGGTAAAGGGGAAGAGTGGTTTGGAAATGTCTGGGGAGTGAAGTCAGGGGTTAGTGAGAGGACAAGAGCAAGGGAAGGAGTAGCAATACTCCTGAAACAGGAGTTGTGGGAGTATGTGATAGAATGTAAGAAAGTAAATTCTCGATTAATATGGGTAAAATTGAAAGTTGATGGAGAGAGGTGGGTGATTATTGGTGCATTTGCACCTGGGCATGAGAAGAAAGATCATGAGAGGCAAGTGTTTTGGGAGCAGCTAAATGAGTGTGTTAGCGGTTTTGATGCACGAGACCGGGTTATAGTGATGGGTGATTTGAATGCAAAGGTGAGTAATGTGGCAGTTGAGGGAATAATTGGTATGCATGGGGTGTTCAGTGTTGTAAATGGAAATGGTGAAGAGCTTGTAGATTTATGTGCTGAAAAATGACTGATGATTGGGAATACCTGGTTTAAAAAGCGAGATATACATAAGTATACTTATATAAGTAGGAGAGATGGCCAGAGAGCGTTATTGGATTACGTGTTAATTGACAGGCGTGCGAAAGAGAGACTTTTGGATGTTAATGTGCTGAGAGGTGCAACTGGAGGGATGTCTGATCATTATCTTGTGGAGGCTAAGGTGAAGATTAGTATGGGTTTTCAGAAAAGAGGAGTGAATGTTGGGGTGAAGAAGGTGGTGAGAGTAAGTGAGCTTGGGAAGGAGACCTGTGTGGGGAAGTACCAGGAGAGACTGTGTACAGAATGGAAAAAGGTGAGAACAATGGAAGTAAGGGGAGTGGGGGAGGAATGGGATGTATTTAGGGAATCAGTGATGGATTGCGCAAAAGATGCTTGTGGCATGAGAAGAGTGGGAGGTGGGCTGTTTAGAAAGGGTAGTGAGTGGTGGGATGAAGAAGTAAGAGTATTAGTAAAAGAGAAGAGAGAGGCATTTGGACGATTTTTGCAGGGAAAAAATGCAATTGAGTGGGAGAAGTATAAAAGAAAGAGACAGGAGGTCAAGAGAAAGGTGCAAGAGGTGAAAAAAAGGGCAAATGAGAGTTGGGGTGAGAGACTATCAGTAAATTTTAGGGAGAATAAAAAGATGTTCTGGAAGGAGGTAAATAGGGTGCGTAAGACAAGGGAGCAAATGGGAACTTCAGTGAAGGGCGTAAATGGGGAGGTGATAACAAGTAGCGGTGATGTGAGAAGGAGATGGAATGAGTATTTTGAAGGTTTGTTGAATGTGTCTGATGACAGAGTGGCAGATATAGGGTGTTTTGGTCGAGGTGGTGTGCAAAGTGAGAGGGTTAGGGAAAATGATTTGGTAAACAGAGAAGAGGTAGTAAAAGCTTTGCGGAAGATGAAAGCCGGCAAGGCAGCAGGTTTGGATGGTATTGCAGTGGAATTTATTAAGAAAGGGGGTGACTGTATTGTTGACTGGTTGGTAAGGTTATTTAATGTATGTATGACTCATGGTGAGGTGCCTGAGGATTGGCGGAATGCGTGCATAGTGCCATTGTACAAAGGCAAAGGGGATAAGAGTGAGTGCTCAAATTACAGAGGTATAAGTTTGTTGAGTATTCCTGGTAAATTATATGGGAGGGTATTGATTGAGAGGGTGAAGGCATGTACAGAGCATCAGATTCGGGAAGAGCAGTGTGGTTTCAGAAGTGGTAGAGGATGTGTGGATCAGGTGTTTGCTTTGAAGAATGTATGTGAGAAATACTTAGAAAAGCAAATGGATTTGTATGTAGCATTTATGGATCTGGAGAAGGCATATGATAGAGTTGATAGAGATGCTCTGTGGAAGGTATTAAGAATATATGGTGTGGGAGGCAAGGTGTTAGAAGCAGTGAAAAGTTTTTATCGAGGATGTAAGGCATGTGTACGTCTAGGAAGAGAGGAAAGTGATTGGTTCTCAGTGAATGTAGGTTTGCGGCAGGGGTGTGTGATGTCTCCATGGTTGTTTAATTTGTTTATGGATGGGGTTGTAAGGGAGGTAAATGCAAGAGTTTTGGAAAGAGGGGCAAGTATGAAGGCTGTTGGGGATGAGAGAGCTTGGGAAGTGAGTCAGTTGTAGTTCGCTGATGATACAGCGCTGGTGGCTGATTCATGTGAGAAACTGCAGAAGCTGGTGACTGAGTTTGGTAAAGTGTGTGGAAGAAGAAAGTTGAGAGTAAATGTGAATAAGAGCAAGGTTATTAGGTACAGTAGGGGTGAGGGTCAAGTCAATTGGGAGGTGAGTTTGAATGGAGAAAAACTGGAGGAAGTGATATGTTTTAGATATCTGGGAGTGGATCTGTCAGCGGATGGAACCATGGAAGCGGAAGTGGATCATAGGGTGGGGGAGGGGGCGAAAATTTTGGGAGCCTTGAAAAATGTGTGGAAGTCGAGAACATTATCTCGGAAAGCAAAAATGGGTATGTTTGAGGGAATAGTGGTTCCAACAATGTTGTATGGTTGCGAGGCGTGGGCTATGGATAGAGATGTGCGCAGGAGGATGGATGTGCTGGAAATGAGATGTTTGAGGACAATGTGTGGTGTGAGGTGGTTTGATCGAGTAAGTAACGTAAGGGTAAGAGAGATGTGTGGAAATAAAAACAGCGTGGTTGAGAGAGCAGAAGAGGGTGTTTTGAAATGGTTTGGGCACATGGTGAGAATGAGTGAGGAGAGATTGACCAAGAGGATATATGTTTCGGAGGTGGAGGGAACGAGGAGAAGAGGGAGACCAAATTGGAGGTGGAAAGATGGAGTGAAAAAGATTTTGTGTGATCGGGGCCTGAACATGCAGGAGGGTGAAAGGAGGGCAAGAAATAGAGTGAATTGGAGTCATGTGGTATACAGGGGTTGACGTGCTGTCAGTGGATTGAAGCAAGGCATGTGAAGCGTCTGGGGTAAACCATGGAAAGCTGTGTAGGTATGTATATTTGCGTGTGTGGACGTGTGTATGTACATGTGTATGGGGGGGGGGGGTTGGGCCATTTCTTTCGTCTGTTTCCTTGCGCTACCTCGCAAACGCGGGAGACAGCGACAAAGTATAAAAAAAAAAAAAAAAATATATATATATATATATATATATATATACTACCTCTTCTCTGTTTACCAAATCATTTTCCCTAACCCTCTCACTTTGCACACCACCTCGACCAAAACACCCTATATCTGCCACTCTGTCATCAGACACATTCAACAAACCTTCAAAATACTCATTCCATCTCCTTCTCACATCACCGCTACTTGTTATCACCTCCCCATTTACGCCCTTCACTGAAGTTCCCATTTGCTCCCTTGTCTTACGCACCCTATTTACCTCCTTCCAGAACATCTTTTTATTCTCCCTAAAATTTACTGATAGTCTCTCACCCCAACTCTCATTTGCCCTTTTTTTCACCTCTTGCACCTTTCTCTTGACCTCCTGTCTCTTTCTTTTATACTTCTCCCACTCAATTGCATTTTTTTCCCTGCAAAAATCGTCCAAATGCCTCTCTCTTCTCTTTCACTAATACTCTTACTTCTTCATCCCACCACTCACTACCCTTTCTAAACAGCCCACCTCCCACTCTTCTCATGCCACAAGCATCTTTTGCGCAATCCATCACTGATTCCCTAAATACATCCCATTCCTCCCCCACTCCCCTTACTTCCATTGTTCTCACCTTTTTCCATTCTGTACACAGTCTCTCCTGGTACTTCCCCACACAGGTCTCCTTCCCAAGCTCACTTACTCTCACCACCTTCTTCACCCCAACATTCACATTCACTCTTTGCGGAAGATGAAAGCCGGCAAGGCAGCAGGTTTGGATGGTATTGCAGTGGAATTTATTAAGAAAGGGGGTGACTATTGTTGACTGGTTGGTAAGGTTATTTAATGTATGTATGACTCATGGTGAGGTGCCTGAGGATTGGCGGAATGCGTGCGTAGTGCCATTGTACAAAGGCAAAGGGGATAAGAGTGAGTGCTCAAATTACAGAGGTATAAGTTTGTTGAGTATTCCTGGTAAATTATATGGGAGGGTATTGAGTGAGAGGGTGAAGGCATGTACAGAGCATCAGATTGGGGAAGAGCAGTGCGGTTTCAGAAGTGGTAGAGGATGTGTGGACCAGGTGTTTGCTTTGAAGAATGTATGTGAGAAATACTTAGAAAAGCAAATGGATTTGTATGTAGCATTTATGGATCTGGAGAAGGCATATGATAGAGTTGATAGAGATGCTCTGTGGAAGGTATTAAGAATATATGGTGTGGGAGGCAAGTTGTTAGAAGCAGTGAAAAGTTTTTATCGAGGATGTAAGGCATGTGTACGTGTAGGAAGAGAGGAAAGTGATTGGTTCTCAGTGAATGTAGGTTTGCGGCAGGGGTGTGTGATGTCTCCATGGTTGTTTAATTTGTTTATGGATGGGGTTGTAAGGGAGGTAAATGCAAGAGTCCTGGAAAGAGGGGCAAGTATGAAGTCTGTTGGGGATGAGAGAGCTTGGGAAGTGAGTCAGTTGTTGTTCGCTGATGATACAGCGCTGGTGGCTGATTCATGTGAGAAACTGCAGAAGCTGGTGACTGAGTTTGGTTAAGTGTGTGGAAGAAGAAAGTTGAGAGTAAATGTGAATAAGAGCAAGGTTATTAGGTACAGTAGGGGTGAGGGTCAAGTCAATTGGGAGGTGAGTTTGAATGGAGAAAAACTGGAGGAAGTGAAGTGTTTTAGATATCTGGGAGTGGATCTGTCAGCGGATGGAACCATGGAAGCGGAGGTGGATCATAGGGTGGGGGAGGGGGCGAAAATTTTGGGAGCCTTGAAAAATGTGTGGAAGTCGAGAACATTATCTCGGAAAGCAAAAATGGGTATGTTTGAGGGAATAGTGGTTCCAACAATGTTGTATGGTTGCGAGGCGTGGGCTATGGATAGAGATGTGCGCAGGAGGATGGATGTGCTGGAAATGAGATGTTTGAGGACAATGTGTGGTGTGAGGTGGTTTGATCGAGTAAGTAACGTAAGGGTAAGAGAGATGTGTGGAAATAAAAAGAGCGTGGTTGAGAGGGCAGAAGAGGGTGTTTTGAAATGGTTTGGGCACATGGAGAGAATGAGTGAGGAGAGATTGACCAAGAGGATATATGTGTCGGAGGTGGAGGGAACGAGGAGAAGAGGGAGACCAAATTGGAGGTGGAAAGATGGAGTGAAAAGGATTTTGTGTGATCGGGGCCTGAACATGCAGGAGGGTGAAAGGAGGGCAAGAAATAGAGTGAATTGGAGTCATGTGGTATACAGGGGTTGACGTGCTGTCAGTGGATTGAAGCAAGGCATGTGAAGCGTCTGGGGTAAACCATGGAAGGCTGTGTAGGTATGTATATTTGCGTGTGTGGACGTGTGTATGTACATGTGTATGGGGGGGGGGGGGTGGGGCCATTTCTTTCGTCTGTTTCCTTGCGCTACCTCGCAAACGCGGGAGACAGCGACAAAGTATAAAAAAAAAAAAAAAAAAAAAAAAAAAATATATATATATATATATATATATATATATATATATATATATATATATATATATATATATATATATATATATATATATATATATATATATATAGGTGGGTTGATTAGAAAGGGTAGTGAGTGGTGGGATGAAGAAGTAAGAGTATTAGTGAAAGAGTAGAGAGAGGCATTTGGACGATTTTTGCAGGGAAAAAATGCAATTGAGTGGGAGATGCATAAAAGAAAGAAACAGGAGGTCAAGAGAAAGGTGCAAGAGGTGAAAAAAAGGGCAAATGAGAGTTGGGGTGAGAGAGTATCATTAAATTTTAGGGAGAATAATAAGATGTTCTGGAAGGAGGTAAATAAAGTGCGTAAGACAAGGTAGCAAATGGGAACTTCAGTGAAGGGCGCAAATGGGGAGGTGATAACAAGTAGTGGTGATGTGAGAAGGAGATGGAATGAGTATTTTGAAGGTTTGTTGAATGTGTTTGATGATAGAGTGGCAGATATAGGGTGTTTTGGTCGAGGTGGTGTGCAAAGTGAGAGGGTTAGGGAAAATGTTTTGGTAAGCAGAGAAGAGGTAGTAAAAGCTTTGCGGAATATGAAAGCCGGCAAGGCAGCAGGTTTGGATGGTATTGCAGTGGAATTTATTAAAAAAGGGGGTGACTGTATTGTTGACTGGTTGGTAAGGTTATTTAATGTATGTATGACTTATGGTGATGTGCATCAGGATTGGCGGAATGCGTGCATAGTGCCATTGTACAAAGGCAAAGGGGATAAGAGTGAGTGCTCAATTTACAGAGGTATAAGTTTGTTGAGTATTCCTGGTAAATTATATGGGAGGGTATTGATTGAGAGGGTGAAGGCATGTACAGAGCATCAGATTGGGGAGGAGCAGTGTGGTTTCAGAAGTGGTAGAGGATGTGTGGATCAGGTGTTTGCTTTGAAGAATGTATGTGAGAAATACTTAGAAAAGGAAATGGATTTGTATATAGCATTTATGGATCTGGAGAAGGCATATGATAGAGTTGATAGAGATGCTCTGTGGAAGGTATCAAGAATATATGGTGTGGGAGGCAAGTTGTTAGAAGAAGTGAAAAGTTTTATCGAGGATGTAAGGCATGTGTACGTGTAGGAAGAGAGGAAAGTGATTGGTTCTCAGTGAATGTAGGTTTGCGGCAGGGGTGTGTGATGTCTCCATGGTTGTTTAATTTGTTTATGGATGGGGTTGGTAGGGAGGTGAATGCAAGAGTTTTGGAAAGAGGGGCAAGTATGAAGTCTGTTGGGGATGAGAGAGCTTGGGAAGTGAGTCAGTTGTTGTTCGCTGATGATACAGCGCTGGTGGCTGATTCATGTGAGAAACTGCAGAAGCTGGTGACTGAGTTTGGTAAAGTGTGTGAAAGAAGAAAGTTAAGAGTAAATGTGAATAAGAGCAAGGTTATTAGGTACACAAGGGTTGAGGGTCAAGTCAATTGGGAGGTGAGTTTGAATGGAGAAAAACTGGAGGAAGTGAAGTGTTTTAGATATCTGGGAGTGGATCTGGCAGCGGATGGAACCATGGAAATGGAAGAGAATCATAGGGTGGGGGAGGGGGCGAAAATTCTGGGAGCCTTGAAGAATGTGTGGAAGTCGAGAACATTATCTCGGAAAGCAAAAATGGGTATGTTTGAAGGAATAATGGTTCCAACAATGTTGTATGGTTGCGACGCGTTGGCTATGGATAGAGTTGTGCGCAGGAGGATGGATGTGCTGGAAATGAGATGTTTGAGGACAATGTGTGGTGTGAGGTGGTTTGATCGAGTAAGTAACGTAAGGGTAAGAGAGATGTGTGGAAATAAAAAGAGCGTGGTTGAGAGAGCAGAGGAGGGTGTTTTGAAATGGTTTGGGCACAGGGAGAGAATGAGTGAGGAAAGATTGACCAAGAGGATATATGTGTTGGAGGTGGAGGGAACGAGGAGAAGAGGGAGACCAAATTGGAGGTGGAAAGATGGAGTGAAAAAGATTTTGTGTGATCGGGGCCTGAACATGCAGGAGGGTGTAAGGAGGGCAAGGAATAGAGTGAATTGGAGCGATGTGGTATACGGGGGTTGACGTGCTGTCCGTGGATGGAATCAAGGCATGTGAAGCGTCTGGGGTAAACCATGGAAAGCTGTATAGGTATGTGTATTTGCGTGTGTGGACGTATGTATATACATGTGTATGGCGGTGGGTTGGGCCATTTCTTTCGTCTGTTTCCTTGCGCTACCTCGCAAACGCGGGAGACAGCGACAAAGCAAAAAAAAAAAAAAGAAAAAAAAAAAAAAAAATATATATATATATATATATATATATATATATATATATATATATATATATATATATATATATATATATATATATATATATATATATATATATATATATATATATATATATATATATATATATATATATATATACTTATATATATAAATATATATATATATATATATATATATATATATATATATATATATATATATATATATATATATATATATATATATATATATATATATATATATATATATATATATATATATATTGCCGGAATGCGTGCATAGTGCCATTGTACAAAGGCAAAGGGTATAAGAGTGAGTGCTCAAATTACAGAGGTATAAGTTTGTTGAGTATTCCTGGTAAATTATATGGGAGGGTATTGATTGAGAGGGTGAAGGCATGTACAGAGCATCAGATTGGGGAAGAGCAGTGTGGTTTCAGAAGTGGTAGAGGATGTGTGGATCAGGTGTTTGCTTTGAAGAATGTAGGTGAGAAATACTTAGAAAAGCTAATGGATTTGTATGTAGCATTTATGGATCTGGAGAAGGATTATGATAGAGTTGATAGAGATGCTCTGTGAAAGGTATTAAGAATATATGGTGTGGGAGGCAAGTTTTTAGAAGCAGTGAAAAGTTTTTATCGAGGATGTAAGGCATGTGTACGTGTAGGAAGAGAGGAAAGTGATTGGTTCTCAGTGAATGTAGGTTTGCGGTAGGGGTATATGATGTCTCCATGGTTGTTTAATTTGTTTATGGATGTGGTTGTTAGGGAGGTAAATGCAAGAGTTTTTGAAAGAGGGGCAAGTATGAAGTCTGTTGGGGATGAGAGAGCTTTGGAAGTGAGTCAGTTGTTGTTCGCTGATGATACAGAGCTGGTGGCTGATTCATGTGAGAAACTGCAGAAGCTGGTGATTGAATTTGGTAAAGTGTATGAAAGAAGAAAGTTAAGAGTAAATGTGAATAAGAGCAAGGTTATTAAGTACAGTAGGATTGAGGGTCAAGTGAATTGGGAGGTAAGTTTGAATGGAGCAAAACTGGAGGAAGTAAAGTGTTTTAGATATCTGGGAGTGGATATGTCAGCGGATGGAACCATGGAAGGAGAAGTGGATCATACGGTGGGGGACGGGCTGAAAATCCTCTGAGCCTTGAAGAATGTGTGGAAGTCGAGAACATTATCTCGGAAAGAAAAATGGGTATGTTTGAAGGAATAGTGGTTCCAACAATGTTGTATGGTTGCGAGGTGTGGGCTATGGATAGAGTTGTGCGCAGGAGGGTGGATGTGCTGGAAATGAGATGTTTGAGGACAATGTGTGGTGTGATTTGGTTTGATCGAGTAAGTAACGTAAGGGTAAGAGAGATGTGTGGAAATAAAAAGAGCGTGGTTGAGAGAGCAAAAGAGGGTGTTTTGAAATGGTTTGGGCACATGGAGAGAATGAGTGAGGAAAGATTGACCAAGAGGATATATGTGTCGGAGGTGGAGGGAACGAGGAGAA
This sequence comes from Panulirus ornatus, assembly GCF_036320965.1. NCBI lineage: Eukaryota > Metazoa > Arthropoda > Malacostraca > Decapoda > Palinuridae > Panulirus > Panulirus ornatus. The sequence goes on from NC_092269.1 coordinate 15,508,208, forward strand.
GTGGGAGACCAAATTGGAGGTGGAAAGATGGAGTGAAAAAGATTTTGTGTGATCGGGGCCTGAACATGCAGGAGGGTGAGAGGAGGGCAAGGAATAGAGTGAATTGGATCGATGTGGTATACCGTGGTTGACGTGCTGTCAGTGGATTGAATCAGGGCATGTGAAGCGTATGGGGTAAACCATGGAAAGCTGTGTAGGTATGTATATTTGCGTGTGTGGACGTATGTATATACATGTGTATGGGGGTGGGTTGGGCCATTTCTTTCGTCTGTTTCCTAGCTCTACCTCGCAAACAGCGAAAAAGCAAAAAAAAAAAAAAAAGATATATATTTTATTTATTTATTTTGCTTTGTCGCTATCTCCAGCGGTAGCAAGGTAGCGCAAGGAAACAGACGAAAGAATGGCCCAACCCGCCCACATACACATGTATATACATACATGTCCTCACACGCACAATATACATACCTATACATATCAATATACACATATATATACACACACAGACATATACATATATACACATGTACATACTTCATGCTGTCTGCCTTATTTGTTCCCATCGCCACCTCGTCACACATGGAATGACAACCTCCTCCCCCCTCATGTGTGCGAGGTAGCGCTAGGAAAAACACCAAAGGCCCCATTCGTTCACACTCACTCTCTAGCTGTCATGTAATATTCCACCAAAACCACAGCTCCCTTTCCACATCCAGGCCCCACACACTTCGCATGGTTTACCCCAGACGCTTCACATGCCCTGGTTCAATCCATTGACAGCACGTCGACCCCGGTATACCACATCGTTCCAATTCACTCTATTCCTTGCACGCCTTTCACCCTCCTTCATGTTCAGGCCCCAATCATTGAAAATCTTTTTCACTCCATCTTTCCACCTCCAATTTGGTCTCCCACTTCTCCTCGTTCCCTCCACCTCTGACATAAATATCCTCTTGGTCAATCTTTCTCCACTCATTTTCTCCAGTTGACCAAACCATTTCAAAACACCCTCTTCTGCTCTTTCAACCACACTCTTTTTATTTCAACACATCTGTCTCACCCTTACATTACTTACTCGATCAAACCACCTCACACCATATATTGTCCTCAAAAATCTCATTTGCAGCACATCCACCCTCCTTCGCACAACTCTATCCATAGCCCATGCCTCGCAACCATACAACATTGTTGGAACCACTATTCCTTCAAACATACCCATTTTTGCTTTCCGATATAATGTTATCGACTTCCAAACATTCTTCAAGGCTCCCAGAATTTTTGCCCCCTCCCCCAACCCTATGATTCACTTCCGCTTCCATGGTTCCATCCGCTGCCAGATCCACTCCCAGATATCTAAAACACTTCACTTCCTCCAGGTTTTCTCCATTCAAACATACCTTCCAATTGACTTGACCCTCAACCCTACTGTACCTAATAGCCTTGCTCTTATTCACATTTACTCTTAACTTTCTTCTTTCATACACTTTACCAAGCTCAGTCACCAGCTTCTGCAGTTTCTCACATGAATCAGCCACCAGCGCTGTATCATCAGCGAACAACAACTGACTCACTTCCAAAGCTCTCTCATCCACAACAGACTGCATACTTGCCCCTCTTTCCAAAACTCTTGCATTCACCTCCCTAACAACCCCATCAATAAACAAATTAAACAACCATGGAGACATCACACACCCCTGCCGCAAACCTACATTCAATGAGAACCAATCACTTTCCTCTCTTCCTACACGTACACAGGCCTTACATCCTCGATAAAAACATTTCACTGCTTCTAACAACTTGCCTCCCACACCATATATTCACAAAACCTTACATAGAGCATCTCTATCAACTGTATCATATGCCTTCTCCAGATCCATAAATGCTACATACAAATCCATTTGTTTTTCTAAGTATTTCTCGCATACATTCTTCAAAGCAAACACCTGATCCACATATCCTCTACCACTTCTGAAACCACATTGCTCTTCCCCAATCTGATGCTCTGTACATGCCTTTACCCTCTCAATCAATACCCTCCCATATAATTTACCAGGAATACTCAACAAACTTATACCTCTGTAATTTAAGCACTCACTCTTATCCCCTTTGTCTTTGTACAATGGTACTATGCAAGCATTCCGCCAATCCTCAGGCACCTCACTATGAATCATACATCCATTAAATAACCTTACCAACGAGTCAACAATACAGTTACCCCCTTTTTTTCATAAATTCCACTGCAATACCATCCAAACCTGCTGCTTTGCCGGCTTTCATCTTCCGTAAAGCTTTTACTACCTCTTCTCTATTTACCAAATAATTTTCCATAACCCTCTCACTTTGCACTCCACCTCGACCAAGACACCCACATCTGCCACTCTATCATCAAACACATTCCACAAATCTTCAAAATAGTCACTCCATCTCCTTCTCACATCACCACTACTTGTTATCACCTTCCTATTAGCCCCTTCACTGAAGTTCCCATTTGCTCCCTTGTCTTACGCACTCTATTTACCTCCTTCCAAAACATCTTTTTATTCTCTCTGAAATTTAATGATACTCTCTCACCTCAACTCTCATTTGCCCTCTTTTTCACCTCTTGCACCTTTCTCTTGACATCCTGCCTCTTTCTTTTATACCTCTCCCACTCATTTTCATTTTTTCCCTGCAAAAATCGTTCAAATGCCTCTCTCTTCTCTTTCACTAATAATCTTACTTCTTCATCTCACCACTCACTACCTTTTCTAATCAACCCACCTCCCACGCTTCTCATGCCACAAGCATCTTTTGCGCAAGCCATCACTGCTTCCCTAAATACATCCCATTCCTCCCTCACTCCCCTTACCTCCTTTGTTCTCACCATCTTCCATTCTGTACTCAGTCTCTCCTGGTACTTCCTCACACAAGTCTCCTTCCCAAGATCACTTACTCTCACCACTCTCTTCACCCAAACATTCTCTCTTCTTTTCTTCGCTTCCACAAGATAATGATCAGACATCCCTCCAGTTGCACCTCTCAGCACATTAATATCCAAAATTCTCTCTTTAGTGCGTCTATCAATTAACACGTAATCCAATAACGCTCTCTGGCCATCTCCCCTACTTACATACGTATACTTATGTATATCTCGCTTTTTAAACCAGGTATTCCCAATCACCAGTCCTTTTTCAGCACATAAATGTACAAGCTCTTCACCATTTCCATTTACAACACTGAACACTCCATGTATACCAATTATTCCCTCAAATGCCACATTACTCACCTTTGCATTCAAATCACCCATCACTATAACCCGGTCTTGTGCATCAAAACCACTAACACACTCATTCAGATACTCCCAAAACACTTGCCTCTCATGATCTTTCTTCTCATGCCCAGGTGCATATGCACCAATAATCACCCATCTCTCTCCATCAACTTTCAGTTTTACCCATATCAATCTAGAATTTACTTTCTTACACTCTATCACATACTTCCACAACTCCTGATTCAGGAGTAGGGCTACTCCTTTCCTTGCTCTTGTCCTCTCACTAACCCCTGCCTTTACTAACAAGACATTCCCAAACCACTCTTCCCCTTTACCCTTTAGCTTCGTTTCACTCAGAGCTAAAAGATCCAGGTTCCTTTCCTCAATCATACTACCTATCTCTCCTTTTCTCTCATCTTGGTTACATCCACACACATTTAGACACCCCAATCTGAGCCTTCGAGGAGGATGAGCACTCCTCGCGTGACTCGTTCCTCTGTTTCCCCTTTTAGAATGTTAAAATACAAGGAGGGGAGGGTTTCTGGCCTCCCGCTCCCGTCCCCTTTAGTCGCCTTTTACGACACGTGAGGAATGCGTGGGTAGTATTCTTAATCCCGTATTCCCAGATGATATATATATATATATATATATATATATATATATATATATATATATATATATATATATATATATATATATATATATATATAAATATATATATATATATATATATATATATATATATATATATTGCTATATTTTTCTATTATACTTTGTCGCTGTCTCCCGCGTTTGCGAGGTAGCGCAAGGAAACAGACGAAAGAAATGGCCCAACCCCCCCCCCATACACAGGTATATACATACGTCCACACACGCAAATATACATACCTACACAGCTTTCCATGGTTTACCCCAGACGCTTCACATGCCTTGATTCAATCCACTGACAGCACGTCAACCCCGATATACCACATCGCTCCAATTCACTCTATTCCTTGCCCTCCTTTCACCCTCCTGCATGTTCAGGCCCCGATCACACAAAATCTTTTTCACTCCATCTTTCCACCTCCAATCTGGTCTCCCACTTCTCCTCGTTCCCTCCACCTCCGACACATATATCCTCTTGGTCAATCTTTCCTCACTCATTCTCTCCATGTGCCCAAACCACTTCAAAACACCCTCTTCTGCTCTCTCAACCACGCTCTTTTTATTTCCACACATCTCTCTTACCCTTACGTTACTCACTCGATCAAACCACCTCAAACCACACATTGTCCTCAAACATCTCATTTCCAGCACATCCATCCTCCTGCGCACAACTCTATCCATAGCCCACGCCTCGCAACCATACAACATTGTTGGAACCACTATTCCTTCAAACATACCCATTTTTGATAATGTTCTCGACTTCCACACATTCTTCAAGGCCCCCAGAATTTTCGCCCCCTCCCCCACCCTATGATCCACTTCCGCTTCCATGGTTCCATCCGCTGCCAGATCCACTCCCAGAAATCTAAAACACTTCACTTCCTCCAGTTTTTCTCCATTCAAACTCACCTCCCAATTGACTTGACCCTCAACCCTACTGTACCTAATAACCTTGCTCTTATTCACATTTACTCTTAACTTTCTTCTTCCACACACTTTACCAAACTCAGTCACCAGCTTCTGCAGTTTCTCACATGAATCAACCACCAGCGCTGTATCATCAGCGAACAACAACTGACTCACTTCCAAAGCTCTCTCATCCCCAACAGACTTCATACTTGCTCCTCTTTCCAAAACTCTTGCATTTACCTCCCTAACAACCCCATCCATAAACAAATTAAACAACCATGGAGACATCACACACCCCTGCCGCAAACCTACATTCACTGAGAACCAATCACTTTCCTCTCTTCCTAGACGTACACATGCCTTACATCCTCGATAAAAACTTTTCACTGCTTCTAACAACTTGCCTCCCACACCATATATTCTTAATACCTTCCACAGAGCATCTCTATCAACTCTATCATATGCCTTCTCCAGATCCATAAATGCTACATACAAATCCATTTGCTTTTCTAAGTATTTCTCACATACATTCTTCATAGCAAACACCTGATCCACACATCCTCTACCACTTTTGAAACCACACTGCTCTTCCCCAGTCTGATGATCTGTACATGCCTTCACCCTCTCAATCAATACCCTCCCATATAATTTACCAGGAATACTCAACAAACTTATACCTCTGTAAATTGAGCACTCACTCTTATCCCCTTTGCCTTTGTACAATGGCACTATGCACGCATTCCGCCAATCCTCAGGCACCTCACCATGAGTCATACATACATTAAATAACCTTACCAACCAGTCAACAATACAGTCACCCCCTTTTTTAATAATTTCCACTGCAATACCATCCAAACCTGCTGCCTTGCCGGCTTTCATCTTCCGCAAAGCTTTCACTACCTCTTCTCTGTTTACCAAATCATTTTCCCTTACACTCTCACTTTGCACACCACCTCGACCAAAACACCCTATATATATATATATATATATATATATATATATATATATATATATATATATATATATATATATATATATATATATATATATATATATATATATATATATATATATATATATATATATGTATTATCGTTGAGTTATGGAGAAAATAATTCAACCCCATTATTTCCCGCGTGTCGTAGAAGGCGAGTAAAGATTCGATTGAATGGTGCTGGAAACCTTCCCCCTCTTTTATTTTAATTTCCCAAAGAGGAAAGAGAAGAGGGAGTCAAGCGGGGACTGCTTTTGTCTGTACGGCTCAGGTTGGGGTGTCTAAGTGTGTGAGAATGTAACCAAGATGAGAAGAAAGGAGAAATATGTAGTATTTAAAAAAAGAAAATATAAAGATTCATGTTCTGTCTCTTAGTGAAACGAAGCTTAAGAATAAAGGGGAAAGATGGTTTGGAAACGTTTTGGGAAGAAAGTCAGGGTTTTTGTGAGGACAAGAGCTAAGAAAGGTGTAGCACTACTCCTGAAGTAGGAATTGTGAAAATGTGTGATAGATTAGAAAAAAGTAATCTCTGGATTAATATGGGTAAAATTGAAAACGGGTTGAGAGAGATGGGTGACCGTTGGTTTTTTGTACCTTTGTCATGAGAAGGAAAGATCATGAGAGGCAAGTGTTTTAGGAGCAACTGATAGAGTGTTTCAGCAGCTTTGTTGTACGAGACTGGGTATCATTGATGAGAAATTTAAATGATGGGTGAGTAATGTGGCAGTCGAGGGTATAGATAGTGCACATGGGGTATTCAGTTCTGTGAATGGAAATGGTGAAGACAATATTAATCTATGTGCCGAAAACACTGGTGATGGGAAATACCTGGTTTAACACAAGAAATTTTCATATGTATACGTATGTGAGTAGGAGAGATGGCCCGAGGGCGTTATTGGATTACGTGTTAATTGATTGGCGTGTGATATAGAGACTTTTGAATGTTAATGTGACGAGGGAGGCAGCGGATGTTTGATCACTATTTTATTGAAGCGAATGTTAAGATTTGTATAGGTTTTCTAATAAGAGGAGAAAATATTGGGAAGAAGAGTGGTTAGACTAAGTGAGCTTGAAATGGAGACTTGTGTGAAGAAGTATCAGTAAGACTGAGTATACAATGCCAAATGATAAGAGAAAATGATGAGAGTGGAGTGGGTGAGAAATGGGATGTCTTTATGGAAGCAGCGATGGTATGTACAAAAGTTGCATGTGGCATGCGAAAGGTGGGAGGTGGGCATATTAGAAAGAGTAGTCAGTGATAGGATGAAGAGCGAAAGGTGTTAGTGATGCTGAAGAGAGACCCTTTGGACGATATTTACAAGGGAATGCAAATGATTGGGGAGATGTATTACAGAAAGCGGCAGAATGTCAAGGTGAAGGTGCAATGGTTGAGAGGGCAAGTGAGAGTACGGGTGAAAAAGTATCATTAAACTTTGAGGAAAATTTTTAAAAAAATGTATGTTTTGGAAGGAGGTATATAATGTGCAAAAGTCAAGAGAACAAATGGGAGCATAGGTGAAATGGGCACGGGGGAAAGTGAGAACAGGTAATGATGGAGCGATGAGGAAATGGAGTAAGCATTTTGAAGGACCGTTGAATGTGTTAGATGATAGAGTGGCAAATGTAGGGTGGTCTGGTCAGACCGGTATGCAAAGTGAGAGAGTCTCAGAGAGTGGTATGGTAAGAGAAAAGAGGTGGTGAAAGTCAGGGGGAAGATGAACTCTGGCAAAGCAGCGGGATTGGATGGTATCAAAGTTGAATTTGTTGAGAAAGTGGTTGACTGTCTTGTTGACTCGTTGGTAAGAATATTCAGTGTATGTATGGTTCATGGGGAAGTGCCTGAAGATTGGCGGAATGCCGGTATGATTGTGCAATTGTTCAAAGACAGAGGTGATAAAGGTGAGTGTTCAGACTAGAAAAGCATACGTTTGTTGAGTATACTTGGTAAATTGTATTGATTATGAGGGTGATGGCATTTACAGATCATCAGAATGGGGAAGGAGCAGTGTGGTTTCAGGAGTGTAGAGAATGTGTGGATCAGGTGTTTACTTTGAAGAATGTATGTGAGAAATACTCATAACGACAGATGGATTTGTATGTGGCATTTATGGATCTGGAGTAAGCATGTGATAGGTTTGATAGACATTCCTTTTGGAAGGTCTTAAGAATGTATAGTGTGGGAAGTAAGCTGCTAGAACCAGTGAGAAGTAAGAGTACGGTATTAGTAGGAAGAGAAGAGAGTGGACTGGGTCCCTGTGAAGGTCCGTCTGCGGCAGGGGCTTGTGATGTCCCCATGGTTGTTTAACTTGTTTATTGATCGAGTGATTAGGGGAGATAAATGCAAATGTTTTGAAGAAAGAGGCGAGTGTACAGTCTGTTGTGGATGAGAGGGCCTGGAAGTGAGTCAATTGTTGATCACCAATGATACAGCTCTGGTGCCTGATTCTATTGAGAAACTGCAAAAGTTGGTGACTGAATTTGGAAAAGTCTGAGAAGGGAAAAAGTTGAGAGTAAATGTGACAAAGAGCAAGGTTCTTAGAATCAACAAGGTTAAGGGAAAACTAAATTAGGATGTAAGTTTAAATTGAGACCAATTGGAGGAAGCTGAAGTGTTTTCGATATCTGGGAGTAGACTTACCAATAAATGGAACCATGGAAGCGGAAGTGGGTCATAGAGTGTGGGAGGGGCGAAGGTTCTAGGAGCAATAAATAATGTTTGTAGAACGTTCTCTTGTAGAGTAGAAATGGGCATGTTTTAATGGAATAGTAGTTCCAACAATGTTACATGGTTGCGAGGACTGGGCAATAGGGTTGTACGAAGGGGAGCGGATGTGCTGGAAATGAAATGTTTAAAGACAATATGTGTTGAGAGGTATTTTGATCGAGTAAGTAATGAAAATGTAGGATAGATGTTTGGTAACAAAAAGAGTTTGCTTTAATTGAGTTTACATGAGTAAGACAGAAAATAGGTGGCATGATTGGCTCACGACTGCGTTGTCTGGTAAAAAAAAAAGACAGGATTTAACTTGACAAGAAAAGATGATTACGCTTGGCAGTCTTCTAAGCTATTACCGACTGCCGCTGCTGCAAATTTGCATTCTAGTGTCCCGTTACCGCTGTTGTTATCTATTTATTTCTAGCGTTTTTCTCAAAGTATACCTGAATTTATATAACATTTGTCTAAACGGCTTTTGAAGGTACTTATAGTGTTGATATCTACTACGTCTGACGGCAACTTAGATACACCTATAGGAAAAGAGTTTTTTTCCCCCACGTCTGTACTGCATCTCTTAGCTTTGAATCTCATTCCGTTTTCTTGATAAACGTATTGTTTTGTATTTCGAAAAGATGCTCGTGATTTACTATATCGAACTTGTCCAGAATATTGAACACTTGGATTAAGTCGCCAAGAAGTCTACGTTTTTTAAGGGAGAAGAAATCCAATCGTTTTAGCCTCTCTTCGTATGCCAGATTTCTAAAGGATGGGATCAATTGTGCCGCACTTCTTTGTACTTGCTCTAATTTTTCCTCGTCTTTTTTATAGTTTGCTGACCAAAACTGGACTGCATATTCAAGGTGTGGTCTTACTAGAGAACTATGAATTATGAAAGTTTTTTTCTGGTGTTTTGTAATCTACGTTCCTGGCTATGAAACCTAACATTAGGGTTGCCTTTTTTTTTACTTGCTGCTTGACACTGTTTAGTGTATTTCAAATTGTTGTTAATGACAACTCCCAGATCCTTTTCTTTATTTACTTTAATCAGAGTTTCTGAGTAGTATGTAGTCGTAACGTATATTCTTGTCTTCAAAGTGCATAACCTTATACTTGTCCACATTAAACTTCATTTGCCGTCTGTCTAACCACTCTGCATGTTAATATCTCTCTGAATCATTTCGCTGTCCCGCCTGTTTACAGCTCTATATACGAGACCGAATTCTAGGTCATTAATGTATATCTTATAAAGAATTGGGCCTAGGACCCCTGTGGCACACTACTCGTTACGTACAGACAATCTGAGGCTTCGCCATTTAATATTACACGCTGCTTTCTTCCGGCAACCCACTATACAGAGTTCTTCATATACAGAGTTCTTCATGTAAAAGTCTCTTTTAGGGTACTTCAACGAAAGGCTTTTGGAAATCCAAATATACTACATCAGAGGGTAATTTTTCGTCCCAATTCTGATGAATAACATTGAGAAATTCCAGCAACCTTGTCAGGCAGGGTCTTCCATTGCGAAAACCATGTTGACTGTCCTATATAATTTCGTGTTCATCTAGAAACATGATAATTTCATCTCGTACAATTTGTTCCATCGTTTTACCTAACATAAGGTTAATCGGGTGGTAGCTCAAGGTACACTTTTTGTCTCCTTTTTTATATATAGGAGTAACATTTGCTTGTTTCCAGCCGGTTGTCACCTGACCATCAAACAGAATTTTGTTGAATATTTTTGTTATGGGGTATATCAGCTTCTCCTGACCTATAAAAATCTTAGAGCTAAGTTATCTGGGCCGTTGGATTTGTTAGAATTTAATCGGTCCAGGTATTTAAGTACGTCAGAGCTCTTTATTTCTCTAACCTTCAACTTTTCTTCATCAGATTCTTAAGATATTTTCATTGGTTGTGGTATTCGAGATGTTTCTTCAATTGATAATTCGGAGTTAGAAGAATGATATAGTATGGTAGCCATTTCCTTGTCTTCATCTGTTAACTTCTCAGGTTTGTAATGGTCAAATGCCCAATCTTTACTGTCTTCCTTTGTCTTATATACTTGAAATCTTCCTTAGGACTATTTTCAACTTTCAAGGAAAATCTTTAATCTTCCTCGCGTTTACTCTGGCTTATGACATTCTTACACTCTCTTTAGATTTTGCTTAATTCCTGTTGATTTTCATTAGTTCCCATTGATTTGAATTTCTCATATGTTTTGTTATTTTGACAAATTAGTCCTTCTATTCTCATATTCATCTATGATGGTTGTAAAATATTGCAAGTTTTCTTCATGATTCGTAGAATTTCATGATTTTCAATCTCGAGTAAATTGCTTTTAGAGTTAGACCACGTTTTTCCTACTGGTTGAGAGAGCAGAAGGGGTGTGTTGAAATGGTATGAACATATGAAGAGAATGCGCGAAAAAAGGTTGGCAGAGGATATATGTGTCAGAGGTGGAGGGAACAAGGAGAAGCGAAGACCAAATTGAATGTGGAAGGATGGAGTGAAAAAAATCTCAAGCGGTTGGGGCCTAAACATGCACGAGAGTGAAAGGCGTGCAAGGAATAGAGTGAATTGGAACGATGTGGTATACCGGGGTTGACGTGCTGTCACTAGACTGAACGAGGGCGTGTGAAACGTTCTGGGTTAACCATAGAAAGGTCTGTGGGGCCTGGATGTGGATGGGGAGTTGTGGTTTCAGTGTATTAAACACGACTGTTCATGTATGGATGTGATATTGTTGGAACTACTATTCCTTTAATACCCCTCTTGTTCTCCGAGATAAATTCTCTCTTCCCACACTTTTTCATCGCTCCCTCAACCTTCGCCCTCTCCCCCACCTTATGACTCACTGCTTCAACAGCTCCATTCGCTGCCAATTTCAAACCCAGATATCTAAAACACTTCACTTCCTCCAATTATTCTCCATTAAAACTTACTTCCCAACTGACTTGTCCCACAACCCTGCTGAACTTAATGATATTGCATTTATTCACATTTACTTTTAACTTTCTCCTTATACATATTCTTCCAAGTAAGTCACCAACTTCTGCAGTTGCACACGCGAATCACCCAACAATGATGTATCATCGGCGAACAACAGCTAACTCACTTCCCAGGCCCTCTCATCGCCGACAAGACTCTTGTATTTACCTCCCTCAACTTCTCACTTCTTCTAGCATCTTTCGTCCCACACCATATATTCTTAAGACCTTTCACAAAGCATCTCTATCAACCCCGTCATATGCTTTCACCAGGTCCACAAATGCCACATACATATTCTTCAAAGCAAACACCTGATCTACACATCCTGTACCGCTTCTGAAACCACAGTGCTCCTCCGAAATCTGATGCTCCGTACATGCCTTTACTATCTCGATGAATGCCCATCCATAGAGGCGTTCTGGATGTGAAAACACATGATACAGAAATCTTTTAAATGTGGGAATATTGCTGGTGTAGAGTTGCTAAGCGTGAATAGATTTTTTAATTGTAGAAGTGATGTGGATGATATTGACACTCAACAAACTTAAACATATTTTGTCTGAGCACTTATCTTCATCCCCTTTGCCTTTATACAGTGGCATTATACATGCACTCCGCCAATATTCAGGCACTTCACCATGATCCATACATACAGTGAATATCCTCACCAACCAGTCAACAACACAGTCATCTCCTTTCTTAATAAATTCAATTGAAATACCATCGATTCCTGCTACTTTGTCGTATGTCACCTTCCTTAAGGTTTTTACCATCTATTCTCTTTTCTCCATACTAAATATCTCACTTTCCATACCATCCCAACTAAAACACCCTACATCTGCCACTCTGTCACCAAATATATCTAACCATACTTTTAAGTACTCACTCCATGTCCCTCTCACTCGAATACTACCTGTTATCACTTTCCCTTTTTACCCCCTTCACCGATGTTATCATTTGTTTTCTAGTCCTTCTCATATTAGCTACCTCCGTCCAAAGCATCTTTTTATTCTCTCTGAACTTTAATGATACTCTTTCACCTTAATTCTCATTTGCCCTCTTTCTCAACCCCTGCAACTTCCTCTTGACCTCCTTCCGCTTCCTGTAGTACATCTCCCTATCATCTGCACTCCTTCTTTGTAAGTACCACCCGAATGTCATTCTTTTCTCTTTAAACAGCAACTTTACTTCTTCATTCCACCATTCACTACTTTTCCTAATTTGCCAACCTTCTACCTTTCGCATGTTGCATGTACCTCTTACATATGCCATCACTCTTTCTCTAAATACCTCCGATTCCTCATCCACTCCCTTCACTCCATTTACTCTCATTCTTTACCATTCTGCGCTAAATCTCTCCTGATATGTCTCCACAAGTCTCCTTTGGAAGCTTACTAACTCTCACCACTCTCATTTCCACGACATTTTCTCCTCTTTTTCGAAAACCCCTACAAATCTTCATCTTCACCTCCACAAGATAGTGATTAGATATCCCACCTGCTGCCAATCTCAGCACATTAACATCCAATGTCAATTAATGATGACATAATTTGGTCATCTACTCTACTTACATACGTCTACTTGTGTATATCTCTCTTTTCAAACCAGTTGTTCCAAATCACCAGTCGTTTTTCAGCACAGAAGTACACAACTCTACCACTTCCATTCATAACACCTGCGCACCAATTATTCTTATAAGTGCCACATTACGTAATCACCCATCACTATTACCCGGTCTGGCGCACAAAAACTGCTAACACACACCCTCAGCTGCTCCCAAAACACTTGCCAATCACGACCTCTCTTCTCATGACCAAGTGTAGAAGCCCCAATAATCACCCATATCTCTCCATCCACTTTTAATTTTACCCACATCAATATGGAATTTTCTTGCTTACAGTCTCTCACACACTCCCACAACTCCTGATTCAGGAGTAGTGCTACTTCTTCTTTATCTCTTGCCTCTCACCAACCCTTGACTTTACTCACAAGACTTTTCCAAAAAAAATCTTCTCTTTGCCTTTAGCATCGTTTCACTCAAACATACTGCCTAACTCTCCTCTCTTCTCATCTTGGTTACATCCACACACATTCAGACACCCCAAACTAGGCCTTCGAGGAGGATAAGCACTCCTCGCTTGACGCTTGTTTCCTCTTTTAGAAACTGAAATACAAGAAGGGGAAGGTTTTCAGCCCCCTACGACACGTGGGAAATACGGAGGTAGAATTCTTTCTTTCCTACCTTAGAGGCATTTATACATACACATATAACGCTCGGCTATGCTGCATAAGCGTGTGGTTAAGGTACTGAGGTACCACACTAATGGAATAGAGTTCGATTCCCTACTGTTGGAGGCAACCATACGTGATGTCAGAACTCTTTTATATTCATGAAATAACTAAAAACAAATATTGAAATTTATCAAACAGTGAGCCCCATTAAACACTGACACAATGATAATGCCAAACTGATACATAACATAAAAACTTTCTTTTTACCTGACCTAACAGAGTTAAGAGAACTTAGTTAAGAGATAAGAGGTTTAAAGATATATCGATGCTAGGTAAAGACGGCTTTTTCTTAATGGTCAACAGACATGCCAGTACTGAGAACTTCGTACAGTTTGGGCGAATGGTGATAACAGAAAAAGAGTTCATTAGAGTGACGTAGTGGGTAGCTTGCATTTGTGTAAGAACGGCAATCTGTGATAGATTACTTAAGTGTCGATTAGATGCAATCAATATTCCTTCATGTTCAATGATGAGCACATCTAATTGGCGTTCTGACTTGTCAGTATACGTATAATGCTGCACAGCTGTGCCACTGGTGTGATGTAGTGTAAATTGGCAAATGTGCGTATGCACTAGTACACTACAGAGCCCATGGCACGATGTCTGGTGTACTGGCAGGTGATGGCGGGACTGTGGCTGTTATCGTGCGTGATAGTGAGCACGGCCTACCGCTCCTCCCTGGTGGCTCACCTCATCGTCCAAGACAAGATGCCTACCATCAACAACTTCCAGGACCTGCTGGACCGTGACGGCTGGGGCTGGGGTACCAGCTTCTCAAGCGGCTCTATATACACCTTCTTCAAAACTCATCCTTATTCTGATATAAAAGAAATATTTAGGAACATGCAGGTTAGTTCTCATATAGAAAGTACGAAATGCAATGAGTCAGAGTTGTTTGAACGATCAAAACTTCAGCAGTTTTCCTCTACCTCTTTATCAAAGTCTTTGTATCTCTGATTTGTAATCTGTCTCGTCTTTCTTATTTTACCTGGGATTGTTGACGCATCATAGTTCTAGCAGCCTGAGTCACTCTGAAATGAATTACAAGCTGAATAATATCTTTGTAGAGAACAAAATTTAAAGTTTTTCATCGATATCATGGTTCTAGTTAGTTGATTATACAAAATTCCTATATATTTGCAAGTGCCATCCACTGTTGTACTATCATGCTGAAACAGCAAAAAAGATATTTCAACTTATGTCAAATATAGAGATGACGAGGTGTGATTGTATAAACAAGTAATTTTTTATATTACTTTCTGTTGTTATAAATCCACACATTATTTTCTAAAATTTCTTTCGTGAAATCAAATATCGGAACTGCTTTATCTTAGAGCATCAGTTGCTTCTTATGAATTGTTAACTAAAATTTAGGTTACATCACAAAATGACTGATTGATTGATATATCTTAATGGTATGTAACGTTTTTTTGTGATCTGTCCACTGATGTCGATATTTTACTGCCTCTTTTACGCATTGATTCCTTTTGATTTAAGAAATGGATAATTCAGACACAATTGATAAATCTGTTATTTGTTCCATTTTTTACATAGGTTCAATGATTACGGATAAATTACATCACAGAAAGAAACTTAAATCTCAAGGCAAATATCAGAGAAAATGGAGACATACTGTGGTCGTCCAATGAGTGATACAGCAGGTCGTACTGGTGGCCATGTATACTTCAGTTGTCAATAAATAAGAAAACATGGAGTTGATGGATCATTAATGTAAGAAATAGATATCATAGGAATCCCCTCCCCCACTCCTTCCCAAACTCTCTGCCTACACCCGCCCATTCTAAAAGCTACTTAGGTGTAGAACAATACTGCAGTATTACTGCAGCCGAACATGACCAGCGATGATTATCACATCAGTAAGGACAGACACCTATCATGTTTCCATCATAGGGCCAGCAGTTACACCTCCACCACACATTAGTAGGACAGGCCAGGTTTATACAGCTGGTTAGCAAATGACAAGTCCCGTATAGTACTTCTCCTCCCACCTACAGTTTGCCCCAGCGGAGGAGCAGTTCCAGCGAGTTCTGGAGGGCAGTTACTCCCACATCACCAACAAGCATTATGGCTTGGGGATCGTGGCTTCCAGCTTCACTGACAGGCGCGGCTACACACCCATCCACACCGGAAGATCAGAACACATCCAATATGTTGGGAAAGGCTGGGCATTCAGGTGAGTCTGTGACTCATCAGTAGAAGGGAGGTGATGACTCGAGACCTGGCTCTCGTTAAGTCTGGACACTCATAAGTGATCCGAGACTAAGATCTAAGATCTATGTTCCGGAGATGGATGATACAGTGGTGCTGGTGTTAGCATCACGTGACTTGTTGCATGTTCCCTTAGGTATTTGTCCCAATAATTTCAAAATATTCTATCCGGCGCAGCCGAGTATAAGTCGTAGTAAAGCATACCATTAATGCTATTATATAACGAGACATCATCGACAACATTGTACACTTAATGACAACAACTACTGATCATTTTCTCGTTTGAGATAATTAGGCGCAATATGTGTTTGTGTGTGTGTGTGTGTGTGTGTGTGTGTGTGTGTGTGTGTGTGTGTGTGTATGTGTGTGTGTATGTATGTGTGATGAGTATGAGGAATCAACATAAGTAATACAATTTCTATCTGTTTTTCATCTGTCTCAGATTAGGAATGACTCAGTGTACCTTGGTCGAGCTTAGGATTATGCTGGACATATCACAAATAATTTCATCTAGTTAGCGTTAATCTGGGAAGGAAGGAATGTTTTGAACGGTAATGATCATACTGGAGGTCGCTGTCACTGAATCCTCACATATAACACTGGAGTAAACACAGACATACAGACCAGGTGGCCAGTCCCGGTACAAGAGGCCGTCCGACCGATACTTCACCCTTCATGCATCTTTGGACTAGGAACAGTATCTTGCTGAGAGGGATCTCTCTCTCTCTCTCTCTCTCTCTCTCTCTCTCTCTCTCTCTCTCTCTCTCTCTCTCTCTCTCTCTCTCTCTCCTCCTAGAATACAATGATTACCAACTGTATGCTATATTCGTTTTCCAGGAGAGGCGCGCCGTTCCGTCAGCGCTTCAGTAGGATGATACAACACATGGTAGAAGGAGGCTTAGTCGACCACTGGCGAGACGACATCATAGCCAGCCATATGAGGGTGGCACGGGAGAGGAGGGAATCTCACGGGAAAACAAATGATGGAAATTTTCAGGTAAGTGAAGATGAACTTGACATTGTTTAACAATATATTACGACTGAATAGCTCGTCATTCAATATTATATCATGTATCTCATATTCGAGATGATTTATGTTTCATAATAACTAACACACGTATATATCAACTTTATGAAGGTCAGGAAGTCAATACATAATCCGCCACTGTAACAACTTTAACGTTGTCTTAAGCATTACTTGTAGATCTCCTTCACAACCTTCATCTTGCTAACCATTAAGTTACGTTACCATAGGTTGTAGACAACAGTGTCAGCCTGGCACTTGTGCACCTCCAAGGTGCTTTCTATTTGATGCTACTGGGCAGTGGCGTCGCCTTCCTCACACTGGTCGGCGAGAACCTCGCTGCCCACTGCTGTTCCTGATCCACCTCATATGATCCATATGAACCTCATATACAGCCAGCCATCAAGAAGCCCCAGATATACAGCCGCTACTCAGGGACACTCGGCTCATCCCACCAACACACCTTCCCAGCATCACCTAGTGAAGCGGACCTCACCCATGATACGTCAACAAGGCAACATGATAAAATGCTGAGTTATAGTGAATTGTAAACTCTGATACTGAGTAACTTGATTACTCTACATAACAAGTAACTCATTACAGGAAATCAACTTATCAAATCTATCAGCTAGTTCAATATGTTCTGGTTGATGCCTTCACTACATGCGAGTTGGGGTGAGAGAGCCTCATCAGATATTAGGGAGGTTAAAAAGATGTTTTAGAAGGAGGTAAATAAAGTGCGTAAGACAAGAGAACAAATGGGAACATCGGTGAAGGGGGCAAATGGGGAGGTAGTAACAAGTAGTGATAAAGTGAGTGTTTTCAAGGATTCTTGAATGTGTTTGATGATAGAGTGGCAGATATAGGGTGTTTTGGTTGGGCTGGTGTGCGACGCAAGAGGGTTAGGGAGAGTGGATTGGTAAACAGAGAAGAGGTAGTGAAAGCTTTGCGGAAGAAGAATGCCTGCAAGGCGGCGGATTTGGATGATATTGCAGTGAAATTTATTAAAAAAGGGGGTGACTGTGTTATTGATTGGTTGGTAGGGATATTCAGTGTATGTATGGATCATGGTGAGGTGCCTGAGGATTGGCGGAATGCATGCATAGTGCCATTGTACAAAGGCAAAGGGGATAAAGGTGAATGTTCAAATTGCGAAGGCATAAGTTTATTGAGTATTCCTGGGAAATTATATAGGAGGGCATTTATTGAAAGGGTAAAGGCATGTACAGAGCATCAGACTTGGGAAGAGCAGTGTGGTTTCAGAAGTAGTAGAGGATGTGTGGATCACGTGTTTGTTTTGAAGAATGTGCGTGAGAAATTCTTCGAAAAACAAATGGATTTGTATGTAGCATTTATAGATCTGGACAAGGCATATGATAGGG
The DNA here is from genome assembly GCF_036320965.1 of Panulirus ornatus. Lineage (NCBI taxonomy): Eukaryota > Metazoa > Arthropoda > Malacostraca > Decapoda > Palinuridae > Panulirus > Panulirus ornatus. Next base: position 15,526,634 of record NC_092269.1, read on the forward strand.
TTGATAGAAATGCTTTGTGGAAGGTTTTAAGAGTATATGATGTGGTAGGTAAGTTGCTAGAAACAGTGAAAAGTTTTTACTAAGGATGTAAGGCATGAGTATGAATACGAAGAGAGGAAAGAGACTGGTTCCCAGGGAATGTAGGTTTGCGGCAGGGGTGCATGCTGTCTCCATGGTTGTTTGATTTGCTTATGGATGCGGTGGTTAGGGAGGTAAATGTAACGATTTTTGGTAAGAGGGTTAAGTATGCAGACTGCTGTGGATGAGAGGGCTCGAAAAGTGAATCAGTTGTTGTTCGGATACAGCACTGGTGACTGATTCGGGCGAGAGACTGCAGAAGTTGGGGACTGAGTTTAGAAAAGTGTGTGGAAGAAGAAAGTTGAGAGTGAATGTGAATAAGGGCAAGGTTATTAGGTTCAGTAGAGTTGAGGGACAAATTATTTAGGATGTAAGATTGAAAGGAGAAAAGTTGGAGGAAGTAAAGTGTTTTAGATATCTGGGAATAAACTTATTAGCGGATGCAACCATGGAAGCGGAAGTGAGTCACAGGGTGGGGGAGGCGGCGAAGGTTCTTGAAGCGTTGAAGAATGTGTGGAAAGCAAGAACGTTATCTCGGAGAGCTAAAATGGGTGTTTGAAGGAATAATGTTTCGAACAATGTTATATGGATGCGAGGAATGAACTATAGATAGGGTTGTGCGGAGAAGGGTGAATGTGTAGGAAATGAAATGTTTGAGGACAATATGTGGTGCGAGGTAGTTTGATCGAGTAAGTGATAAAAGGATAAGAGATGTGTGGTAATAAAATGAATGTGGCTGACCGTGCAGAAGAGGGTTTGTTGAAATGGTTTGTTCACATGGATAGAATGAGTGAGGAAGGATTGACAAAGAGGATATATATATATATATATATTGTTCACTGATGATACAGCGCTGGTGGATGATTCATGTGAAAAACTGCTGAAGCTGGTGACTGACTTTGGTAAAGTGTGTGAAAGAAGAAAGTTAAGAGTAAATGTGAATAAGAGCAAGGGTATTAGGTACAGTGGGGTTGAAGGTCAAGTCAATTGGGAGGTAAGTTTGAATGGAGAAAAACTGGAAGAAGTGAAATGTTTTACATATCTAGGAGTGGATTTGGCAGTGGATGGAACCATGGAAGTGGAAGTTAATCATAGGGTGGGGGAGGGGGCGAAAGTTCTGGGAGCGTTGAAGAATGTGTGGAAGTCGAGAATGTTATCTCGGAAAGCAAAAATGGGTATGTTTAAAGGAATAGTGGTTCCAACAATGTTATATGCTTGTAAGGCGTGGACTATAGATAGAGTTGTGTGGAGGAGGGTGGATGTGCTGGAAATTATTTGTTTGAGGACAATATATGGTGTGAGGTGGTTTGACTGAGTAAGTAATAATAGGGTGAGAGAGATGTGTGGTAAAAAAAAGAGTGTGGTTGAGAGAGCAGAAGAGGGTGTTTTAAAATGGTTTGGTCACATGGAGAGAATGAGCGAGGAAAGATTGACCAAGAGGATATATGTGTCAGAGGTGGAGGGAACGAGGAGAAGTGGGAGACCGAATTGGAGGTGGAAAGATGAAGTGAAAAAGATTTTGAGTGATCGAGGCCTGAAGATGCAGGAGGGTGAAAGGCGTGCAAGGAATAGAGTGAATTGGAACGATGTGGTATACCAGGAACGATGTGCTGTCAGTGGACTGAACCAGGGCATGTGAAGTGTCTGGGGTAAACCATGGAAAGTTCTGTGGGGCCTGGATGTGGAAAGGGAGCTGTGGTTTCAGTGCATTGTACATGACAGCTAGAGACTGAGTGTGAACGAATGTGGCCTTTGTTGTCTTTTCCTAGCGCTACCCTGCGCACATGCGGGGGGAGGGGGTTGTTATTTCATGTGTGGCAGTGTGCCGATAAGAATGAATAAAGGCAGACAATATGAATTATGTACATGTGTATGTATGTATATGTCTGTGTGTGTATATGTATACGTTGAGATGTATATATATGTATATTTGCTTGTGTGGACATGTATGTATAAACATGTGTATGTGGATGGGTTGAGCCATTCTTTCGTCTGTTTTCCTTGCGCTAACGCAAGAGACAGCGACAAAATAAAAAAAGAATTATATATATATATATATATATATATATATATATATATATATATATATATATATATATATATATATATATATATATATATATATATATATATATATATTTTTTTTTTTTTCATACTTTGTCGCTGTCTCCCGCGTTTGCGAGGTAGCGCAAGGAAACAGACGAAAGAAATGGCCCAACCCCCCCCATACACATGTATATACATACGTCCACACACGCAAATATACATACCTACACAGCTTTCCATGGTTTACCCCAGACGCTTCAAATGCCCTGATTGAATCCACTGACAGCACGTCAACCCCGGTATACCACATCGATCCAATTCACTCTATTCCTTGCCCTCCTATCACCCTCCTGCATGTTCAGGCCACGATCACAAAAAATCTTTTTCACTCTATCTTTCCACCTCCAATTTGGTCTCCCACTTCTCGTTCCCTCCACCTCCGACACATATATCCTCTGGGTCAATCTTTCCTCACTCATTCTCTCCATGTGCCCAAACCATTTCAAAACACCCTCTTCTGCTCTCTCAACCACGCTCTTTTTATTTCCACACATCTCTCTTACCCTTACGTTACTTACTCGATCAAACCACCTCACACCACACATTGTCCTCAAACATCTCATTTCCAGCACACCCATCCTCCTGCGCACAACTCTATCCATAGCCCACGCCTCACAACCATACAACATTGTTGGAACCACTATTCCTTCAAACATACCCATTTTTGCTTTCCGAGATAATGTTCTCGACTTCCACACATTCTTCAAGGCTCCCAGGATTTTCGCCCCCTTCCCGACCCTATGATTCACTTCCGCTTCCATGGTTCCATCCGCTGACAGATCTACTCCCAGATATCTAAAACACTTTACTTCCTCCAGTTTTTCTCCATTCAAACTTACCTCCCAATTTACTTGACCCTCAACCCTACTGTACATAATAACCTTGCTCTTATTCACATTTACTCTTAACTTTCTCTTTCACACACTTTACCAAACTCAGTCACCAGCTTCTGCAGTTTCTCACATGAATCAGCCACTAGCGCTCTATCATCAGCGAACAACAACTGAGTCACTTCCCAAGCTCTCTCATCCCCAACAGACTTCATACTTGCCCCTCTTTCCAAAACTCTTGCATTCACCTCCCTAACAACCCCATCCATAAACAAATTTAACAACCTTGGAGACATCACACACCACTGCCGCAAACCTACATTCACTGAGAACCAATCACTTTCCTCTCTTCTACACGTACACATGCCTTACATCCTCGATAAAAACTTTTCACTGCTTCTAACAACTTGCCTCCCACACCATATATTCTTAATACCTTCCACAGAGTATCTCTATCAACTGTATCATATGCCTTCTCCAGATCCATAAATGCTACATACAAACCCATTTGCTTTTCTAAGTATTTCTCACATACATTCTTCAAAGCAAACACCTGATCCACACATCCTCTACCACTTCTGAAACCACACTGCTCTTCCCCAATCTGATTCTCTGTACATGCCTTCACCCTCTCAATCAATACCTTCCCATATAATTTACCAGGAATTCTCAACAAACTTATACCTCTGTAATCTGAGCACTCACTCTTATCCCCTTTGTCTTTGTATAATGGCACTATGTACACCAATCCTCAGGCAACTCACCATGAGTCATACATACATTAAATAACCTTACCAACCAGGCAACAATACAGTCACCCATTTTATTAATAGATTCCACTGCAATACCATTCAAACCTGGTGCCTTGCCGGCTTTCATCTTCCGCAAAGCTTTTACTACCTCTTCTTTGTTTACCAAATCATTTTCCCTAACCCTCTCACTTTGCACACCACCTCGACCAAAACACCCTTTATCTGCCACTCTATCATCAAACACATTCAACAAACCTTCAAAATACTCACTCCATCTCCTTCTCACATCACCACTACTTGTTATCACCTCCCCATTAGCGCCCTTCACTGAAGTTCCCATTTGCTCCCTTTTCATACGCACTTTATTTACCTCCTTCCAGAACATCTTTTTATTCTCCCTAAAATTTAATGATACTCTCTCACCTCAACTCTCATTTGCCCTCTTTTTCACCTCTTGCACCTTTCTCTTGATCTCCTGTCTCTTTCTTTTATACATCTCCCACTCAATTGCATTTTTTCCCTGCAAAAATCGTCCAAATGCCTCTCTCCTCTCTTTCACTAATAATCTTACCTCTTCTTCCCACCACTCACTACTCTTTCTAATCAACCCACCTCCCACGCTTCTCATGCCACAAGCATCTTTTGCGCACTCCATCACTGATTCCCTAAATTCATCCCATTCCTCCCCCACTCCCCTTACTTCCATTGTTCTCACCTTTTTCCATTCTGTATTCAGTCTCTCCTTTTACTTCCTCACGCAAGTCTCCTTCCCAAGCTCACGTACTCTAACCACTCTCTTCACCCTAACATTCACTCTCTTTTTTAAAAACCCATACAAATCTTCACCTTAGCCTCCACAAGATAATGATCAGACATCTCTCCAGTTGCACCTCTAAGCACGTTAACATCCAAAAGTCTCTCTTTCGAGCGCCTATCAATTAACACGTAATCCAATAACGCTCTCTGGCCATCTCTCCTACTTACATACGTATACTTATGTATATCTCGCTTTTTAATTCAGGTATTCCCAGTCACCAGTCCTTTTTCAGCACATAAATCTACAAGCTCTTCACCATTTCCATTTACAACACTGAACACCCCATGTATACCAATTATTCCCTCAACTGCCACATTACTCACCTTTGCATTCAAATCACCCATCACTATAATCCGGTCTTGTGCATCAAAACCACTAACACACTCATTCAGCTGCTCCCAAAACACTTGCCTCTCATGATCTTTCTTCTCATGCCCAGGTGCATATGCACCAATAATCGCCCATCTCTCTCCATCAAGTTTCAGTTTTATCCATATTAATCGAGAATTTACTTTCTTACATTCTATCACATACTCCCACAACTCCTTTTTCAGGAGTACTGCTACTCCTTCCCTTGCTCTTGTCCTCTCACTAACCCCTGACTTTACTCCTAAGACATTCCCAAACCACTCTTCCCCTTTACCCTTGAGCTTCGTTTCACTCAGAGCCAAAACATATAGGTTCCTTTCCTCAAAACTACTACCTATCTCTCCTTTTTTCACATCTTGGTTACATCCACCCACATTTATACACCTCAATCTGAGTCTACGAGGAGGATGAGTACCCCCCGCGTGACTTCTTCTGTTTCCCATTTTTTAGAAAGTTAGAATATAAGGAGGGGAGGATTTCTGGCCCCCCGCTCCCGTCCCCCCCTAGTAGCCTTCTACGACACGTGAGGAATGCGTGGGAAGTATTCTTTCATCCCTATCCCCAGGGATAATATATATATATATATATATATATATATATATATATATATATATATATATATATATATATATATATATTCTTCAAGGCCCCCAGGATTTTCGCCCCCTCCCCCACCCTATGATCCACTTCCGCTTCCATGGTTCCATCCGCTGCCAGATCCACTCCCAGATATCTAAAACACTTCACTTCCTCCAGTTTTTCTCCATTCAAACTCACCTCCCAATTGACTTGACCCTCAACCCTACTGTACCTAATAACCTTGCTCTTATTCACATTTACTCTTAACTTTCTTCTTCCACACACTTTACCAAACTCAGTCACCAGCTTCTTCAGTTTCTCACATGAATCAGCCACCAGCGCTGTATCATCAGCGAACAACAACTGACTCACTTCCCAAGCTCTCTCATCCCCAACAGACTTCATACTTGCCCCTCTTTCCAAAACTCTTGCATTTACCTCCCTAACAACCCCATCCATAAACAAATTAAACAACCATGGAGACATCACACACCCCTGCCGCAAACCTACATTCACTGAGAACCAATCACTTTCCTCTCTTCCTACACGTACACATGCCTTACATCCTCGATAAAAACTTTTCACCGCTTCTAACAACTTTCCTCCCACACCATATATTCTTAATAGCTTCCACAGAGCATCTCTATCAACTCTATCATATGCCTTCTCCAGATCCATAAATGCTACATACAAATCCATTTGCTTTTCTAAGTATTTCTCACATACATTCTTCAAAGCAAACACCTGATCCACACATCCTCTACCACTTCTGAAACCACACTGAAGAATGTGTGGAAGTCGAGAACATTATCTCGGAAAGCAAAAATGGGTATGTTTGAAGGAATAGTGGTTCCAACAATGTTGTATGGTTGCGAGGCGTGGGCTATGGATAGAGTTGTGCGCAGGAGGATGGATGTGCTGGAAATGAGATGTTTGAGGACAATGTGTGGTGTGAGGTGGTTTGATCGAGTAAGTAACGTAAGGGTAAGAGAGATGTGTGGAAATAAAAAGAGCGTGGTTGAGAGAGCAGAAGAGGGTGTTTTGAAATGGTTTGGGCACATGGAGAGAATGAGTGAGGAAAGATTGACCAAGAGGTTATATGTGTCGGAGGTGGAGGGAACAAGGAGAAGAGGGAGACCAAATTGGAGGTGGAAAGATGGAGTGAAAAAGATTTTGTGTGATCGGGGCCTGAACATGCAGGAGGGTGAAAGGAGGGCAAGGAATAGAGTGAATTGGAGCGATGTGGTATACAGGGGTTGACGTGCTGTCAGTGGAGTGAATCAAGGCATGTGAAGCGTCTGGGGTAAACCATGGAAAGCTGTGTAGGTATGTATATTTGCGTGTGTGGACGTGTGTATGTACATGTGTATGGGGGGGGGGGGGTGGGGCCATTTCTTTCGTCTGTTTCCTTGCGCTACCTCGCAAACGCGGGAGACAGCGACAAAGTATAAAAAAAAAAAAAAAAAAAAAAACATACACACACACACACACACACACACACACACACACACACACACACACATATATATATATATATATATATATATATATATATATATATATATATATATATATATACATGTGAAAAATGTAAGAAATAATTTAGAAAACTGAAACTTCTAGCTTGAAATGAAGTGAAAAATTAATGTCACATAATGGTTCAACCTCTGGCTATGGAAAAGGGAAATGTATAATTTATTTACACAAACGTCAATAGTAGTTTTCATCAATTTAACCACTGTACCATACTGCCTGGTCCACTTCTCGCATCATGAAACTGGAATATTGGCTTATGATGTTTCTCAATTGTCTTCATTACACAAAGTGCAACCATATCTTGGATATATGAGGGTAGGTAGTTGGTCATCCGCCATAATAAAGCCTTGAAAGACAAAAAAGTTTATCTGGACCTCAACTTTTCCAGTACATTCATGAAAAACACCTTTTTGCTTTCCTTCTCTATCACTTTGAAAAAAATGCTCCCTTTGTTCACATTTCAATGAAAGAATAAGCTTCAATGTCTAAGCTACATTTTTTCCAATTTCACTATTTTCTTGTCAGAGCACCATGTATGAAAACTATCACTCCAGTAACACAACTATAAACATTTACTTCCCCTTTAAAAGGTTCTGGGGAAGTCTGTCTCGATACACTGCGGGTCACTCTACCACCTGGCGAGGTTTGTGTTGCAATGGTTCTTAATTCACAAAAGTAGTAGCATCACTGGTGGGCGGAAGAACATTCTTGTAACCAAAACGAGGATCACAGTCCGTGCAACTACTTGTACCACCACGTCCAAGTATGTTCACCCGAAGCGGTTCCGTGCTCCATATGCTGTCCCAGGGCCAAATTTATTTCCTGCTTGTACCATATACAACCCTAAAATTCCAAGTTACTAAGTCTATTTGGACGGCGTTTTTCAGCCTTTTCAACGATCATATCTTCTAACCTGTTCCCTGGATTGGGAATAAGTACAGCTTCTGCACCAGTCAACAGTTTTTCAGTACAATGTCTGGCTGATTCAGCCTGAAAAGATAGAGACTCAAAGTGACCATCCAATTCTGTTTTCTCTGCACTTCCAATTTTTTCTTCTGTGTACTCGACTGCACGAGTCAAAAACTGGCCAGCTTGGCTTGCTGTGTGTGTTGATAATGACAATATTAATGATGATAATATTAATAATGATAATGGAGCATTGCTGTTCTGTGCCTCCTTATGGCAAACGGCAAGTAAAAAGTCACCTTGTGCAAGGTTGTATCATCATAGTACTGTCTTGTTGAATAACCTATCCCAAAGGAATACATCCTTTCCCTGCTACTGATCGTCATGCAGCCTTGAAGCTGCATATATTCTTGGGGTAACACTTATACCATTTCATCAATGTTGATCCTGAGGTAACTGAGAGGTACCTGACTGGAGGCAGGTTTGACATAGGGCTTGTCTGATCTTGGGTTGCGATGACCTGGAGCTGGTTTGATCTTGGGTGGGGCTGACCTGGGACTGGTCTGTTCTTGGTTAGGGCTGACCTGGGGCCGGAGGTACCATGTGGCAAGTCTCATCCGAAGGAAGTCTGACCTCACGTACCACACCAGCTCTCCTGCTCCCTTGCAAGCCTCGGCTGCACGCACTCCTCCACCTCCTCCTCCTCCTCCGTACCTCCGCTCCTCTTCTCGAACAGGTCAGAGGAAGACTGACTCTCGTGGCGGCCTGCTGGGATAACAAGCCCGATCCCCGAGGCCCAGTGCTTAGGTCCCGTCATACAGCATAAGGCCTGCACCTCCTGAGTTGTTAGGAGGTTTAATCTCAAACAACACTGAGCAAGTCCGTTGGTTTACAAACAAATTGTTCACTGGATATATCATACTTTGTGTATCTATAACACATATCTGGTTCTTTCTAACGTATGTCACCGAATCTGATGTTTGTATTTGAAACGAATCATTTGTACAATAATGTTCCCGTGCTCAAAACGCAGACTACCTGACATGCTCTTCACACAAACGCCCGAGACACAACAGTTGCAATGAGGAGTCAAAATGGATAGGTTCACATCAGCACTACCAACATCTAGAGCACCTGATTTCCGAAAGTACGCCCACATATGAAACTAATTAAATCACACACACACACACACACACAAAATGCACTGTACTTTGCCACACCTTCCCACCATATATATATATATATATATATATATATATATATATATATATATATATATATATATATATATATATATATATATATATATATATATATATATATATATTGTTGTTCGCTGATGATAGAGCGCTGGTGGCTGACTCATATGAGAAACTGCAGAAGCTGGTGACTGAGTTTGGTAAAGTGTCTGAAAGAAGAAAGTTAAGAGTAAATGTGAATAAGAGCAAGGTAATTAGGTACAGTAGGGGTGAGGGTCAGGTCAATTGGGAGGTAAGTTTGAATGGAGAAAAACTGGAGGAAGTAAAGTGTTTTAGATATCTGGGAGTGGATCTGGCAGCGGATGGAACCATGAAAGCGGAAGTGGATCATAGGGTGGGGGAGGGGGCGAAAATCCTGGGAGCCTTGAAGAATGTGTTGAAGTCGAGAACATTATCTCGGAAAGCAAAAATGGGTATGTTTGAAGGAATAGTGGTTCCAACAATGTTGTATGGTTGCGAGGCGTGGGCTATGGATAGAGTTGTGCGCAGGAGGATGGATGTGATGGAAATGAGATGTTTGAGGACAATGTGTGGTGTGAGGTGGTTTGATCGAGTAAGTAACGTAAGGGTAAGAGAGATGTGTGGAAATATAAAGAGCGTGGTTGAGAGAGCAGAAGAGGGTGTTTTGAAATGGTTTGGGCATATGGAGAGAATGAGTGAGGATAGATTGACCAAGAGGATATATGTGTCGGAGGTGGAGGGAACGAGGAGAAGTGGGAGACCAAATTGGAGGTGGAAAGATGGAGTGAAAAAGATTTTGTGTGATCGAGGCCTGAACATGCAGGAGGGTGAAAGGGGGGCAAGGAATAGAGTGAATTGGATCGATGTGGTATACCGGGGTTGACGTGCTGTCAGTGGATTGAATCAGGGCATGTGAAGCGTCTGGGGTAAACCATGGAAAGCTGGGTAGGTATGTATATTTGCGTGTGTGGACGTATGTATATACATGTATATTGGGGTGGGTTGGGCCATTTCTTTCATCTGTTTCCTTGCGCTACCTCCCAAACGCGGGAGACAGCGACTAAGCAAAAAAAAAGAAAAAAAAATATATATATATATATATATATATATATATATATATATATATATATATATATATATATATATATATATATATATATATATATATATATATATATATATATATACATAGATATATGTATATATAGATATAATATATATATATATATATAATATATATATATATATATATATATATATATATATATATATATATATATATATATATATATATATATAAAACAGGAGTTGTGGGAGTATGTGATAGAGTGTAAGAAAGTAAATTCTCGATTAATATGGGTAAAACTGAAAGTTGATGGAGAGAGGTGGGTGATTATTGGTGCATATGCACCTGGGCATGAGAAGAAAGATCAAGAGAGACAAGTGTTTTGGGAGCAGCTGAATGAGTGTGTTAGTGGTTTTGATGCACGAGACCGGGTCATAGTGATGGGTGATTTGAATGCAAAGGTGAGTAATGTGGCAGTTGAGGGAATAATTGGTATACATGGGGTGTTCAGTGTTGTAAATGGAAATGGTGAAGAGCTTGTAGATTTATGTGCTGAAAAAGGACTGATGATTGGGAATACCTGGTTTAAAAAGCGAGATATACATAAGTATACTTATGTAAGTAGGAGAGATGGCCAGAGAGCGTTATTGGATTACGTGTTAATTGACAGGCGTGCGAAAGAGAGACTTTTGGATGTTAATGTGCTGAGAGGTGCAACTGGAGGGATGTCTGATCATTATCTTGTGGAGGCTAAGGTGAAGATTTGTATGGGTTTTCAGAAAAGAAGAGTGAATGTTGGGGTGAAGAGGGTGGTGAGAGTAAGTGAGCTTGGGAAGGAGACTTGTCTGAGGAAGTACCAGGAGAGACTGAGTACAGAATGGAAAAAGGTGAGAACAATGGAAGTAAGGGGAGTGGGGGAGGAATGGGATGTATTTAGGGAATCAGTGATGGATTGCGCAAAAGATGCTTGTGGCATGAGAAGAGTGGGAGGTGGGTTGATTAGAAAGGGTAGTGAGTGGTGGGATGAAGAAGTAAGAGTATTAGTGAAAGAGAAGAGAGAGGCATTTGGACGGTTTTTGCAGGGAAAAAATGCAATTGAGTGGGAGATGTATAAAAGAAAGAGACAGGAGGTCAAGAGAAAGGTGCAAGAGGTGAAAAAAAGGGCAAATGAGAGTTGGGGTGAGAGAGTATCATTAAATTTTAGGGAGAATAAAAAGATGTTCTGGAAGGAGGTAAATAAAGTGCGTAAGACAAGGGAGCAAATGGGAACTTCGGTGAAGGGCGCAAGTGGGGAGGTGATAACAAGTAGTGGTGATGTGAGAAGGAGATGGAGTGAGTATTTTGAAGGTTTGTTGAATGTGTTTGATGATAGAGTGGCAGATATAGGGTGTTTTTGTCGAGGTGGTGTGCAAAGTGAGAGGGTTAGGGAAAATGATTTGATAAACAGAGCTTTGCGGAAGATGAAAGCCGGCAAGGCAGCGGGTTTGGATGGTATTGCAGTGGAATTTATTAAAAAAGGGGGTGACTGTATTGTTGACTGGTTGGTAAGGTTATTTAATGTATGTATGACTCATGGTGAGGTGCCTGAGGATTGGCGGAATGCGTGCATAGTGCCATTGTACAAAGGCAAAGAGGATAAGAGTGAGTGCTCAAATTACAGAGGTAAAAGTTTGTTGAGTATTCCTGGTAAATTATATGGGAGGGTATTGATTGAGAGGGTGAAGGCATGTACAGAGCATCAGATTGGGGAAGAGCAGTGTGGTTTCAGAAGTGGTAGAGGATGTGTGGATCAGGTGTTTGCTTTGAAGAATGTATGTGAGAAATACTTAGAAAAGCAAATGCATTTGTATGTAGCATTTATGGATCTGGAGAAGGCATATGATAGAGTTGATAGAGATGCTCTGTGGAAGGTATTAAGAATATATGGTGTGGGAGGAAAGTTGTTAGAAGCAGTGAAAAGCTTTTATCGAGGATGTAAGGCATGTGTACGTGTAGGAAGAGAGGAAAGTGATTGGTTCTCAGTGAATGTAGGTTTGCGGCAGGGGTGTGTGATGTCTCCATGGTTGTTTAATTTGTTTATGGATGGGGTTGTTAGGGAGGTAAATGCAAGAGTTTTGGAAAGAGGGGCAAGTATGAAGTCTGTTGGGGATGAGAGAGCTTGGAAAGTGAGTCAGTTGTTGTTCGCTGATGATACAGCGCTGGTGGCTGATTCATGTGAGAAACTGCAGAAGCTGGTGACTGAGTTTGGTAAAGTGTCTGAAAGAAGAAAGTTAAGAGTAAATGTGAATAAGAGCAAGGTTATTAGGTACAGTAGGGTTGAGGGTCAAGTCAATTGGGAGGTGAGTTTGAATGGAGAAAAACTGGAGGAAGTGAAGTGTTTTAGATATCTGGGAGTGGATATGGCAGCGGATGGAAACATGGAAGCGGAAGTGGATCATAGGGTGGGGGAGGGGGCAAAAATTCTGGGAGCCTTGAAGAATGTGTGGAAGTCGAGAACATTATCTCGGAGAGCAAAAATGGGTATGTTTGAAGGAATAGTGGTTCCAACAATGTTGTATGGTTGCGAGGCGTGGACTATGGATAGAGTTTTGCGCAGGAGGATGGATGTGCTGGAAATGAGATGTTTGAGGACAATGTGTGGTGTGAGGTGGTTTGATCGAGTAAGTAACGTAAGGCTAAGAGAGATGTGTGGAAATAAAAAGAGCGTGGTTGAGAGAGCAGAAGAGGGTGTTTTGAAATGGTTTGGTCACATGGAGAGAATGAGTGAGGAAAGATTGACCAAGAGGATATATGTGTCGGAGATGGAGGGAACGAGGAGAAGAGGGAGACCAAATTGGAGGTGGAAAGATGGAGTGAGAAAGATTTTGTGTGATCGGGGCCTAAACATGCAGGAGGGTGAAAGGAGGGCAAGGAATGGAGTGAATTGGAGCGATGTGGTATACCGGGGTTGACGTGCTGTCAGTGGATTGAATCAAGGCATGTGAAGCGTCTGGGGTAAACCATGGAAAGCTGTGTAGGTATGTATATTTGCGTGTGTGGACGTATGTATATACATGTGTATGGGGGTGGGTTGGGCCATTTCTTTCGTCTGTTTCCTTGCGCTACCTCGCAAACGCGGGAGACAGCGATAAAGCAAAAAAAAAAAAAAAAAAAATATATATATATATATATATATATATATATATATATATATATATATATATATATATATATATATATATATATATATATATATATGTATGTATATATATATATATATTTCTACGAACTTTATACTTATTCTAGCGTGGTCGCTAATTACTTATATATATTACAAATACCATAATGATCCTTGTCTTTGCTAGGACGTTAGATTTGTTATGTTACACAACACTGGATAACACTATCTTAAAGTCATGGGATTAAATCAAACACCAGTATTAAAACTACTTCTAATGAAAGAACTGAAGATGACAAAATAAGCACTTAGATCAGGCAGAAATCATTTACATTGGCATTGGACATGAGCTTAGTATTCCAGGTAAGTTTTGAAACTAGGAGATCTCTTTCCTTTATGACAATTTATCTTCGATAACATGATTCAAGTTACACTTATTTTGAGACACTTCTATGACAAGTTACAATACTCTATGCCTCTCGAAATTAAATGACAGAGGCAGAACAACACCGTAGAGTCTATACCGCGCACTTCACTCGGGTTACGGGCTTTGGGACAGGGGGAAAGCCACTTGCCTTGTTGGGCTAGAGAAGGAAATCAAGGCTCTGTGGGTGTCAGAGGTATTAATTACAAGTAAGAACGAGCGTCCTCCCTGGTACCCCACAATGTTACCCTTGATTGGTTATGGTCCTAAGGTCCAATTGTGATTGGAGGAGCGTGGTATCCGTGAACTGCTGGTTGGTTGGAGGATCCTAAGGCCGTCCCACATCATGCCTAAAGCTCAACCTCCTCTGTTATACTTTTATTACAGCGACGATGATGTACGGGGTGACATACTCCGTAAGCTGATCAAACAACTTGACCTGACGCCTTTGATAAGGGTCCAAGTGCTGAAGGACTGGTCGTCGTCTGGTTTCAAAAAGAAGATTATCAAGACTAATTTTCGTTTAGGGAGAGAGTTCCGCACCGATAGCAGAGGAAGACCCTACTCCTCGTCCTGATAAGAAATAGTAACAACACCATTCACAAAGACGCATGAATACATATACACGAAGATGTGGGCACACGCACACACATGTACGTAACACCCCCCTCCTTAAAAGAGAAAATTCCTGGAAGAGGAATTTTCTCACCTTAAGAGCGGGATAAACAATCTGCTAACACATTATGTGCGCCAGCAATATGGTGAATATCTAAATTTTAATCTTGAGGGAACAAGGCCCACCTAGACAATCTCTGATTCTTATCTCGGAACTTGTTAACATATTTGAATGGGTGGTGGTCAGTATACACGCTGATAACATTGACTGAAGGGCACAAATATGCATGAAAGTGCTGCAGTGCAAGTATTAAAGACAAAGTTTCTTCTCAATGGTGGAATAATTCCTTTGGGTTAGATTGAATTTCTTACTTAAATAGCTTGCAGGATGGTCAACCTTGTTTTCATCCTCCTGTAAGAGAACAGCACCGGCTTCCACATCACTGCTAACTTTAACGGTTGGTCAAAATCATTCCTGCAAGATAGGACTATTACAAAGTATGGATTTTAATCAATGAAAGGCTGTCTCACACTGCTCATTCCAAACATATCTAACATCTTTCTTCAATAAATTGGTCAGAGGGTTGCGAGTGTTGCAAATTTATAATGAACATCCGATAGTAACCAACCATACCCAGAAAACGTCTCAGTTCTCTTTGAGATCGGGGGGCATCCGTCTGGGATAAAGACTGGACCTTTGCAGTTGGTGGGGCTAACTCACCTTGACCGATCACACAACCCAAATATTGCACCTTGTCCTTCACAAACTCGCATTTGTCCCAATTGAAAACAAGGTTAGCCTCATTGAAGACCGTCAGAACGTTGTCAAGTCTCTGTAGATGTTCGTCTCAACTCTGACTGTATATCACAATATCATCCAGGTAGACGACACAACCAGGCATGTCTCTGATGAGGGTGTCCATAAGTCGTTGAAATGTGGCAGGGGCATTCTTCATGTCAAAAGGTATCACTTTACACTTATAAGTCTGTCCTAACCCTATAAAGGTGCTGATGTCTTGTGCTCTCTCAGTCAGTCTAATCTGCCAGTACCCTTTCCTGAGATCTAATTTTGACACTAAGGGAGCATTTCCAACGTGATCTATTCAATCTTCCACTCGCGGCAGGGGGTAACTGTCAGTTCTTTTCACCTCATTAACCCGGCGGTAGTCAATAAGAACCGATAGGTCCCATCGGGCTTGGATACAAGCGTAACAGGGGAGCTCCACTCTGACTGACATGGCTCAATCAGGTCGTGCTAAAGCATATAGTTCAGCTCAGTGCGAAGGATGGCCGATCGTTGTGGGCTCACCCGGTTCTGAGCTAATTTGCCAGGTCGGGCATCTCCTACGTCGACATCATGGCTTGTGAGTGAGGTCTGTCCAGGTGTTTCGGAAAACCTCCGGGTGTTTTGACAGCAAGGCGGACATCTGCACACGTTGTTCCTCCGTCAAATGCGAAAGTTTCGCCTCCCACTTCCCGTCCGCGCCTCGTCCGGTTCCCAGGTCTCTGAGGCACTCACAGCTACGTTGTCGTCTTCGTCACATACGGCTACCGCTGGACGTTGGATGATGCAGACTGGCACCGTCGGTTCCAAGGGGGGAGGTTCACGACTGAAATATGGTTTAGGCATGTTGACGTGGTATTATCTCCGACCTCTGCGCGTATCGGGGGTAGAGACAAAGTAATTTAAGTCTCCTACACTCGGGATAATGGTGTAGGGACCCTGAAAACGGGCAGCCAAGGGTTGACCTGGCTGCGGTAGTAGAAGCAACACCTCGTCCCCCGCCTCAAACCTTCTCAAACGAGATCGTTTGTCATACCATTTCTTCATTCGTGCTTGGGTCCCTGTTAAATTCTGCCGAGCGGCTTCCCATCACCTTTGAAGTTTCCCTTTTAACTCACTAACAGAGTCCAACAGGCCCACACTCTCACTCGTGTTCAGCCACACGTCTTTCAGTAATCTAAGAGGCCCTCAGACCTCGTGGGCAAACATCAGCTCAAAGGGGGAGAAACCTAGAGATTCATTAGGCACTTCTCTTGTGACGAAGAGAAGAAATGGGAGTCCCTTATCCCAGTCCTCAGTGTTGTCAGCACAATACTTCTTTAACATGGACTTCAAGGTGAAATGGTAACATTCCAACGCTTCCTGGCTCTGAGGGTGGTAAGCAGTGGGGGTAATCTTATCAATACCAGCTCCCTCAGGGTTTGTTGAAAAGTCCTCGACATGAAATTGGATCCCCGATCAGATTGCACCTCTTTGGGATGTCCAAACTTTGTGAAGAAGCTAAGCAGCTCCCGGACAACAGTCTTGGCATTTATGCTTCTTAATGGTATTGCTTCGGGATATATCTTGGCCATATCGATAATACTTAAAATGTAACAGTGGCCAGGGGAGGTTCTTGGTGATGGGCCCTCAGTGTCACCCATGACTCGGTCAAATGGAGCTTAAAATGGGGGCAGCCTTAAGCTTCTGATTTGGATTTCCCATCACTTGACAAGTATAACAAGTCCTTACGTATTGAGCGACATCCCGGCGGACACCAGGCCAATATACATTCCGCCACACTCGGTCCAGGGTCTTCCTCACCGCTAAATGACCGGCGAAGCTTGAGTCATGCGCAAGCTTCAAAATCTCCCTCCTGTAGGGACGCAGCACTACCACCTGGTGGACTGCCTGCCACTCCTCGTCTTCCCCATTACATGACACTGGACACCACCTCCTCATTAACAACCCTTCCAGAAGGTAAGTACCGTCAGCCGATTCTTCCGCCGACTTAAACAATTTCTTAAACTCTGGTTTGGCTCTCTGTAATCTCCTCAGATTCTGCCGAGACAAAGCTTCAGCCTCACCCGTCGACTCTGGCTCAGAGTCTAAATCAGCGAAGAAGGTATCAGCGAGCTCCACCTCACTCGGCTCACTCCCGGGGAGAGACTGCACTTTTCCCGCCTCAAGCTCTGTCTCCTGGGGCCTGCAACTTGCTTTCTTAGCGGACATGGACCGGGTAACTGCGCACACGGGGAATATGCCCGGTACCTCTTCCTGAAGTCGCTCTGTCTCTGCGGACTCCACTGGTGTCACCGACACCACCGGCACTGGGTTCTTCTTCCCACCCGCTAGGTCATTGCCTAACACAAAGTCCACTCCTGAGACAGGCAACCGATCTACAACCCCAACACGTCCACAGACGCGCATATACATGCCTATATATCTCAACGTTTACATGTATACACACAAACGGACGTATACATATATACTCACGTATACATAATTCATACTGTCTGCCCTTATTCATTTCCGTCGCTTCCCCGCCACACATGAAATGACCCCCCCCGCTTATGCGCGAGGTAGCACTAGGAAAAGACAACAAAGGCCATATTCGTTCACACTCTACCTCTCCAGTATAATGAATCGAAATCACAGCTCCCTTTCCACAGCCAGGCCACACGGAACTTTCCAAGGTTTACCCCAGACGCTGCACATGCCCTGGTTCAATCCGTTGAAAGCAAGTCGACCCTGGTATACTATATCGTTCCAATTTACTCTGTTCCTTGTACACCTTTCACCATACTGCATGTTTAGACCCCGACCACTCAAAATCTTTTTCACTCCATCTTTCCACCTCCAGTTTCGTCTCCCATTTCTCCTCGTTCACTCCGACTCTGACACATATATCCTCTTTGTCAATCTTTCCTCACTCATTCTCTCCATGTAGCCAAACCATTTCAAAACACCTTCTTCTGCTCTCTCAACCACACTCTTTTTATTAACACACATTTCTCTTACCCTTTCATTATTTACTCGATCAAACCGCCTCACAACACATGTTGTCCTCAAACATCTCATTTCCAGCACATCCATCCTCCTCCGCACAACTCAGTCTATAGCCCACGCCTCGCAACCATGTAACATTGTTGGAACCACTATTCCTTCAAAAATAGCGATTTTTGATTTCCAACATAACGCTTTCGACTTCCACACATCCTTCAACGCTCCCATAACTTTCGCCCCCTCCCCCACTCTATGATTCACTTCCACTTCCATGGTTCCATCCGCTGTCAAATCCAATCCCATATATCTAAAACAATTTACTTCCTCCAATTTTTTTCCATTCAAACTTACCTTCCAATTGACCTGTCCCTCAACCCTACTGCAGCTAATAACCTTACTCTTATTCACATTTACTCTCAGCTTTCTTCTTTTACACACTTTACCAAATTCAGTCACCAGCTTCTGCAGTTTCTAACCCGAATCAGCCACTAGCGTTGTATCATAAGCGAACAACAACTGACTCACTTCCCAGGCTCTCTCATCCACAACATACTGCATACTTGCCCCTCTTTCCAAGACTCTTCCATTCACCTCCTTAACAACCCCATGATAAAGAAATTAAACAGCCATGGAGATATCACACACCTCTGTGGCAAACCAACATTCACTGAAAGGCAATATAATTATATAATTATATGTACAGGTCGATATATATATATTTTTATTTTTTTTTTATTACACTTTGTCGCTGTCTCCCGCGTTTGCGAGGTAGCGCAAGGAAACAGACGAAAGAAATGGCCCAACCCCCCCCCATACACATGTATATACATACGTCCACACACACAAATATACACACCTACACAGCTTTCAATGGTTTACCCCAGACGCTTCACATGCCTTGATTCAATCCACTGACAGCACGTCAACCCCGGTATACCACATTGCTCCAATTCACTCTATTCCTTGCCCTCCTTTCACCCTCCTGCATGTTCAGGCCCCGATCACACAAAATCTTTTTCACTCCATCTTTCCACCTCCAATTTGGTCTCCCTCTTCTCCTCGTTCCTCCACCTCCGACACATATATCCTCTTGGTCAATCTTTCCTCACTCATTCTCTCCATGTGCCCAAACCACTTCAAAACACCCTCTTCTGCTCTCTCAACCACGCTCTTTTTATTTCCACACATCTCTCTTACCCTTACGTTACTCACTCGATCAAACCACCTCACACCACACATTGTCCTCAAACATCTCATTTCCAGCACATCCATCCTCCTGCGCACAACTCTATCCATAGCCCACGCCTCGCAACCATACAACATTGTTGGAACCACTATTCCTTCAAACATACCCATTTTTGCTTTCCGAGATAATGTTCTCGACTTCCACACATTCTTCAAGGCCCCCAGAATTGTCGCCCCCTCCCCCACCCTATGATCCACTTCCGCTTCCATGGTTCCATCCGCTGCCAGATCCACTCCCAGATATCTAAAACACTTCACTTCCTCCAGTTTTTCTCCATTCAAACTCACCTCCCAATTGACTTGACCCTCAACCCTACTGTACCTAATAACCTTGCTCTTATTCACATTTACTCTTAACTTTCTTCTTCCACACACTTTACCAAACTCAGTCACCAGCTTATGCAGTTTCTCACATGAATCAGCCACCAGCCCTGTATCATCAGCGAACAACAACTGACTCACTTCCCAAGCTGTCTCATCCCCAACAGACTTCATACTTGCCCCTCTTTCCAAAACTCTTGCATTTACCTCCCTAACAACCCCATCCATAAACAAATTAAACAACCATGGAGACATCACACACCCCTGCCGCAAACCTACATTCACTGAGAACCAATCACTTTCCTCTCTTCCTACACGCACACATGCCTTACATCCTCGATAAAAACTTTTCACTGCTTCTAACAACTTTCCTCCCACATCATATATTCTTAATACCTTCCACAGAGCATCTCTATCAACTCTATCATATGCCTTCTCCAGATCCATAAATGCTACATACAAATCCATTTGCTTTTCTAAGTATTTCTCACATACATTCTTCAAAGCAAACACCTGATCCACACATCCTCTACCACTTCTGAAACCACACTGCTCTTCCCCAATCTGATGCTCTGTACATGCCTTCACCCTCTCAATCAATACCCTCCCATATAATTTACCAGGAATACTCAACAAACTTATACCTCTGTAATTTGAGCACTCACTCTTATGTATATATATATATATATAAATATATATATATATATATATATATATATATATATATATATATGTATATATATATATATATATATATATATATATATATATATATATATATATATATATATACATATATATATATATATATATATATATATATATATATATATATATATATATATATATATATATAGATATATATATATCTATTCTTTCTTTCATAGTATTCGCCATTTTCCGCGTTAGCGAGATAGCGTTAAGAACAGAGAACTGGGCCTTTCAGGGAATATCCTCATCTGGCCCCCTTCTCTGTTCCTTCTTTGGAAAAAAAAAAAAAAAATCAAGATGGGAGGATTTCCAGCCCCCCGCTCCCTTCCCTTTTAGTCGCCTTCTACGACACGCAGGGAATACGTGGGAAGTATTCTTTCTCCCCTATCCCCAGGGATATCCCCAAGGATTATCATTATTATTATTATTATTATTATTATTATTATTATTATTATTATTATTATTATTATTGTTATTATTATTATTATTATTATTATTATCATTATCATTATCATTATAATTATTACTATTATTATTATTATTATTATTATTATTATTATTATTATTATTATTATTATTATTATTGTTATTATTATTATTATTATTATTATTATCATTATCATTATCATTATAATTATTACTATTATTATTATTATTATTATTATTATTATTATTATTATTATTATTATTATTATTATTATTATTATTATTATTATTTTTATTATTATCATTATAATTATTGTTGTTATTATTATTCAATATACCAGGACCCCTTTCAAGGGGAACCTGGGGTTTTGAGGATACATTCTATGCAAGAGTGAGGTATGAAGGGTTCCTTTGGGAGAGAGAAGTTCTTGAAAAAATTATGCATCTTTCCATCTAATGATGATGATACGGCATCATATAATAAGACTTCTCACTTATGGCATTACAACATGCAGGCATAGTCCAGAACCATTTACTCATTTACTCATAAAGTTATCGCCATACTATGATGCTGTTCCCTTTACAACATTCGAAAATCAAGAGAATAACAACGTTTGCAATGAATATCACAACAGAGTGTTCCTGTTTGAGTACTGAGATAAAGGACTGTCTATCAATACTCTCACAAGACATAAACTGCTTTGGAAGACTGAAATACAAACTAAATATTCAGTCCACACATTTTCTCTACTACCTTGTCATTCCTTAAAATATGAGTGGTGACACCAACAACAGCAGTAACAACAAAACACTGATACTATATTCTCAAAGTATCCTTGCACTCCTATAACAGAAAAACAATTTGTGAATACATGAGAACCGAGTAAGGTGGGATCACATTACTCTTACTGAATCATGTATCTAGCATCAGTATCAAACAAAACAGAATTTAGAGGACAATAATACTTCCTTCACTGGTTCTTTAGTTGAGCATGGAATTGTGGTTAAAAGTTTTTGTCTAACAACAAAATGTACATTTAGATGATCTAGCCTAAGCATACTTTTACTGTAAAAGATATAGGAAAAGTGATAGGCATTAGTACTTTAAAGAGCTACATGCAAGCATTTTGCAACCTTTAAAGGTTGTAAAGGTTGCAAAATATATATATATATATATATATATATATATATATATATATATATATATATATATATATATATATATATATATATATATATATATATATATATATATATATATATATATATATATATATATATACATATATATATATATTTTTTTTTTTCTTTGTCGCTGTCTCCCGCGTTTGCGAGGTAGCGCAAGGAAACAGACGAAAGAAATGGCCCAACCCACCCCCATACACATGCCTTGATTCAATCCACTGACAACACGTCAGCCCCGGTATACCACATCGCGCCAATTCACTCTATTCTTTGCCCTCCTTTCACCCTCCTGCATGCTCAGGCCCCGATCACACAAAATCTTTTTCACTTCATCTTTCCACCTCCAATTTGGTCTCCCTCTTCTCCTCGTTCCCTCCACCTACGACACATATATCCTCTTGGTCAATCTTTCCTCACTCATTCTCTCCATGTGACCAAACCATTTCAAAACACCCTCTTCTGCTCTCTCAACCACGCTCTTTTTATTTCCACACATCTCTCTTACCCTTACGTTACTTACTCGATCAAACCACCTCACACCACACATTGTCCTCAAACATCTCATTTCCAGCACATCCATCCTCCTGCGCACAACTCTATCCATAGTCCACGCCTTGCAACCATACAACATTGTTGGAACCACTCTTCCTTCAAACATACCCATTTTTCTTTCCGAGATAATGTTCTCGACTTCCACACATTCTTCAAGGCTCCACTCCCAGATATCTAAAATACTTTACTTCCTCCAGTTTTTCTCCATTCAAACTCACCTCCCAATTGAATTGACCCTCAACCCTACTGTACCTAATAACCTTGCTCTTATTCACATTTACTCTTAACTTTCTTCTTTCACACACTTTACCAAACTCAGTCACCAGCTTCTGAAGTTTCTCACATGAATCAGCCACCAGCGCTGTATCATTAGCGAACAACAACTGACTCACTTCCCAAGCTCTCTCATCCCCAACAGACTTCATACTTGCCCTCCTTTCCAAAACTCTTGCATTCACCTCCCTAACAACCCCATCCATAAACAAATTAAACAACCATGGAGACATCACACACCCCTGCCGCAAACCTACATTCACTGAGAACCAATCACTTTCCTCTCTTCCTACATGTACACATGCCTTACATCCTCGATAAAAACTTTTCACTGCTTCTAACAACTTGCCTCCCACACCATATATTCTTAATACCTTCCACAGAGCATCTCTATCAATTCTATCATATGCCTTCTCCAGATCCATAAATGCTACATACAAATCCATTTGCTTTTCTAAGTATTTCTCACATACATTCTTCAAAGCAAACACATGATCCACACACCCTCTACCACTTCTGAAACCACACTGCTCTTCCCCAATCTGATGCTCTGTACATGCCTTCACGCTCTCAATCAATACCCTCCCATATAATTTGCCAGGAATACTCAACAAACTTATACCTCTGTAATTTGAGCACTCACTCTTATCCCCTTTGCCTTTGTACAATGGCACTATGCACGCATTCCGCCAATCCTCAGGCACCTCACCATGAGTCATACATACATTAAATAACCTTACCAACCAGTCAACAATACAGTCACCCCCTTTTTTAATAAATTCCACTGCAATACCATCCTAACCTGCTGCCTTGCCGGCTTTCATCTTCAGCAAAGCTTTTACTACCTCTTCTCTGTTTACCAACTCATTTTCCCTAACCCTCGCACTTTGCACACCACCTCGACCAAAACACCCTATATCTGCCACTCTATCATCAAACACATTCAACAAACCTTCAAAATACTCACTCCATCTCCTTCTCACATCACCACTACTTGTTATCACTTTCCCATTTGCGCCCCTCACTGAAGTTCCCATTTGCTCCCTTGTCTTACGCACTTTATTTACCTCCTTCCAGAACATCTTTTTATTCTCCCTAAAATTTAATGATACTCTCTCACCCCAACTCTCATTTGCCCTTTTTTTCACCTCTTGCACATTTCTCTTGACCTCCTGTCTCTTTCTTTTATACGTCTCCCACTCAATTTCATTTTTCCCTGCAAAAATCGTCCAAATGCCTCTCTCTTCTCTTTCACTAATAATCTTAATTCTTCATCCCACCACTCACTACCCTTTCTAATCAACCCACCTCCCACTCTTCTCATGCCACAAGCATCTTTTGAGCAATCCATCACTGATTCCCTAAATACATCCCATTCCTCCCCCACTCCCCTTACTTCCATTGTTCTCACCTTTTTCCATTCTGTACTCAGTCTCTCCTGGTACTTCCTCACACAAGTCTCCTTCCCAAGCTCACTTACTCTCACCACCCTCTTCATCCCAACATTCACACTTCTTTTCTGTAAACCCATACAAATCTTCACCTTAGCCTCCACAAGATAATGATCAGACATCCCTCCAGTTGCACCTCTCAGCACATTAACATCCAAAAGTCTCTCTTTCGCGCGCCTGTCAATTAACACGTAATCCAATAACGCTCTCTGGCCATCTCTCCTACTTACATAAGCATACTTATGTATATCTCGCTTTTTAAACCAGGTATTCCCAATCATCAGTCCTTTTTCAGCACATAAATCTACAAGCTCTTCACCATTTCCATTTACAACACTGAACAACCCATGTATACGAATTATTCCCTCAACTGCCACATTACTCCTTGTATTTTTTTAACTTTCTAAAATGGGAAAGAGAAAAAGGAGTCACTCGGGGAGTGCTCATCCTTCTCGAAGGATCAGATTGGGGTGCCTAAATGTGTGTGGATGTAACCAAGATGTGAAAAAAGGAGAGATAGGTAGTATGTTTGAGGAAAGGAACCTGGATGTTTTGGCTCTGAGTGAAACGAAGCTCAAGGGTAAAGGGGAAGAGTGGTTTGGGATTGTCTTGGGAGTAAAGTCAGGGGTTAGTGAGAGGACAAGAGCAAGGGAAGGAGTAGCAGTGCTCCTGAAACAGGAGTTGTGGAAGTATGTGATAGAATGTAAGAAAGTAAAATCTCGATTAATATGGGTAAAACTGAAAGTTGATGGAGAGAGATGGGTGATTATTGATGCATATACACCTGGGCATGAGAAGAAGGATCATGAGAGGCAAATGTTTTGGGAGCAGCTGAATGAGTGTGTTAGTGATTTTGATGCACGAGACCGGGTTATAGTGTTGGGTGATTTGAATGCAATATATATATATATATATATATATATATATATATATATATATATATATATATATATATATATATATATATATATATTTTTATTATACTTTGTCGCTGTCTCCCGCGTTTGCGAGGTAGCGCAAGGAAACAGACGAAAGAAATGGCCCAACCCCCCCCCATACACATGTATATACATACGTCCACACACGCAAATATACATACCTACACAGCTTTCCATGGTTTACCCCAGACGCTTCATATGCCTTGATTCAATCCACTGACAGCACGTCAACCCCGGTATACCACATCGCTCCAATTCACTCTATTCCTTGCCCTCCTTTCACCCTCCTGCATGTTCAGGCCCCGATCACACAAAATCTTTTTCACTCCATCTTTCCACCTCCAATTTGGTCTCCCTCTTCTCCTCGTTCCCTCCACCTCCGACATATATATCCTCTTGGTCAATCTTTCCTCACTCATTCTCTCCAGGTGCCCAAACCACTTCAAAACAGCCTCTTCTGCTCTCTCAACCACGCTCTTTTTATTTCCACACATCTCTCTTACCCTTACGTTACTCACTCGATCAAACCACCTCACACCACACATTGTCCTCAAACATCTCATTTCCAGCACATCCATCCTCCTGCGCACAACTCTATCCATAGTCCACGCCTCGCAACCATACAACATTGTTGGAATCACTATTCCTATATATATATATATATATATATATATATATATATATATATATATATATATATATATATATATATATATATATATATATATATATATTCCTGATCATTTATCTGGGAGGGTATTGATTGAGAGGGTGAAGGCATGTACACAGCATCAGATTGGGGAAGAGCAGTGTGGCTTCAGATGTGGTAGAGGATGTGTGGATCAAGTGTTTGTTTTGAAGATAATTTGTGAAAAATTTTCAGAAAAGCAATTGGATTTGTATATAGTATATATGGATCTGGAGAAGCCATATGATAGAGTTGATAGAGATAGTCTGTGGAAGGAATTAAAAATATATGGTGTGGGAGACAAGTTGTTAGAAGCAGTGAATAGTTATAATCGAGGATGTATTGGATGAGTACGAATAGGAATTGCTTAAAGTGATTTGTTCTCAGTTAATGTCGGTTTGCGGCAAGGGTGCTTGATGTCTCCATGGTTGTTTAATTTTTTTTATGGATGGGGTTGTTTTCGAGGAATCGCAACGAAAGAGACGAAAGAATCGACCAACCCTCCCATATACATATGTGTATACATACACGTCCACACGCATATATAAATACCTATACATTTCAAATGTATACATTTATATACATACACAGACATATACATATACACACCCGTTCATAATTCACACCTGCTGTCTTTAATTATTCCCGTCGCTACCCCGCCACACATGAAAAGACAACTTCCTCCTCCCGAATGTGCGTGAGGTAGCGGTATGAAAAGACCACAAAGGCCACATTCGCTCACACTCAGTCTCTAGCTTTCATGTGTAATGCACCAAAACTAAAGCTCCCTTTCCAACTCCCTGCCGGCCAAGGCTCTCCATGCTATACCCAGACGCTTTGTATGCCATGGTTCAATGCACTGACAGCACGCGACCCCGGTATACCACATCGTTCTCATTCACTTTATTTCTTAAACGTATTTCTCCCTCCTGCATGTTCAAGCCCCGATCGATCAAAATCTTTTTCACTCCATCTTTTCATCTCCAATTTGGTGTCCCACTGGTCGCTCCCTCCACCTCTGGCACATATATCCTCTTTGTCAATCTTTCCTCACTCATTCCCTTATGTGACCAAACCATTTCAAAACACCCCCTCTGCTCTCTCAACCACACTCTTTTCATTACCACACATCTCTCTTACTCTTTGATAACTTACTCGATCAAACCACCTTACACCGCATATTTTCCTGAAACGTTTCATTTCCAACACATCCACCCTCCTCCGCATAACTCTATCTATAGCCCAGGCCTCGCAATTATATAACATTGTTGGAACCATTACTCCTTCAAACATACCAATTCTGAGATAATGTTCTCGTCTTCCATACATTTTTCAACATTTTTCAACGCTCCCAGAACTTTCGCCCCCTTTCCCACCGTGTGGCTCACTTCCGCTTCCATATTTGCATCCGATGCCAAATCTACTCCCAGAAATCTAAAACACTTCTGTTCTTCCAGTTTTTCTCCATTGAAACTTACCTCCCAATTGACTTGTCCCTCAATCCTACTGTACCTAATAACATTGCTCTTATTCTCATTCACTCTTAGCTTTCTTCTTTCACACACCTTATCAAACTCACTCACCAGCTTCTGCAGTTTCTAACCAGCGCTGTATCATCACCGAACAACAAATGAGTCACTTCCCAAGCTCTCTCATCCACAACATACTTGAAACCTATCTCTGTCTCCAAAACTCTTGTATTCACCTCCCCAACAAAACCATTCATAAACAAATAAGATAACCATGGAGACATCACACACCCCTGCCGCAAACCAACATTCACTGAGAACTAAACACTTCCCTCTCTTCCTACTCGTACACATGCCTTACATCCTTGATAAAAACTTTTCACTGCTTCTAACAACTTGCCTCCCACTATATGTACTTAATACCTTCCACAGAGCATCTCTATTAACTCTATCATATGACATCTCCAGATCCATAAATCCTATATACAAATCCATTTGCTTTTCTTTTGAAACCATACTGCTTTTCCCTAATCTGATGCTCTGTAAATGCCTTCACACTCTCAATCAATACCCTCCCATATAATTTTCCAGGAATTCTCAACAAACTTATGCTTATGTAACTTGAGCACTCACCTTCACGCCCTTTCCCTTTGTACAATGGCACTATAAATGCATCACCCCAATCCCGAGGCACCTCACCATGAGTCATACATACTTTAGATAGCCTTACCAACCAGTCAATAAGAGTCACCCATGTTTTACAAAATTCCACTGCAATACTATCCAAACCTGCTGCCATGCCAGTTTTCATCTTCTACAAAGGTTTTACTACCCTTTCTCTCTTTACCAAATCATTCTCCCTAACCCTATTACTTTGCAGGCCAACTCGACCAAAAATGCACTATATCTGCCACTCTATCATTAAACACATTAAACAAACCTTCAAAATACTCACTCCATCTCCTTCTCACATCACCACTACTTGTTATCACCTCCCCATTAGCGCCCTTCACTGATGTTCCCATTTGTTCTCTTGTCTTACGCACTTTATTTATCTCCTTCCAAAACATATTTCTATTCTCCCTAAAATTTAATGATACTCTTTCGCCCCAACTATCATTTGCCCTCTTTTTCACTTCATGCGACTTTCACTTGACCTTCTGCCTCTTTCTTTTATACATATCTCAGTCATTTGCATTAATTCCCTTAAAAACTTACCCAAATGCCTCTCTCTTCTCTTGGTGGGATGAAGAAGTAAGATTATTAGTGATAGAGAAGAGTGAGGCATTAGGACGATTTTTGCAGGGAAATAGAACAACT
Source organism: Panulirus ornatus (assembly GCF_036320965.1). Classification (NCBI taxonomy): domain Eukaryota; kingdom Metazoa; phylum Arthropoda; class Malacostraca; order Decapoda; family Palinuridae; genus Panulirus; species Panulirus ornatus. The sequence continues at coordinate 15,555,437 of NC_092269.1, forward strand.
GATTGGGAGATATATGAAAGAAAGAGGCAGGAGGTCAAGAGAAAGGTGCAAGAGGTGAAAAAGAGGGCAGATGAGCGTTGGGATGAGTGAGTATCATTAGATTTTAGGGAAAATGAAAAGATGGTTTGGAAGGAGGTAGATAAAGTGCGTAAGACAGGAGAACAAATGGGAAAATCGGTGAAGGGATTATAATGGGGAGGTAATAACAAGTAGTGGTGATGTGAGAAAGAGATGGAGTGATTACTTTCAATGTTTACTGAATGTGTTAGATGATAGAGTGGCATATATAGGGTTTTTTGCTCGAAGTCGTATGCGAAGTGACAGAGTTAGTGAGAATGATTCGGTAGAAAGAGAAGAAGCAGGGAAACTTTACGAAAGATGAAAACCGGCAAGGCAGCGGATTTGGATGGGATTACAGTGTAATTAATCAAAAAAGGGGGTGACTGTGTTGTTGACTGGTTATTAAGGATATTTGATGTATGTATGACTCATGGTGAGGTGCCTGA
>NC_092269.1:15560942-15563442 GCF_036320965.1 Panulirus ornatus
GATGATAGAGTGGCAGATATAGGGTGTTTTGGTCGAGGTGGTGTGCAAAGTGCGAGGGTTAGGGAAAATGATTTGGTAAACAGAGAAGATCAAAGCCGGCAAGGCAGCAGGTTTGGATGGTATTGCAGTGGAATTTATTAAAAAAGGGGGTGACTGTATTGTTGACTGGTTGGTAAGGTTATTTAATGTATGTATGACTCATGGTGAGGTGCCGGAGGATTGGCGGAATGCGCGCATAGTGCTATTGTACAAAGGCAAAGGGGATAAGAGTGAATGCTCAAATTACAGAGGTATAAGTTTGTTGAGTATTCCTGGCAAATTATATGGGAGGGTATTGATTGAGAGGGTGAAGGCATGTACAGAGCATCAGATTGGGGAAGAACAATGTGGTTTCAGAAGTGGTAGAGGATGTCTGGATCAGGTGTTTGCTTTGAAGAATGTATGTGAGAAATACTTAGAAAAGCAAATGGATTTGTATGTAGCATTTATGGATCTGGAGAAGGCATATGATAGAGTTGATAGAGATGCTCTGTGGAAGGTATTAAGAATATATGGTGTGGGAGGCAAATTGTTAGAAGCAGTGAAAAGTTTTTATCGAGGATGTAAGGCATGTTTACGTGTAGGAAGAGAGGAGAGTGATTGGTTCTCAGTGAATGTAGGTTTGCGGCAGGGGTGTGTGATGTCTCCATGGTTGTTTAATTTGTTTATGGATGGGGTTGTTAGGGAGGTGAATGCAAGAGTTTTGGAAAGAGGGGCAAGTATGAAGTCTGTTGGGGATGAGAGAGCTTGGGAAGTGAGTCAGTTGTTGTTCGCTGATGATACAGCGCTGGTGGCTGATTCATGTGAGAAACTACAGAAGCTGGTGACTGAGTTTGGTAAAGTGTGTGAAAGAAGAAAGTTAAGAGTAAATGTGAATAAGAGCAAGGTTATTAGGTACAGTAGGGTTGAGGGTCAAGTCAATTGGGAGGTGAGTTTGAATGGAGAAAAACTGGAGGAAGTGAAGTGTTTTAGATATCTGGGAGTGGATCTGGCAGCTGATGGAACCATGGAAGCGGAAGTGGATCATAGGGTGGGGGAGGGGGCGAAAATTCTGGGAGCCTTGAAGAATGTGTGGAAGTCGAGAACATTATCTCGGAAAGCAAAAATGGGTATGTTTGAAGGAATAGTGGTTCCAACAATGTTGTATGGTTGCGAGGCGTGGACTATGGATAGAGTTGTGCGCAGGAGGATGGATATGCTGGAAATGAGATGTTTGAGGACAATGTGTGGTGTGAGGTGGTTTGATCGAGTAAGTAACGTAAGTGTAAGAGAGATGTGTGGAAATAAAAAGAGCGTGGTTGAGAGAGCAGAAGAGTGTGTTTTGAAATGGTTTGGTCACATGGAGAGAATGAGTGAGGAAAGATTGACCAAGAGGATATATGTGTCGGAGGTGGAGGGAACGAGAAGAGGGAGACCAAATTGGAGGTGGAAAGATGGAGTGAAAAAGATTTTGTGTGATCAGGGCCTGAACATGCAGGAGGGTGAAAGGAGGGCAAGGAATAGAGTGAATTGGATCGATGTGGTATACCGGGGTTGACTTGCTGTCAGTGGATTGAATCAAGGCATGTGAAGCGTCTGGGGTAAACCATGGAAAGCTGTGTAGGTATGTATATTTGCTTGTGTGGACGTATGTATATACATGTGTATGGGGGTGGGTTGGGCCATTTCTTTCGTCTGTTTCCTTGCGCTACCTCGCAAACGCGGGAGACAGCGGCAAAAAAAAAAAAAAAAAATATATACATATATATATATATATATATATATATATATATATATATATATATATATATATATATATATATATATATATATATTTATATATATATATATATATGAATATATATATATATATATATATATATATATATATATATATATATATATATATATATATATATATATATATATATATATATATATATATATATATATATATATGCATATATTTTTTTTTCTTTTTTCTTTTGCTTTGTCGCTGTCTCCTGCGTTTGCGAGGTAGCGCAAGGGAAGAGACGATAGAAATGGCCCAACTCAACCCACAACTTCTCCTCGTTCCCTCCACCTCCGACATATATATCCTCTTGGTCAATCTTTCCTCACTCATTCTCTCCATGTGCCCAAACCATTTCAAAACACCCTCTTCTGCTATCTCAACCACGCTCTTTTTATTTCCACATATCTCTCTTACCCTTACGTTACTTACTCGATGAAACGCACCTCACACCACACATTGTCCTCAAACATCTCATTTCCAGCACATCCACCCTCCTGCGCACAACTCTATTCATAGCCCACGCCTCGCAACCATACAACATTGTTGGAACCACTATTCCTTCAAACATACCCATTTTTGCTTTCCGAGATAATGTTCTCGACTTCCACACATTCTTCAAGGCTCCCAGAATTTTCGCCCCCTCCCCAACCCTATGATGCACTTCCGCTTCCATGGTTCCATCCGCTG
>NC_092269.1:15568442-15655316 GCF_036320965.1 Panulirus ornatus
TAGTCAGTGTGTACGGCTTTTATCAGTCATTATCCTGCCTATATCAATCAATTCACCATTAATATCAATCATTTTTCGCTTATATTAATCATTACACTCCCTATATCAATCACTAGACTGATTATACCAATCATCACACTTCTTATATCAGTCAATGTACTGCTTATATCAATCATTACACTCCCTATATCAATCATAATACTGCTTATATCAACCATTAAACTCCTTATATCTCGCTTATATCAATCATTATTCTGCATAAATGTGTGTGTGTGTGTGTGTGTGTGTGTGTGTGTGTGTGTGTGTGTGTGTGTGTGTGTGTGTGTGTGTGTTTGTGTGTTTATATCAATCATTACACTTATGTTAATCATTGTCCTGTTTATATTAATCATTACACTCCTTATATCAATCATTATACCATTTATATCAATCATTATATTGTTTATATCAATCATTATATTGTTTTTATCAATCATTACACTTCCTATATCAGCCATAATCTGATTAGATCATTCATTACAATCATTATGTTATTCAATACTGACTATATCACTTATTACACTCCTTATGTCAATCAATATACGGCTTATATCGATCACGGCATTCCTTATATCAATCATATTACTTTTCAGATGAATCATTACTTTCCTTATACCGATCATTATACTGCTTATATTAATCATTACATCCCTTATATCAATCACTAGACTGATTATACCAATCATTACACTCCTTATATCATCAATATACTGCTTATATCAATCATTACACTCCTTATATCAATTACTATACAATTTAGATCAATCATCATATTCATCATATTAATCATTTTACTCCTTATGTAAATCGTTATACTCCGTATATTAATCATATACTGCATATATCAACCATTACACTTCTTATCTCAATCATCATACTACTTATATCAACCATTATACTAATTATATCAATCATTATACTATTTAGATATCTCGGAGTGGTCTTAGCAGCGGATGGAATAATGGAAACGGAAGTGAGTCACAGGGTGGGAGAGGGGGCGAAGGTTCTGGGAGCGATGAAAAATGGGTGGAAGGCAAGAACGGTATCTCGAAGAGCAAATAAGGGCATGTTTGAAGGAATAGTGGTTCCAACAATATTATATTGTTGGGAGGCGTGGGCTATTGTTAGGGTTGTGCGGAGGAGGGTGGATGTGTTGGAAATGAAATGTCTAAGGATAATATGTGGTGTGAAGTGGTTTGATCGAGTAAGCAATGAAAGAGGATGAGCTGGAAACGAAATGTCTGAGGACAACATGTGGTGTGAGGTGGTTTGAACGAGTAAGCAATGAAAGGGTAATAGAAATGTGTGGAAATATAAAGAGTGTTGTTGACAATGCAGAAGAGGGTGTATTAAAATGGTTTGGACTCATGGAAAGAATGAGTAAGGAAAGATTGGCAAAGACGATATTTGTGTAAGAAGTGGAGAGAACAAGGAGAAACGGGGGATCAAATTAGAGGTGGAGGGATGGAGTGAAAAGGATTTTGAGGTGGTCAGGTACTGAACATACAGGAGGGTGAGAGATGTGCAGTGAAAAGAGTGAATTAGAACGATGTGGTATACTGGGGTCTACGTGCTGTCAGTGAACTGAACCAGATATTCTAATAATTAGAATATCTAGTTGATGCCTTGGATAATATGGATTCACCTGTTTCAGATTCTGTGTTTCTTGAATTGATAAAACAGTTTATAAAAAACCGTATTTCAGTTCATTGGAATATATTATGCTCAGAAATTTGGGATGGCAATAGGTAATACTCTCTAACCAGTACTGAGTAATTTTTGCATGGAATTCTTTGAAACAATATTACTAAAGGAGATCTTATCCTCTAAAGCTAAGTTGGTTAGGCAGTAGATGATGTTCTTTGTGTTTGTCCAACGAGCGAAAATTTACAAAGATTCATCCCTTTACATAACAATCTAGTACTTTCCATCAAATTTATGATAATAGTACGTTACCACTTTTATATTACATGTTCCATAAGGATGGAAGCATGTTTAGGTTTAACAAGTTTAACTGCGGGGTCGTCTTAAAAATGCTAACAGCCAGCAGTATGAATGACGCTGGAAGCCGCGCAAGAAACCAGATCATCGGAAAGAGCCATTTGAATAGAAAGTAAACAAGATTTTTTACAAGTCTATGGGGAAAGAATCAAACCCTGTTAAGAACATCGTCAATTTTTCGTCCTATTCCTTATCCCAGGATGAAAATCTTGCATTGAGTTTCGGTCTCTTTTCCTTCAAATCCACAGATAATCTTAGTGTGAAGTATTTAGTTTATATCGTGAAATCCACTAATGGCGTCAACCAGAAATTTGATTTCTCATCTGCTTCAATTTTAAGTGACCTGACCAGTGAATGTGTTTCTAAGTATAGTGGCATGCCACAAAGATTCCAGAGAGCCGTTGCAAACCTCAAGAACAATGCAGATATTACCATCACCAAATCAGATAAGACTAGCCAGTTCGTGATTTTGAATACAGGATCACTCCAAAGATCTTGAAAATCCCTATAATTTATATTCCTCTGCTGGTTATGCCATACATAACGTCATTGAATCTGTCTTAATTGCTGATGCTAAGAATATTGATTTGTCCCAAAGCAATTTCAAAGCACATCCTAGCATTACCCAAATCTTTATAAGAGAAATGACAAAACAAGAAAAAATAAAAAAAGTTGTTCATAGAATACCCATCTACTAAGGTCGACCCATGTCATCTGGTCCATCTTAATCACTCTCCCTTATAATGGTTACTACAAGACATAGCTGACAGTCCTGGGCCAAACAGACTGGTGTTATATGGCAGGAACCAGGTTTGATTTTCGAATTTAAATAATTTTGTTAAGTACTACCACCTGAAGAGATACCTTGTCTCCACGAAACAGGTCATACCACATGTATAGAAATTTTGAATGTTAAGTAAAATTGTATAAACTAGTACTTAAGTACAATTTCACCTTTGTGAAGAGAGTGGTGAGAATAAGTGAACTTGGGAAGGAGACTTGTGTCAGGAAGTACCAGGAGAGACTGAGTACAGAATGGAAAAAGATGAGAACAAAGGAGGAAAGGGGAGTGGGGGAGGAATGGGATGTACTTAGGGAAGCAGTGATGGCTTGCGCAAAAGATGCTTGTGGCATAAGAATCGTGGGAGGTAGGTTGATTAGAAAGGGTAGTGAGTGGTGGGATGAAGAAGTAAGATTATTAGTGGAAGAAAAGAGAGAGGCATTTGGACGATTTTTGCAGGGAAAAAATGCAATTGAGTGGGAGATGTATAAAAGAAAGAGACAGGAGGTCAAGAGAAAGGTGCAAGAGGTGAAAAAGAGGGCAAATGAGAGTTGGGGTGAGAGAGTATCATCAAATTTTAGGGAGAATAAAAAGATGTTTTGGAAGGAGGTAAATAAAGTGCGTAAGACGAGAGAACAAATGGGAACTTCAGTGAAGGGGGCTAATGGGGAGGTGATAAGAAGTAGTGGTGATGTGAGAAGGAGACTGAATGAGTATTTTCAAGGTTTGTTGAATGTGTTTGATGATATAGTGGCAGATATAGGGTGTTTTGATCGAGATGGTGTGCAAAGTGAGAGGGTTAAGGAAAATGATTTGGTAAACAGAGAAGAGGTAGTAAAAGCTTTGCGGAAGATGAAAGCCGGCGAGGCAGCAGGTTTGGCATGGTATTGCAGTGGAATTTATTAAAAAAGGGGGGTGACTATTATTGACTGGTTGGTAAGGTTATATAATGTATGTATGACTCATGGTGAGATGCCTGAGGATTGGCGGAATGCTTGCATAGTGCCATTGTACAAAGGCAAAGGGGATAAGAGTGAGTGCTCAAATTACAGAGGTATAAGTTTGTTGAGTATTCCTGGTAAATTATATGGGAGGGTATTGATTGAGAGGGTGAAGGCATGTACAGAGCATCAGATTGGGGAAGAGCAGTGTGGTTTCAAAAGTGGTAGAGGATATATGGATCAGGTGTTTGCTTTGAAGAATGTATGTGATAAATACTTAGAAAAGCAAATGGATTTGTATGTAGTATTTATGGATCTGGAGAAGGCATTTGATAGAGTTGATAGAGATGCTCTGTGGAAGGTATTAAGAATATATGGTGTGGGAGGCAAGTTGTTAGAAGCAGTGAAAAGTTTTTTTATCGAGGATGTAAGGCATGTGTACGTGTAGGAAGAGAGGAAAGTGATTGGTTCTCAGTGAATGTAGGTTTGCGGCAGGGGTGTGTGATGTCTCCATGGTTGTTTAATTTGTTTATGGATGGGGTTGTTAGGGAGGTGAATGAAAGAGTTTAGGAAAGAGGGGCAATTATGCAGTCTGTTGTGGATGAGAGAGCTTGGAAGTGAGTCAGTTGTTGTTCGCTGATGATACAGGCGCTGGTGGCTGATTCATGTGAGAAACTGCAGAAGCTGGTGACTGAGTTTGGTAAAGTATGTGAAAGAAGAAAGTTAAGAGTAAATGTAAATAAGAGCAAGGTTATTAGGTACAGTAGGCGTGAGGGTCAAGTCAATTGGGAGGTGAAGTTTGAATGTAGAAAAACTGGAGGAAGTAAAGTGCTTTAGATATCTGGGAGTGGATCTGGCAGCGGATGGAACCATGGAAGCGGAAGTGGATCATAGGGTGGGGGAGGAGACGAAAATTCTGAGAGCCTTGAAGAATGTGTGGAAGTCGAGAACATTATCTCGGAAAGCAAAAATTGGTATGTTTGAAGGAATAGTGGTTCCAACAATGTTGTATGGTTGCGAGGCGTGGGCTATGGATAGAGTTGTGCGCAGGAGGATGGATGTGCTGGAAATGAGATGTTTGAGGACAGTGTGTGGTGTGAGGTCGTTTGATCGAGTAAGTAACGTAAGGGTAAGAGAGATGTGTGGAAATAAAAAGAGCGTGGTTGAGAGAGCAGAAGAGGGTGTTTTGAAATGGTTTGGGCACATGGAGAGAATGATTGAGGAAAGATTGACCAAGAGGATATATGTGTCGGAGGTGGAGCGAACGAGGAGAAGTGGGAGACCAAATTGGAGGTGGAAAGATGGAGTGAAAAAGATTTTGTGTCATCGGGGCCTGAACATGCAGGAGGGCTAAAGGAGGGCAAGGAATAGAGTGAATTGGATCGATGTGGTATACCGGGGTTGACGTGCTGTCAGTGGATTGAATCAGGGCATGTGAAGCGTCTGGGGTAAACCATGGAAAGCTGTGTAGGTATGTATATTTGCGTGTGTGGACGTATGTATATACATGTGTATGGGGGTGGGTTGGACCATTTCTTTCGTCTGTTTCCTTGCGCTACCTCGCAAACGCGGGAGACAGCGACAAAGCAAAAAAAAAAAAATATATATATATATACATATATATTCCTATGAATCCACGGCGAAAATGAAACACGATAAGTTCCCAAGTGTGCTTTCCTGTAATTATCACATTATCAGGGGAGACACAACGGAGAAATAGAACAGAGAGAAATAGAGAAATAGAGAAATAAAACGGTCAGCTATTATACAACGAAGAGACGTAGCTAGGAGGCCATATGGTAAATATGCGATTGTTCAAGACCGACAACGAGCGTTCATAAACTTATCATTTTACAAATTTTATAAACAGTAAAGTTGTCTAATATGTACAGACTATCACTAATATTAATATTACAATTCTTTGTGTGTCTGCTAATAGAAGATTCACTGATGTTTCTTGTAGTAATAGAGTTAATAACTGAGACGGCATTACTCCAGTCAATACAATGATCATAGTTTTTAACATGATTAAACAAGGCATTTGATTCTTGTCCCGTTATTATACTGTATATATTTTGCTTAAGTCTAACAGAAAGATCCTTACCAGTCTTCCCAACATAAAACTTATCACAATTTCTACATGGTACTTTATAGATGCAACTAGGGGAATTTTCTGGTGAATTCCTGATTAATATATTCTTTATAGTATTATTGTTGCTTAAGGCAACATTTACATTAAAGGATTTAAGCAACATGGGAAGTAATAGAAGATTATTATTAAAAGGGAGAACTAATAGATTCTTGGGGTCAATGGGAGGTTTGGGCTCAACACTGTAAAATGAATGCTTTGCTAACTTAAGGAATTTATCAATTGAAGGTCTAGGGTACTTTAACTTAGATCCAATAAAATATAGAATATAAAATATACAAGGCTCAGATTGGGGTGTCTAAATGAGTGTGGATGTAACCAAGATGAGATAAAAGGAGAGATAGGTAGTATGTTTGAGGAAAGGAACCTTGATGGCTTGGCTCTGAGTGAAACGAAGCTCAAGGGTAAAGAGGAAGATTAGTGTTTTGGGAGCAGCTGAGTGAGTGTGTTAGTAGTTTTGATGCACGATACCGGATTATAGTGATGGTGATTTGAATGCAAAGGTGAGTAATGTGGCAGTTGAGGGAATCATTGGTGTATATGGGGCGTTCAGTGTTGTAAGTGGAAATGGTGAAGACCTTGTAGATATGTGTGCTAAAAACGGGTTGATGATTAGGAATACCTTGTTTAAAAAGAGAGATATACATAAGTGTACGTATGTAAGTAGGAGGGATGGCCAGAGGGCGTTATTGGATTACGTGTTAATTGATAGCCGCGTGAAAGAGAGACTTTTGGATGTTAATGTGCTGAGAGGTGCAACGGGAGGGATGTCTGATCATTATCTTGTGGAGGCGAAGGTGAAGATTTGTAGAGGATAAGAAGAGAGAATGTAGGGGTGAAGAGAGCGGTGAGAGTAAGTGAGCTTGGGAAGGAAACTTGTGTAAGGAAGTACCAGGAGAGACTTAGCGCAAAATGGAAAAAGGTAAGAGGAAAGGACGTTAAGGGACTGATTGAGGAATGGGATATATTTAGGGAAGCAATGATGGCTTACGCAGAAGATGCTTGTGGCATGAAAAGGGTTGTAGGTGGGCAGATTAGAGAGGGTAGTTAGTGGTGGGATGAAGAAGTAAGATTATTAGAGAAAGAAAAGAGAGAGGCATTTCGACGATTTTTCCAGGGAAGTGGTGCAAATGATTGCGAAATGTATAAAAGAAAGAGGCAGAAGGTTAGAGAAAAGTGCAAGATGTTAAAAAGAGGGCAAATGAGAGTTGGGGTGAGAGAGTATCATTGATTTTTTGGGAGTATAAAAAGATGTTTTGGAAGGAGGTGAATAAAGTGCGTAAGACAAAAAAACAAATTGGAACATCGGTGAAGGGTGATAATGGGGAGGTGATGATAAGTAGTGATGACGTGAGAAGGAGATGGAGTGAGAATTTTGAGGTTTTGTTTAATGTGTTAGATGACAGAGTGGCAGATATGGGGTGTTTTGGTCGAGGTGGTGTGCGAAGTGAGAGGTTTAGGGAGAATGATTTGATAAAAAGACAATATGTGGTGAAAGGTATGTGGAAGATGAAAGCCGGCAAGGCGGAGGGTAGGCATGGTATTGCATTGCAATTTATCAAAATAGAAATGACAGTGTTCTTCCCTGGTTGTTAAGGATATTCAATATATGTATGTCTCATTGTGAAGTGCCTGAGGATTGGAGGAATGCATGCGTACTACCATTGTACAAAAACAAAGGGAGTAAAGGTGAGTGCTCAAATTAAAGAGGTATAAGTTGGTTGAGTATTCCTGGGAAAATATATGGGAAAGTTTGGTTGAGAAGGTGAAAGCATGTACAGAGCATCAGATTGGGGAAGAGCAATGTGGATTCAGAAGTGGTTGAGGATGTGTGGATCAGGTGTTTGCTTTGAAGAATTTTTGTGACAAATACTTAGAAAAACAAATAGATTTGAATGTAGCATTTATGGATCCGTAGAAGGCATATGATAAGATCGATAGAGATGCTCTGTGGAAGATATCAAGAATATATGGTGTGGGAGATAGGTTGCTAGAAGCAGTGAAAAGTTTTTATCGAGGATGTAAGGCACGTGTGCGTGTATCAAGAGAGCAAAGTGATTGGTTCTCTATGAATGCCTATTTGCGGCAGGGGTGCGTGATGTCTCCATGGTTCTTTGATATGTTTATGGATGGGGTTGTTGGGAGGTGAATGCAAGAGTTGTGGAGTGAGGGGGAAGTATGCAGTCTGTTGTGGATGAGAGGGCTTGGAAAGTGAGTCAGTTGTTGCTCGCTAATGATACAGCGTTGGTGGCTGATTCCGGTGAGAAACTGCAGAAGCTGGTGACTGAGTTTGGTAAAGTGTGCGAAAGAACAAACCTCTGAGTAAATATGAATCAAAGCTAGGTTATTATGCAGTGAAGGGTTGAGGGATAATTCAACTGGGAGATAAGTTAGAATGGAGAATAACTGGAGGAAGTAATGTGTTTTAGATATCTGGGAGTGGATTTAGCAGCAGATGAAACCATGGAAGCGGAAGTGAATCATAGGGTGTTGGAGGGGGCAAAATTTCTGGAAGTGTTGAAAAATGTATGGAATGCGTGAATATTATCTCGGAAAAAAGAAATGGGTATTTTTGAAGTAATAATGGTTCCAACTATGTTATATGGTTGCGAGTCATGGGCTATAGATAAGGTTGTACAGAGGAGGGTGGATGTATTCCAAATGATATGCTTGAGGACAATATGTGGCGTGAAGTAGTTTGATCGAGTAAGTAATGAAAGGGTAAGAGAGATGTATGGTAATAAAAAGAGTGTGATTGAGAGTGCAGATGAGAGTGTATTGAAATGGTTTCTTCATATGGAGAGTGTGAGTGAGGAAACATTGACCAAGAGGATATATGTGTTAGAGGTGGAGGAAACGAGAAGTGGGAGACCAAATTGGAGGTGGAAAGATAGAGTGAAAAATATGTTGAGCGATCGGGACCTAAACATGTTGGAGGGTGAAAGGCGTGCAAGGAATAAAGTGAATTGGAACGATGTGGCATACCGGGGTCGACGTGATGTCATTGGATTGAACCAGGCAAATGAAGTGTCTGAGGTAAACCATGGAAAGTTTCGTGGGGCCTGAATGTGGAAAGGGAACTGTTGTTTCGGTGCATTATATATGACAACTAGAGACTGAGTGTGAACGAATATAGCCTTTGTTGTCTATTCCTAGCGCTAACCTACGCGTATGCGGGGAGGGGGTTGTCGTTTCATATGTGGCGGGGTAGAGATGAGACTTAATAAAGTGAGCATGTATGAATCATATACATATGTAGATATGAATGGGTCTGTGTATATATATATATATATATATATATATATATATATATATATATATATATATATATATATATATATATATATATATATATATATATATATATATATATATATATATATATATATATATATATATATATATATATATATATGTGTGTATATATATATATATATATATATATATATATATATATATATATATATATATATATATATATATATATATATATATATATATATATATATATATATATATATATATATGTATAGTTTTATTTATTATTTCGCTTTGTCGCTGTCTCCCGCGTTTGTGAGGTAGCGCAAGGAAACAGACGAAAGAAATGGCCCAACCCACCCCCATACACATGTATATACATACAAGTCCACACACGCAAATATACTTACCTATACATCTCAATGTACACATATTTATACACACACAGACACATACATATATACCCATGCACACAATTCACACTGTCTGCCTTTATTCATTTCCATCGCCACCTCGCTACACATGGAATACCATCCCCCTCCCCCTCATGTGTGCGAGGTAGCGCTAGGAAAAGACAACAAAGGCCCATTCGTTCACACTCAGTCTCTAGCTGTCATGCAATAATGCCCGAAACCACAGCTCCCTTTCCACATCCAGGCCCTACACAACTTTCAATGGTTTACCCCAGACGCTTCACATGCCCTGATTCAATCCACCGACAGCACGTCAACCCCGGTATACCACATCGATCCAGTTCCCTCTATTCCTTGCCCGCCTTTCACCATCCTGCATGTTCAGGCCCCGATCACTCAAAATATTTTTCACTCCATCTTTCAAACCTCCAATTTGGTCTCCCACATCTCCTCGTTCCCTTCACCTCCGACACATATATCCTCTTGGTCAATCTTTCCTCACTCATTCTCTCCATGTGCCCAAACCATTTCAAAACACCCTCTTCTGCTCTCTCAACCACGCTCTTTTTATTTCCACACATCTCTCTTACCCTTACATTAATTACTCGATCAAACCACCTCAAACCACACATTGTCCTCAAACATCTCATTTCCAGCACATTCACCCTCCTCCGCACAACTCTATCGATGGCCCACGCCTCGCAACCATACAACATTGCTGGAACCACTATTCCTTCAAACATACCCATTTTTGCTTTGCGAGATAATGTTCTCGACTTCCACACATTCTTCAAGACTCCCAGGATTTTGGTCCCCTCCCCCACCCTATGATTCACTTCCGCTTCCATGGTTCCATCCGCTGACAGATCCACTCCCAGATTTCTAAAACACTTTGTTGGAGTTGTTGGAGTATGTGATAGAGTGTAAGAAAGTAAATTCTAGATTGATATGGGTAAGACTGAAAGTTGATGGAGAGAGATGGGTGATTATTGGTGCATATGCGCCTGGGCATGACAAGAAAGATCATGAGAGGCAAGTGATTTGGGAGCAGCTGAATGAGTGTGTTAGTGGTTTTGATGCACAAGACCAGGTTATAGTGATGGGTGATTTCAATGCAAAGGTGAATAATGTGGAAGTTGAGGGAATAATTGGTATACATGGGGTTTTCAGTGTTGTAAATGGAAATGATGAAGAGCTTGTAGATTTATGTGCTGAAAAAGGACTGGTGATTGGGAATACTTGGATTAAAAAGCGAGATATACATAAGTATACGTATGTAAATTGGAGAGATGGCCAGAGAGCGTTATTGGATTACGTGTTAATTGATAGACTCGCGAAAAAGAGACTTTTGGATGTTAATGTGCGGAGAGGTGCAACTGGGTGCAACTGGAGGGATGTCTGATCATTATCTTTTGGTGAATATTTGTAGGGGTTTTCAGAAAAGAAGAGAGAAACTTGGGGTGAAGAGAGTGGTGGGAGTAAGTGAGCTTGGGAAGGAGACTTGTCTGATGAAATACCAGGAGGGACTGAGTACAGAATGGAAAAAGGTGAGAAGAGAAGAGGTAAGGGGAGTGGAGGAGGAATGGGATGTATTTAGGGAAGCAGTGATGGCTTGCGCAAAAGATGCTTGTGGCATGAGAAGCGTGGGATGTGGGTTGATTAGAAAGGGTAGTGAGTGGTGGGATGAAGAAGTAAGATTATTAGTGAAAGAGAAGAGAGAGGCACTTGCACGATTTTTGCAGGGAAAAAGTGCAAATGAGTGGGAGATGTATAAAAGAAAAAAGCAGGAAGTCAAGAGAAAGGTGCAAAAGGTGAAAAAGAGGCAAATGAGAGTTGGGGTGAGAGAGTAGCATTAAATCTTATGGAGAAAAAAAGAATTTTTGAAAGGAGGTTAATAAAGTGCGTAAGACAAGGGAGCGAATGGGAACTTCAGTGAAGGGCTAATGGGGAGGTGATAAGAAGTAATGGTGATATGAGAAGGAGATGGAGTTAGTATTTTTAAGGGTTTGTTGAATGAGTTTGATGATAAAGTGGCAGATATAGGGTGTTTTGGTCGAGGTGGTGTGCAGAGTGAGATGGTTAGGGAAAATGATTTGGTAAACAGGGAAGAGGTAGTGAAAGCTTTGCGGAAGATGAAAGCCGGCAAGGCAGCAGGTTTGGATGGTACTGCAGTTGAATTTATTAAAAAAGGGGGTGACTGAAATGTTGACCGGTTGGTAAGTATGTAAGTTTGTAAGTTGGTAAGTTAATGTAAGTATGATTAATGGTGAGGTGTCTAAGGATTGGCGGAGTGCTTGCATAGTGCCATTGCACAGAGGCAAAGGTGATAAGAGTGAGTGCTCAAATTACAGAGGCATAATTTTGTTGAGTATTCCTGGTAAATCATATGGGAGGGTATTGATTGAGAGGGTGAAGGCATGTACAGAGCATCAGATTGGGAAGAGCAGTGTGGTTTCAGAAGTGGTAGAGGATGTGTGGATCACTTGTTTGCTTTCAAGAATGTATGTGAGAAATACTTAGAAAAGGAGATGGATTTGTATGTAGCATTTATGAATCTGGAGAAGGCATATGATAGAGTTGATAGAAATGCTCTGTCGAAGATATTAAGAATATATGGTGTGGGAGGCAAGTTGTTAGAAGCAGAGAAAAGTTTTTGTCGGGGATGTAAGGCACGTGTACGAGTGGGAAGAGAGGAAAGTGATTGGTTCTCAGTGAATGTAGGTTTGCGGCAGGGATGTGTGATGTCTCTAAGGTTGTTTAATTTGTTTATGGATGGGGTTGTTAGGGAGGTGAATGCAAGAGTTTTGGAAAGAGGTGCAAGTATGGAGTCTGTTGCGGATGAGAGAGCTTGGGAAGTGAGTCAGTTGTTGTTCGCTGATGATACAGCGCTGGTGGCTGATTCATGTGAGAAACTGCAGAATCTGGTGACTGAGTTTGGTAAAGTGTGTGAAAGAAGAAAGTTAAGAGTAAATGTGAATAAGAGCAAGGTTATTAGGTACAGTAGGGTTGAGGGTCAAGTCAATTGGGCGGTAAGTTTGAATGGAGAAAAACTGGAGGAGGTAGAGTGTTTTAGATATCTGGGAGTGGATCTGTCATAGGATGGAACCATGGAAGCGGAAGTGAATGATAGTGTGGAGGAGAGGGGCGAAAATTCTGGGAGCCCTGAAGACTGTGTGGAAGTCGAGAACATTATCTCGGAAAGCAAGAATGGGTATGTTTGAAGGAATAGTGGTTCCAACAATGTTTTATGGTTGCGAGGCGTGGGCTATGGATAGAGGTGTGCGCAGGAGGGTGGATATGCTTGAAATGAGATGTTTAAGGATAATATGTGTTGTGAGGTGGTTTGATCGAGTAAGTAATGTATGGGTAAGAGAGGTATGAGGAAATAAAAAGAGCGTGGTTGAGAGAGCAGAAGAGGGTGTTTTGAAATTGTTTGGGCACATGGAGAGAATGAGTAAGGAAAGATTGACCAAGAGGATATATGTGTCGGAGGTGGAGGGAACGAGGGGAAGTGGGAGACCAATTTGGAGGTGGAAATTTGGACTGAAAAAGATTTTGAGTGATCGGCGCCTGAACATGCAGGAGGGTGAAAGGCGGGCAAGGAATAGAGTGAATTGGATCGATGTGGTATACCGGGGCCGACGTGCTGTGAATGGACTGAATCAGGGCATGTGAAGCGTCTGGGGTAAACCATGGAAAGTTGTGTGGGGCTTGGATGTCGAGGGGGAGTTGTGGTTTCGGGCATTATTACGTCGCACCTGGGTACTGAGTGTGAACGAATGGGGCCTTTTATTGTCTTTTCCTAGCGCGACCTCGCACACATGAGGGGGGAGCGGGATGTTATTCCATGTGTGGTGAGGTGGCGATGTTAATAAATAAAGGCAGATAGTATGAATTATGTACATGTGTATATATATATATGTCTGCGTGTGTTTATATATGTATACATTGAGATGTATAGGTATGTATATTTACGTGTGTGGACGTGTATGTATATACATGTGTATGGGGGTGGGTTAGGCCATTTCTTTCGTCTGTTTCCTTGCGCTACCTCGCAAACGCAGGAGACAGCGACAAAGCAAAATAATAATTTAAAAAAAAAAAGAAATATATATATATATATATATATATATATATATATATATATATATATATATATATATATATATATATATATATATATATATATATATATATATATATATATATATATTTCTTTTCTTTTCAAATTATTATTTTGCTTATATATATATATATATATATATATATATATATATATATATATATATATATATATATATATATATATATATATATATATATTTTTTTTTTTATTATACTTTGTCGCTGTCTCCCGCGACAAAGTATAATAAAAATATATATATATATATATATATATATATATATATATATATATATATATATATAAATATATATATATTTACATTTATTTTCGTTTGTCGCTGTCTCCCGCGTTAGGGAGATAGAACAAGGAAACAGACGAAACCCAACCCACCTACATACACATGTATATACATACACGTCAACACACGCAAATATACATACCTATACATCTCAATGTACACATATATATGCACACACAGACATATACATATATACACATGTACATAATTCATACTGTCGGCCTTTATTTATTCCCATCGCCACCTCGCCACACATGGAATAACAACCCCCTCCCCCTTCATGTATGCGAGGTAGCGCTAGGAAAAGACAACAAAGGCCCCATTCATTCACACTCAGTTTCTATCTGTCATGTAATAATGCACAGAAACCACAGCTCCCGTTCCACATCCAGGACCCACAGAACTTTCCATGATTTACCCCTGACGCTTCACATGTCCTGTTTCAATCCATTCACAGCACGTCGACCCCGGTATACCACATCGTTCCAATTCACTACATTCCTTGCACGCCTTTCACCCTCCTGCATGTTCAGGCACCGATTACACAAAATCTTTTTCACTCCATCTTTCCAACTCCAATTTGGTCTCCCACTTCTCGTTCCCTCCACCTCCGACGCATATATCCTCTTGATCAATCTTTCCTCACTCATTCTTTCCAATCGACCAAACCATTTCAAAACACCCTCTTGTGCTCTCTCAACCACACTCTTTCTATTTCCACACATCTCTCTTCCCTTACATTACTTACTCGATCAAACCACTTCCCACCACTTATTGTCCTCAAACATCTCATTTCCAGCACGTCCACCCTCCTGCGCACAACTCTATCTATCGCCCACGCCTCGCAATCATACAACGTTGTTGAAACCACTATTCCTTCAAACATACCTAATTTTGCTTTCCGAGATAATGTTCTTAACTTCCAAACATTCTTCAAGGCTCCCAGAATTCTCGCCCCCTCCCCAACCTATGATTCACTTTCGCTTCCATGGTTCCATCCGCTGCCACACCCACTCCCATATATCTAAAACACTTTTTCTCCTCTAGTTTTTCTCCATTCAAACTTACCTCCCAATTGAATTGACCATCAACCCTACTGTACGTAATAACCTTGCTCTTATTCATATTTACTCTCAACCTTCTTCTTTCACACACTTTACTATACTCAGTCACCAGCTTCTGCAGTTTCTCATATGAATCAGCCACCAACGCTCTATCATCACCGAACAACAACTGACTCACTTCCCAAGCTCTCTCATCCAAAACAGACTGCATACTTGCTCTTCTTTCCAAAACTTTTGCATTCACCTTCCTAACAACCCCATCAATAAACAAATTAAATAAACATGGAGAAATCACACACCCCTGCCGCAAACCTACATTCACTGAGAATCAATCACTTTCCTCTCCTCGTACACGTACACATGCGTTACATAACCGATAAAAACTTTTCACTGCTTCGAACAACTTGCCTCCCACACCATATATTCTTAATTCCTTCCACAGAGCATCTTTATCAACTCTGTCAAATGTCTTCTCTAGATCCATAAATGCTACATACAAATCCATTGGCTTTTCTAAGTATTTCTCACATACATTCTTCAAAGCGAATACATGATCCAAACATCCTCTACCACTTCTGAAACCACACTGCTCTTCCCCAATCTGATGCTCTGTACATGCTTTCACCCTCTCAATCAATACCCTAACATATAATTTACCAGGAATACTCAACAACTAGCATATACCTCTGTAATTTGAGCACTCACTCTAATCCCCTTTGCCTTTCTACATTGGCACTATGCTAGTATTCCGCCAATCCTCAGGCACCTCACCATGAATCGCCCATACATTAAATAACCTTACCAACCAGTCTACAACACAGTCACCCACTTTTTTAATAAATTCCCATGCAATACCATCCAAAGATGCTTCCTTGCCGGCCTTCATCTTCCGCAAAGCTTTTCCTACATCTTCTCTGTTTACCAAATCATTTTCTCTAACCCTCTCACTTTGCACACAACCTCGATCAAAACACCCTACATCTGCCACTCTATCATCAAACACATTCAACAAACCTTCAAAATACTCACTCCATCTCCTTCTCAATTCACCGCTACTTCTTATCACCTCCCCATTAGCTCCATTCACCGAAGTTCCCACTTGCTCCCTTGTATTACACACTTTATGTACTTCGTTCAAGAACCTCTTTTTATTCTCCCTAAAATTTAACGATAATCTCTCACCCCAACTCTCATTTGCCCTCTTTTTTACCTCTTGCACCTTTCTCTTCACCTCCTGCCTCTTTCTTTGATATATCTCCCACTCATTTGCATTATTTCCATGCAAAAGTCGCCCAAATGCCTCTCTCTTCTCTTTCACTAATAATCTTACTTCTTCATCCCACCTCTCATGACCCTTTCTAATCAACCCACTTCTCATGCCAGAAGCATCTTTTACGCAAGCAATCACTGCTTCCCTAAATACATCCTATTCCTCCCCCACTCCCCTTACCTCCTTTGTTCTCACCTTTTTCCATTCTGTACTCAGTCTCTCCTGGTACTTCCTCACACAAGTCTCCTTCTCAAGCTCACTCACCCTCACCACTCTCCTCACCCCAAAATTCTCTATTCTTTTCTAAAAACCCCTACAAAACCTCTCCATCGCCTCCACAAGATAATGATCAGATATCCCTCCAGTTGCACATCTCAGCACATTAACATCCAAAAGTCTCTTTTTCGCGCGCCTCTCAATTACAACGTAATCCAGTAACGCTCTCTGGCCATCTCTCCTACTTACATTCGTATACTTATGTATATCTTGCTTTTTAAACCAGTTATTCCCAATCACCAGTCCTTTTACAGCACATAAATCTGCAAGCTCTTCACCATTTCCATTTACATCACTGAAAACCCCATGTATACCAAATATTCCCTCAACTGCCACATTACTCACCTTTGCATTCAAATCACCCATCACTATAACCCGGTCATCTGCATCAAAACCACTAAGACACTCATTCAGCTGCTCCGAAAACACTTGCCTCATATGATATTTCTTCTCATGCCCAGGTGCATATGCACCAATAATCACCCATCTCTCTCCATCAACTTTCAGTTTTAACCACATCAATTTCGAATTTACTTTCTTACACTCTGTCATATAATCCCACAAATCCTGTTTCATGAGTTGTGCTACTGCCTCCCTTGCTCTCGTCCTCTCACTAACCCCTGACTTTTCTCCAAGACATTTCCGAACCACTCTTCCCCTATACCCTTGAGCTTCGTTTCACTGAGAGCCAAAACATCCAGGTTCATTTCCTCAAACATACTACATCTCTCTCCTTTTTTCTCATCTTAGTTACATCCACACACATTTTGACACCCCAATAGACAGGCGCGCGAAAGAGAGACTTTTGGATGTTAATGTGCTGAGAGGTGCAACTGGAGGGATGTCTGATCATTATCTTGTCAAGGTTAAGGTGAAGATTTGTATGGGTTTTCAGAAAAGAAGAGTTAATGTTGGGGTGAAGAGGGTGGTGAGAGTAAGTGAGCTTGGGAAGGAGACTTGTGTCAGGAAGTACCAGGAGAGACTGAGTACAGAATGGAAAAAGGTGAGAACAATGGAAGTAAGGGGAGTGGGGGAGGAATGGGATGTATTTAGGGAATTAGTGATGGATTGCGCAAAAGATGCTTGTGGCATGAGAAGAGTGGGAGGTGGGTTGATTAGAAAGGTTAGTGAGTGGTGGGATGAAGAAGTTTGATTAGAAAGGGTAGTGAGTGGTGGGATGAAGAAGTAAGATTATTAGTGAAAGAGAAGAGAGAGGCATTTGGACGATTTTTGCAGGGATAAAATGCAATTGAGTGGGAGATATATAAAAGAAAGAGACAGGAGGTCAAGAGAAAGGTGCAAGAGGTGAAAAATAGGGCAAATGAGAGTTCCTGTGAGAGAGTATCATTAAATTTTAGGGAGAATAAAAAGATGTTCTGGAAGGAGGTAAATAAAGTGCATAAGACAAGGGAGCAAATGGGAACTTCAGTGAAGGGCGCAAATGGGGAGGTGATAACATGTAGTGGTGATGTGAGAAGGAGATGGAGTGAGTATTTTGAAGGTTTGTTGAATGTGTTTGATGATACAGTGGCAGATATAGGGTGTTTTGGTCGAGGTGGTGTGCAAAGTGAGAGGGTTAGGGAAAATGATTTGGTAAACAGAGAAGAGGTAGTAAAAGCTTTGCGGAAGATGAAAGCCGGCAAGGCAGCAGGTTTGGATGGTATTGCAGTGGAATTTATTAAAAAAGGGGGTGACTGCAATATTGACTGGTTGGTAAGGTTATTTACTGTATGTATGACTCATGGTGAGGTGCCTGAGGATTTGCGAAATGCGTGCATAGTGCCATTGTACAAAGGCAAAAGGGATAAGAGTGAGTACTCAAATTTCAGAGGTATAAGTTTGTTGAGTATTCCTTGTAAATTATATGGGAGGGTATTGATTGAGAGGGTGAAAGCATGTACAGAGCATCAGATTGGGGAAGAGCAGTGTGGATTCAGAAGTGGTAGAGGATGTGTGGACCAGGTGTTTGCTTTGAAGAATGTATGTGAGAAATACTTAGAAAAGCAAATGGATTTGTATGTAGCATTTATGAATCTGGAGAAGGCATATGATAGAGTTGATAGAAATGCTCTGTCGAAGGTACTAAGAATATATGGTGTGGGAGGCAAGTTGTTAGAAGCAGTGAAAAGTTTTTATCGAGGATGTAAGGCAAGTGTACGATAGGAAGAGAGGAAAGTGATTGGTTCTCAGTGAATGTAGGTTTGCGGCAGGGGTTGTGTGATGTCTCCATTGTTGTTTAATATGTTTATGGATGGGGTTGTTTGGGAGGTGAATGCAAGAGTTTAGGAAAGAGAGGCAAGTATGAAGTCTGTTGTGGATGAGAGAGCTTGGGAAGTGAGTCAGTTGTTGTTCGCTGATGACACAGCGCTGGTTGCTGATTCATGTGAGAAACTGCAGAAGCTGGTGACTGAGTTTGGTAAAGTGTGTGAAAGAAGAAAGTTAAGAGTAAATGTGAATAAGAGCAAGGTTATTAGGTACAGTAGGGTTGAGGGTCAAGTCAATTGGCGGGTAAGTTTGAATGGAGAAAAACTGGAGGAAGTAAAGTGTTTTAGATATCTGGGAGTGGATCTGGCAGCGGATGGAACCATGGAAGCGGAAGTGGATCATGGGGTGGGGGAGGGGGCGAAAATCCTGGGAGCCTTGAAGAATGTATGGAAGTCGAGAACATTATCTCGGAAAGCAAAAATGGGTATGTTTGAAGGAATAGTGGTTCCAACAATGTTGTATGGTTGCAAGGCGTGGGCTATGGATAGAGTTGTGCGCAGGAGGGTGTATGTGCTGGAAATGAGATGTTTGAGGACAATGTGTGGTGTGAGGTGGTTTGATCGAGTAAGTAACGTAATGGTAAGAGGGATGTGCGGAAATAAAAAGAGCGTGGTTGAGAGAGCAGAAGATGGTGTTTTGAAATGGTTTGGGCACATGGAGAGAATGAGTGAGGAAAGAATGACCAAGAGGATATATATGTCGGAGGTGGAGGGAACGAGGAGAAGTGGGAGACCAAATTGGAGGTGGAAAGATGGAGTGAAAAAGATTTTGTGTGATCGGGGCCTGAACATGCAGGAGGGTGAAAGGCGGGCAAGGAATAGAGTGAATTGGATCGATGTGGTATACCGGGGTTGACGTGCTGTCAGTGGATTGAATCAGGGCATGTGAAGCGTCTGGGGTAAACCATGGAAAGCTGTGTAGGTATGTATATTTGCGTGTGTGGACGTGTATGTATATACATGTGTATGGGGATGGGTTGGGCCATTTCTTTAGTCTGTTTCCTTTCGCTACCTCGTAAACGCGGGAGACAGCGACAAAGCCAAAATATATATATATATATATATATATATATATATATATATATATATATATATATATATATATATATATATATATATATATATTGTGTGCATGAGTATGTATGTATGTGTGTGTGTGTGTGTGTATATCTATGTGTACATTGAGATGTATAGGTATGTATATTTGCGTGTGTGGACGGGTATGTATATACATGTGTATGGTGGTGGGTTGGGCTTTTTCTTTCGTCTGTTTCCGTGCGCTACCTCGCAAACGCGGGAGACAGCGACAAAGCTAAATGAATAAATAAATAAATATAGATATAGATATAGATATATTTATGTACCTTGGGATAGAGGAGAAAGAATACTTCATACGCATTCCTCACTGTCGTAGAAGGCGACTAAAGGGGACTAGAGCGGGGGGCTAGAAACCCTCTCCTCCTTGTATTTTAACTTTCTAAAAGGGGAAACAGAAGAAGGAGTCACGCGGGGAGTGCTCATCCTCCTCGAAGACTCAGATTGGTATGTCTATATCTGTGTGGATTTAACCAAGATGAGAAAAAAGGAGAGATAGGTAATATTTTTGAGTAAGGGAACCTGGATGTTTTTGCTCTCAGTGAAACGAAGCTCAAGGGTAAAGGGGATGAGTGTTTTGGGAATGTCTTGGGAGTAAAGTCAGGGGTTAGTGAGAAGGCAAGAGCAAGGGATGGAGTAGCAAAACTCCTGAAACATGAGTGGTGAGACTATGTGAAAGAGTGTAAGAAAGTAAATTCTAGATTGATATGTGTAAAACTGAAAGTTGATGGAGGGAGATGGGTGATTATAGGTGCATATGCACCTGTGCATGAGAAGAAAGATCATGAGAGGCAATTGTTTTGGGAGCAGCTGAATGAGTGTGTTAGTGGTTTTGATGTACAAGACCAGGTTGTAGTGATGGGTGATTTGAATGCAAAGGTGAGTAATGTGGCAGTTGAGGGAATAATTGGTATACATGGGGTGTTCAGCGTTGTAAATGGAAATGGTGAGGAGTTTGTAGATTTATATGCCGAAAAAGGACTGGTGATTGGGAATACCTGGTTTAAAAGGAGAGATATACATAAGTATACGTATGTAAGTAGGAGAGATGGCCAGAGAGCGTTATTGGATTACGTGTTAATTGAGAGGCGCGCGAAAGAGAGACTTTTGGATGTTAATGTGCTGAGAGGTGCAAATGGAGGGATGTCTGATCATTTTCTTGTGGAGGCAAAGGTGAAGATTTGCAAGGGTTTTCAGAAAAGAAGGGAGAGTGTTGGGGTGAAGATAGTGGCGAGAGTAAGTGAGCTTCGGAAGGAGACTTGTGTGAGGAAGAAGAGGTAGTAAAAGCTTTGCGGAAGATGAAAGCCGGCAAGGCAGCAGGTTTGGATGGTATTGCAGTGGAATTTTTTAAACAAGTAGGTGACTGTATTGTTAACTGGTTAGTAAGGTTATTCAATGTATGTATGATTCATGGTGAGGTGCCTGAGGATTGGTGGAATGCTTGCATAGTGCCATTGTACAAAGGCAAAGGAGATAAGAGTGAGTTAAGTTTGTTGAGTATTCCTGGTAAAATATATGGGAGGGTATTGATTGTGTTCCTCCCACACAAGTCCCATAAAAGGAGAAACCAGTGAAATTAACTCGCAAGGTGGAGCAACACATGGGTGCCACCAAACCGCTCGAGTCTCGCGGTGTACCGAGTTTATCCACTTCGCCGAGCAAACATGATCTCTTCCAAACAACAATATGACCTCATACATTCAATAAGGCATCCCACAGACTGACGTGTCCACAATGGACCAAATGCTACGGTAAACATGGCAAAATTCTATGCGCCGCCGCACAGCTCAGGTAAACAAACCCATACGATGTCAGTGTCAACATCATTCAAAACCCTTGTCGCCAAACATCTCCCCACCATAGGAGTACCTTTAATAACTCCTATCCTTACTCTCAACAACATGATCATGTGGCATCAGGATGTATAAATACAAATGTCTCACTAAGAGTCAACTCAACCCTCACCCTGGGAAACAAATGATACAATAAAACAATAAACAATACGAAAAGGGACTCTACTGATCATCAACCTAAATCTACAATACATCTCAAACACTCCAATCTCACATATACAGTCTCTGAGGAGGCTTTACAGTTCGTCCTGTTCTAGACACATAAGTTGACGACGGTGTCATGGAGTGAGCCTCATCAGTACCTTGAGCATATGCTGGAAAGGCATCTGTTGGTGTTAAGGGACTATGAGCTTCATCTGTTGTAGCATCCTCCCCTGCAGATGAAAGCTCCAAGTTAAGCAGTTTTTGCACTGGCCTACTAATTACTCCCTTTGCAGTCTTAACTTTGACACTACGAATTATTCCATCCTTCCCAGGGAATAGCTCAACAATCACTCCAAGGGGCTATTGCAAACGATGTGAATTATCTTCCCGAACCAGCACAACAGATCCCTTCTCCAGTTTACATCTGGGTATGAAACCTGTAATGATAGGGGGTAAACTCAATAAATAGTCAGACACCCACACACCCCAAAACTTATCAAGTTGTTGATGTCTCAGGCTTTCTCGCTCGCATAGGTCCTTGTGTGACATTTCAGGAACCTGGCAATCACCTTTAAGCTCTCTATGAAATCCAGCAGTGCGTCCAATTAAAGAATGAGAAGGTGTTAAAGGGCTTACAGAATTAGGATCATCTGTGGCAAAGGTTAAGGATCTGGAATTTACACATGCCTCAATTTCATGTAAGGTAGTCTCTAGCTCACATCTTGTTAAACATTTTATACCAAGAGTCTTTCTCAGAGCTAATTTAACAGATCGGACTAATCTTTCCCACCAACTTCCCCATCATGGAGCATGGGCTACAACAAACTTCCACTGGGGAGCAAGGGTGCCAAAGAACTGATGCATTTGTTTAGACATACTAATAAAGTCTTGGAATTGTCAGAGTAAATAACTGATGGAAGGCCTCTTCTTGCAGAAAACCTACGAAAAGCAAGTAAGCAATCATCATATGACATAGAGTTGGTCAACTCTAAGTGTACTGCACAGACAACTCCACAAGTGAATAACAAAATGTACAGCTTCTTGCATGGAAAATCAGCACAAAACAGTGGTCCAGCATAATCTACACCTGTCACAGTGAAAGGAGGAGAAGACTTAATTCTTAGTCCTGGGAGAGGAGCTAGAGGCTGACGGCAAGTTTGTGAGTGATGTCTACGACAATCATATACTCTCTACAGACTACCTTAGCAAGCTTTCTTAATCCGACAATTAAGTAACAAGATCTTAATGTTGAAATTAAAGTGGAAACACCAGCGTGTTTCAGAAATACATGTTGGAAACTAACTAACAGCTTGGCAATGTGACCTGCTGGAATAATCATAGGATACTTGCAATCATAACTTAATTCAGCCTGGTCCAGCCGACTCTTGCTTCTCAAAAGACCATTTTCATCCATAAAAGGATTGAATTTCCTGATGTCAGAACTGTTAGGGAGTGACTTTCCAAGCATCAAGGCATTGATCTCTTGGCTGTACCTTTCTCTCTGAACACAAATTATTTACTTTGTCTTAGCTTGATCTAACTCTGTATAAGACAAGGGCCCAAAACATTTAACAGCATGAGGTTTACAATTGTTCACAAACCTTATTACCCAAGCTACACACTCAATAGCTTTTGTAAAATGACCCCAGCGGGCGTACTCAATCCCTACTGATGGATGCTCGGACACTAAGCATGTCACTGGGCTGTCTGGGAATACCTCCTCTACAATGGGCAGTGCTGCTGGTACCTCATCCTGTTGCATGGGAGTAAAGTGTTCAGAGAGCCAAGCAGGATCATTCAGCCACGAGGTACAGGAAATTAAGTCTTCAGCAAAGGCACCTCTGGAAATAAGGTCTGCTGGATTATCTTTACCAGGAATATGCTTCCACTGAACTGGGGGGATTAAACTCTGAATCTCAGTTACTCTATTCGCTACAAAAGTCTTCCATCTATTAGGGTCTCCCTTTATCCATGACAATGCTACTTTAGAATCAGTCCAGCAGTACATTTGTGCATCAATTAAGTGTTGGGAAGTCTTCACAAATACAGATAGCCTAGCACACAAAGAGCACCCATTAATTCCAACCTCGGCACCGACAAGTTCTTGATAGGTGCTACCCTTCCTTTGGCTAGAACTAAGATTACCTTAAATGACCCGTCATTATCAGGAACTCTCAAGTATACACAGGCACCATACCCCTTCTCGGAAGCATCTCCAAAGGCACGCAGTTCTACACTTTGTAGCTTGTTCCATACAAGTTCTGGAAAGTAACAACGATTAACTTGCCATGTGTTAAGAACTTTTATATTCTGAAACGGGTGTTGCAATTCTGTAGGCAAGATCTCATCCCAAGAAAGTCCAAGTCTCCAAATATCTTGGAAGATAATATTTGCCATCATGATTACTGGGCATAGAAGGCCAAGAGGATCAAATAATTTACTGATGACACTGAGAACTGCTCTCTTTGTGGATGCTACCTCAAGATCCTTCAAATCTAAACAATCAAATGAAATACTATCTCAAGTCAAACACCACTGTAAACCAAGAATCTTTGTCTCTGCATGCTTGCTGGGCTCTAAGTAGTCATAAAATCTGTCTTTTAAGGCACTGCAGTTCGAGCTCCACTTTGAAAGTGTCATACTGGCCTTGGATAGAACTGACCGTGCCTCATCAAATTTAGCAAAGGCTTCCTCTGCACTGTCAGCTCCTGACAACCAGTCATCCACATATAGGTTATCCTTTAGCTCTGCAATAACTTCAGAATCAGTAAAGCTTTTAAGATGATGTTTAACAGTTGCGTTCAACAGAAATGGACTACTTTTATTGCCAAATGAAACTCTAGTAAATCTCATTATCTGAATGTTACCATTATAGTTCCAAAGAAAGCTATGCACGTCCCTGTCTTCTTTCCTTACATTAATCTGGAGGAAAGCTTTAGTGATATCACCAGTTAAGGCAACCTTCCACCTTCTGAACCTCATAAGTACCTCTACCAACTGTGGGTTAAGAGGGGGGCCCACCTCAAGACAGTGATTTAATGAGACTCCATTATAGCTCACAGCAGATGCGTCAAAGACTGGTCTTACTTTACTTGTAGTGCTGACTTCCCTGACGACAGGATGATGAGGAAGGTAGAATATGGGGTACAGGCTGTTCATCTCACCCTCAGGTACCTCTTCAATGATGCCTTCCCGTTCGTAACCCTCAAATACGGCATCATACCCCTCCTGAAGTTTAGGATTGGATTTAAAATTATGCATCAAACATAACAACCTTTTCATTGCAAGCGTTTCATTATTTTGGAGGCTACACTTATGCTCCAATTTCCAGGGAAGAGCAACCTCATATCTATCGTCCTTAAACTTAACTGTCTCTGAAAAGGATTTTAACGCAGGATGGTTGCTAACATCAGGATATACTTCCTTGTCACAAATTCCCACTGACTCTAAACTTATGTAACTCATTCTCATTGAAATTGTTAATGCATAACATCTGAGACAACTAAACATTTCCTTTGGATGCCGAAGCACAAATCCCAGACAGGATTCAACCAAACACCGTCTCTTGAACCACTAGTCCCTCAACCTGCAAATTCTTGTTGGGGATTACAAATTTCCAATAGGCATCGAGTCCTATCAAAATGTTAACATTTACCTTCCTGTCCCGCTCATACTCATCTGCTAACTGCACAGACTTAAAGGGCAGTAGGGTTTCAGCTGGAACACAAGGACGTAATAATGGAGCACATATTGTGGGCACTTCAGCTGCAAGTAAAGGCACTACTTCATTATTAACATCCACTAAATTCAGGTCATACATATTACACTGGGTAGATCTAGAACTCTTACTTCCCCCAAAGGCATAATAGGACATCTGTTCAGAAGATACCTATGTAGGCCTAACCTTCCTTACAAATTCACTCGACACATAGGATCGATCTGCCCCAGAGTCGAACAACAAGGTAGCTTCACTGTACTTGCCATGCCTTCCATACACTTTAACCTTTGCTGTCGGCAAGACACAACACCTTTGTTTAAACTGTGAAGAATGAGAAACACCAACGAGATCACCAGGCATAACATTGGTATCTCCCGTTTCCCCTTCACTCTCCTTGGCCGGCTGACTAACAGCCCTGCCCTTTGAGCAGAGAAGGACATTATGGCTGCCTTTACACTTAGAGCACTTTGCCTTGCAACCTCTAGCTACGTGCCCCCTTTTTAAGCACTTAAAACACAGCTCAGCAGAACGAATATTTTCCAGTCGTTCTGCACGTGGAAGTTTGATAACTTTAAAGCACTTTTCACTTGAATGGGACTTATTACAAAATCCACACCCACCTGAATATGTCTCTGAGACTGTCTGAAGAGTAAATGCAGAGCTAGGAGACTTCTTTCTTCTCTCAGACTCCCTCACACTGCGGCCGTCTGTCCCTGCAGCAGTAGTCACGTCCTTAAAGGAGTCTGAGCGTTCACGGAGCTCAATCTCCTTCCTAAGAAAATCCAGCAGCCATGCGAGGTCCCTTTCGTGGCCCGATCCTTCCCTCGACCACTCCAAACGGATGTCGCTCGGCAGACGAGACAAAATCACTGGGGTGAGGAAGAGGCCAAACTCACTGCCACTTACCCCCAGTGCTTCCAAACGCCTGATGTGGATAAGGAGGTCATCCTGCAGCTTCCTCAAGGCGGACACATAAGTCGTAGATCCTTGAGGCTTGAACGGCAGGCTCAAGCCAAGAAGAGCTTGAAAGTGGGCGAAGATAATCCTCTCTGGCTTCCCATACCGCTCCTTCAACAGATTACAGGCCACAGCATAATTAACTGCAGTAAGTGACAAGCCTTGGATGACAGACTTGGCCTCACCTTCCAATAAGGCCTGCAGATAGGTGAACTTGCTGATGGCTGGTAGAGTAGAGTCGTCTACCATGGCCATGAACAAATCCCAAAATGACTGCCACTGGGTTACTTCACCACTAAACTTCGGCAAGTCGAGCCGTGGAAGGTTCACACTGGCACTAGTAGACTCTGCGCTTGCACTTGCAGACTTGTCTTCACTACTTCCCGACCCTACATAGACGGAAGTCTTATCCAGTTTCGCCAACAGATCGCCAGCCTGCACCCGAACAGCTCTAACACCACTGCGTAAACTATCTGCTTTGTCCAAGTCTGCTTCCAATAACTCAGGGTCACTTATTGTCAGTTTATATTCCGCTTGAACTCGGTCCAAGGTGTCTAGACGCTTATCTAAATACGCTATAGCGTCTTCCAGCTGCACCCTGGACACAGTTGGCAGTTAAAGCAAAGTCCGCAAAGCCTTGGAGGCTCTCGTACACCATCCTAGAGCAGCCGCCCGTCCTCTTTCAAGTTGCTCCTTCTCCGCCATCACGAGCATATACCACAGATTGCTGCACGTATACAGAAGTTTAGTTCGCTTGAGCACGTAAAGGCTGATCCCGGGTCTGGGCACCACTTGTTCCTCCCACACAAGTCCCATAAAAGGAGAAACCGGTGAAATTAACTCGCGAGGTGAACCAACACATGGGGCCACAGAACCTTTCGATTCTCGCGGTATACTGAGTTTACCCACTTCGCCTAGCAAACATGATCTCTTCCAAACAACAATGGGACATCATACATTCAATAAAGCATCCCACAGACTGACGTGTCCACAATTGACCAAATGCTACGGTAAACATGGCAAAATTCTATGCGCCGCCGCACAGCTCAGTTAAACAAACCCATACGATGTCAGTGTCAACATCATTCAAAACCCTTGGCGCCAACAGATTGAGAGGGTGAAGGCATGTACAGAGCATCAGATTGGGGAAGAGCAGTGTGGTTTCAGAAGTGGTAGAGCATTTGTGGATCAGGTGTTTACTTTGAAGAATGTATGTGAGAAATACTTAGAAAACAAATGGATTTGTATTTAGCATTTATGGATCTGGAGGAGGGCATATGATAGAGTTGATAGAGATGCTCTGTGGAAGGTATTAAGAATATATGGTGAGGGAGGCAAGTTGTTAGAAGAAGTGAAAAGTTTTTATCGAGGATGTAAGGCATGTGTACGTGTAGGAAGAGAGGAAAGTGATTGGTTCTCAGTGAATGTAGGTTTGCGGCAGGGGTGTGTGATGTC
Source organism: Panulirus ornatus (assembly GCF_036320965.1). Classification (NCBI taxonomy): domain Eukaryota; kingdom Metazoa; phylum Arthropoda; class Malacostraca; order Decapoda; family Palinuridae; genus Panulirus; species Panulirus ornatus. The sequence continues at coordinate 15,596,545 of NC_092269.1, forward strand.
TCCATGGTTGTTTAATTTGTTTATGGATGGGGTTGTTAGGAAGGTGAATGCAAGAGTTTTGGAAAGAGGGGCAAGGATGCAGTCTGTTGTGGATGAGAGAACTTGGGAAGTGAGTCAGTTGTTGTTCGCTGATGATACAGCGCTGTTGGTTCATTCATGTGAGAAACTGCAGAAGCTGGTGACTGAGTATGGTAAAGTGTGTGAAAGAAGAAATTTGAGAGTAAATGTGAATAAGAGCAAGGTTATTAGGTACAGTAGGATTGAGGGTCAAGTCAACTGGGAGGTAAGTTTGAATGGAGAAAAACTGGAGGAAGTAAAGTGTTTTAGATATCTGGGAGTGGATCTGGCAGCGGATGGTACCGTAAAAGCGGAAGTGAATCATAGAGTGGGGGAGGGGGCGTAAATCATGTAATCCTTGAAGAATATTTGGAAGTCGAGAACATTATCTCGGAAGGCAAAAATGGGTATGTTTGAAGGAATAGTTGTTCCAAAAAAGTTGTAGGGTTGCGAGGCGTGGGCTATGGATAGAGTAGTGCGCAGGAGGGTGGATGTGCTGGAAATGAGATGTTTGAGGACAATATATGGTGTGAGAGATTTGATCGAGTAAGTAACGTAAGTGTAAGAGAGATGTGTGGAAATAAAAAGAGTGTGGCTGAGAGAACAGAAGAGGGTGTTTTGAAATGGTTTGGTCACATAGAGAGAATGAGTGAGGAAAGATTGACCAAGAGGATATATGTGTCGGAGGTGGAGGACACGAGGAGAAGTGGGAGGCCAAATTGGAGGTGGAAAGATGGAGTAAAAAAGATTTTGAGTGATCGGGGCCTGAACATGCACGAGGGTGAAAGGCGGGCAAGGAATAGAGTGACTTGGATCGATATGCTATACAGGGGTTGACGTGCTGTCAGTGGATTGAACCAGGGCATTTGAAGCGTCTGGGGTAAAACATGGAGAGTTTTGTGGGGCCTGGATGTGGATAGGGAGCTGTGGTTTCGGTGCATTATTACATGACAGCTAGAGACTGAGTGTGAACGAATGGGGCCTTTGGTGTCTTTTCCTAGCGCTACGTCGCACACAATGGGGGGGAGGGGGTTGGTATTCCTTGTGTGGCGAGGTGGCGAAGGGAACAAATGAAGGCAGACAGTATGAATTATGTACATGTGTATATATGTATATGTCTGTGTGTGTATATATATGTGTACATTGAGATGTTTAGGTATGTATATTTGCGTGTGTGGACGTGTATGTATATATATGTGTATGGGGTTGGGTTGGGCCATTATTTCGTAGATAAATATAATATATATATATGTATATTTTTTTTTTTTTATACTTTGTCGCTGTCTCCCGCGTTTGTGAGGTAGCGCAAGGAAACAGACGAAAGAAATGGCCCAACCCCCCCCCCATACACATGTATATACATACGTCCACACACGCAAATATACATACCTACACAGCTTTCCATGGTTTACCCCAGACGCTTCACATGCCTTGACTCAATCCACTGACAGCACGTCAACCCCGGTATACCACATCGCTCCAATTCACTCTATTCCTTGCCCTCCTTTCACCCTCCTGCATGTTCAGGCCCCGATCACACAAAATCTTTTTCACTCCATCTTTCCACCTCCAATTTGGTCTCCCTCTTCTCCTTGCTCCCTCCACCTCCGACACATATATCCTCTTGGTCAATCTTTCCTCACTCATCCTCTCCACGTGCCCAAACCACTTCAAAACACCCTCTTCTGCTCTCTCAACCACGATCTTTTTATTTCCACACATCTCTCTTACCCTTACGTTACTCACTCGATCAAACCACCTCACACACCACATTGTCCTCAAACATCTAATTTCCAGCACATCCATCCTCCTGCGCACAACTCTATCCATAGCCCACGCCTCGCAACCATACAACATTGTTGGAACCACTATTCCTTCAAACATACCCATTTTTGCTTTTCGAGATAATGTTAATTAGTTTAAGAAAAACCAGCATCTTGAAAAAACTTCAAAAGACATAATGTTCTCATCAAATGCCCTTTACTGATATTTATTTTTTTTTTTTTTTGCCGCTGTCTTCCACGTTAGCGAGGTAGCTCAAGGAAACAGACGAAAGAATGGCCCAACCCACCCACATACACGTCCAGACGCAAATATACATACCTATACACCTCAATGTAAACATATATATACACACACAGACATATACATATATACACATGTACATAATTCATACTGTCAGAGTTTATTTATTCCCATCGCCACCTTGCCATACATGGAATAACAACCCCCTCCCCCCTCATGTGCGCGAGGTAGCACTAGGAAAAGACAACAAAGGCCCCATTCGTATACACTCAGTCTCTAGCTGTCATGTATAATATATATATATATATATATATATATATATATATATATATATATATATATATATATATATATATATATATATATATATATGTAAAAGGGGGTGACTGTATTATTGACAGGTCGGTAAGGTTATTTAATGTATGTATGACTCATGGTGAGGTGCCTGAGGATTGGCGGAATGCGTGCATAGTGCCTTTGTACAAAGGCAAAGGGGATAAGAGTGAGTGCTCAAATTACAGAGGTATAAGTTTGTTGAGTATTCCTGGTAAATCATATGGGAGGGTATGGATTTAGAGGGTGAAGACATGTACAGAGCATCAGATTGGGGAAGAGCAGTGTGGTTTCAGAAGTGGTAGAGGATGTGTGGATCAGGTGTTTGCTTTGAAGAATTTATGTGAGAAATACTTAGAAAAGCAAATGGATTTGTCTGTAGCATTTATGGATCTGGAGAAAACATATGATAGAGTTGATAGAGGTGCTCTGTGGAAGGTATTAAGAATATATGGTGTGGGAGGCAAGTTGTTAGAAGCAGTGAAAAGTTTTTATCGAGGATGTAAGGCATGTGTATGTGTAGGAAGAAAGTGATTGGTTCTCAGTGAATGTAGGTTTGCGGCAGGGGTGTGTGATGTCTCCATTGTTGTTTAATTTGTTTATGGATGGGGTTGTTAGGGAGGTGAATGCAAGAGTTTTGGAAAGAGGGGCAAGTATGCAGTCTGTTGTGGATGAGAGAGCTTGGGAAGTGAGTCAGTTGTTGTTCGCTGATGATACAGCGCTGGTGGCTGATTCATGTGAGAAACTGCAGAAGCTGGTGACTGAGTTTGGTAAAGTGTGTGAAAGAAGAAAGAAAAGAGTAAATGTGAATAAAAGCAAGGTAATTAGGTACAGTAAGGTTGAGGGTCAAGACAATTGGGGGGTAAGTTTGAATGGAGAAATACTGGAGGAAGTAAAGAGTTTTAGATATCTGGGAGTGGATCTGGCAGCGGATGGAACCATGGAAGTGGAAGTAGATCATAGGGTGGGGGAGAGGGCGAAAATCCTGGAATCCTTGAAGAATGTGTGGAAGTCGAGAACATTATTTCGGAAAGCAAAAATAGGTATGTTTGAAGGAATAGTGGTTCCAACAATGTTGTATGGTTGCGAGGCGTGGGCTATGGATAGAGTTGTGCGCAGGAGGATGGATATGCTGGAAATGAGATGTTTGAGGACAATGTGTGGTGTGAGGTGGTTTGATCGAGTAAGTAGCGTAAGGGTAAGAGAGATGTGTGGAAATAAAAAGAGCGTGGTTGAGAGAGCAGAAGAGGGTTTTCGAAATGGTTTGGGCACATGGAGAGAATGAGTGAGGAAAGATTGACCAAGCGGATATATGTGTCGGAGGTGGAGGGAACGAGGAGAAGTGGGATACCAAATTGGAGGTGGAAAGATGGAGTGAAAAAGATTTTGTGTGATTGGTGCCTGAACATGCAGGAGGGTGAAAGGCGGGCAAGGAATAGAGTGAATTGGATCGATGTGGTACACCGGGGTTGACGTGGTGTCAGTGGATTGAATCAATGCATGAGAAGCGTCTGGGGTGAACCATGGAAAGCTGTGTAGGTATGTATATTTGCGTGTGTGGACGTATGTATATACATGTGTATGGGGATAGGTTGGGCCATTTCTTTCGTCTGTTTCCTTGCGCTACCTCGCAAACGCGGGAGACAGCGACAAAGCAAAAAAAAAAAAAAATATATATATATGTATATATATATATATATATATATATATATATATATATATATATATATATATATATATATATATATATATATATATATATATATATATATATATATATATATATATATATATATATATATATATATATATATATATATATATATATATATATATATCCTCCCCTCCTTATACTCTAACTTTCTAAAACGGGAAACATAAGAAAGTGTCACGCGGGGAGTGCTCATCCTCATCGAAGGCTTAGATTGGAGTGTCTAAATGTGTGTGAATGTAACCGAGATGAGAAAAAAAGGAGAGATCGGTAGTATGTTTGAAGAAAGGAACTTGGATGTTTTGGGTCATTGTGAAACGAGGCTCAAGAGTAAAGGAGAAAAGTGGTTTGGGAATGTCTAGGGAGTAAAGTCAAGTGTTAGAGAGAGGACGAGAGCATGGGAAGGAATAGCACTACTCATGAAACAGGAGTGGTGGGATAATGTGATAGAGTGTAAGAAAGTAAACTTTAGGTTGATATGGGTAAAACTGAAAGTCGATGGAGAGAGATGGGTGATTATTGGTGCATATGCACCTGGGCATGAGAAGAAAGATCATGAGAGGCAAGTGTTTTGGGAGCAGCTGAATGAGTGTGTTAGTAGTTTTGATGCACAAGACCGGGTTATAGTAATGGGTGATTTGAATGCAAAGGTGAGTATTGTGGTAGATGAGGGAATAATTGGTATACATGGGGTGTTCAGTGTTGTAAATGGAAATGGTGAAGAGCTTGTAGATTTATGTGCTGAAAAAGGACTAGTGATTGGGAATACCTAGTTTAAAAAGAGAGATATGCATAAGTATACGTATGTAAGTAGGAGAGATGGCCAGAGAGCGTTATTGAATTACGTGTTAATTGATAGGCGGGCAAAAGAGAGACTTTTGGATGTTAATGTACTAAGAGGTGCAACTGGAGGGATGTCTGATCATCATATTCTGGAGGCGATGTTGAAGATTTATTGAGGTTTTCAGCAAAGAAGAGAGAATTTTGGGGTGAAGACAGTGGTGAGAGTGAGTGAGCTTGGGAAGGAGACTTGTGTTAGGAAGTACCTGTAGAGACTGAGTACAGAATGGATAAAGGTGAGAAACAAGAGGTAAGGGGAGTGGGTGAGGAATTGGATGTATTTAGGGAAGCAGTTATGGCTTGCGCAAAAGATGCTTCTTGCATGAGAAGCGTGGGAGGTGGGCAGATTCGAAAGGGTATTGAGTGGTGGGATGAAGAAGTAAGATTATTAGTGAAAGAGAAGAGAGAGGCATTTGGGAAATAATGCAAATGAGTGGGATATGTATAAAAGAAAGAGGCAGGAAGTCAAGAGAAAGGTGCAAGAAATGAAAAAGAGGGCAAATCAGAGTTGGGGTGGGAGAATATCTTTGAGTTTTAGGAAGAATAAAAAGATGTTTTGCAAGGAGGTAAATAAAGTGCGTAAGACAAGGTAACAAATGGGAACTTCAATGAAGGGGGCTAATGGGGAGGTGATAACAAGTAGTGGTGATATGAGAAGGAGATGGAGTGAGTATTTTGAAAGTTTTTTGAATTTCTTTGATGTTAGAGTGGCAGATATAGGGTGTTTTGGTCGAAGTGGTGTGGAAAGTGAGTGGGTTAGGGAAAATGATTTGGAAAGAGAGAAGAGGTAGTAAAGGCTTTGCGGAAGATGAAAGCCGGCAACGCAGCGGGTTTGGATGGTATTGCTGTGGAATTTATTAAAAAAGGTGGTGACTGTATCGTTGACTGATTGGTATGGTTATTCAATATACGTATGATTCATGGTGAGGTGCCCCGGGATTGGCGGAATGTTTTTATAGTGCCATTGTACAAAGGCAAAGGGAACAAAGGTGAGTGCTCAAATTACAGAGGTATAAGTTTGTTGAGTATTCCTTGGAAATTATATTGGAGGGTATTGATTGAGAGGGTGAAGGCATGTACAGAGCATCAGATCGGGGAAGAGCCGTGTTGTTTCAGAAGTGGTAGAGATGTGTGGCTCAGGTGTTTGCTTTGAAGAATGTATGTGAGAAATACTTAGAAAAGCAAATGGATTTGTATGTAGCATTTATGGATCTGGAGAGGGCAAATGATAGAGTTGATAGAGATGCTGTGTGGAAGGTATTAAGAATATATGGTGTGGGAGGAAAGCTGTTAGAATCAGTGAAAAGCTTTTATCGTGGCTGTAAGGAATTTGTACGTGTAGGAGGAGAGGAAACTGATTGGTTCTCAGTGAATGTAGGTTTGCGGTAGGGATTTGTGATGTCTCCATGGTTGTTTGATTTGTTTATGGATGAGGTTGTTAGGGAGGTGAATGCAAGAGTTTTGGAAAGAGGGGCAAGTATGCGGTCTGCTGTGGATGAGAGAGCTTGGGAAGTGAGTCAGTTATTGTTCGCTGCTGATACAGCGCTGGTGGCTGATTCATGTGAGAAACTGCAGAAGCTGGTGACTGAGTTTGTAAAGTGTGTGAAAGAAGAAATTTGAGAGTAAATGTGAATAAGAGCAAGGTTATTGAGTACAGTAGGGTTGAGGGTCAGGTAAATTGGCAGGTAAGTTTGAATGGAGAAAAACTGGAGGAAATGAAGTGTTTTAGATATCTGTGAGTGTATTTGGCAGCGGATGGAACCATGGAAGCGGAGGTGAATTATAGGGTAGCGGAGGGGGTGAGAATTCTGGGAGATTGAAGAATGTGTAGAAGTCGAGAACATCATCTTGGAAAGGAAAAATTGGTATGTTTGAAGGAATAGTGGCTCCAACAATGTTGTATGGTTGTGAGGCCTGGGCTATGTATAGAGTTGTGCGCATGGGGTGGATGTGCTAGAACAGAGATGGGGGCCAGGTGAGGTTATTCCCTCAAAGGCCCAGTCCTCTGTTCTTAACGCTACGTCGCTAACACGGGAAATGGCGAATAATTTGAAAAAAAAAATATATATATATATATATATATATATATATATATATATATATATATATATATATATATATATATATATATTTATTTATTTTGCTTTGTCTCTGTCTTCCGCGTTTACGAGGTAGCGCAAGAAAACAGACGAAAGAAATGGCGCAACCCACCCCCATACACATGTATATACATACACGTCCCCACACGCTAATATACATACCCATACATCTCAATGTACAAGTATATATACACACACAGACATATACATATATACATATGTACACAATTCACACTGTCTGCCATTATTCATTCCTAACTCCACGTTGCCACACATGGAATAACATCCCCCTTCCCCATCATGTGTGCGAGGTAGCGCTAGGAAAAGACAACAGAGGCCCCATTCGTTCACACTCAGTCTGTAGCTGTCATGCAATAATGCACTGAAAGCACAGCTCCCTTTCCTCATCCAGGCCCCACACAACTTTCCATGGTTTACCCCAGACGCTTCACATGCCCTGATTCAATCCATTGACAGCACGTCGACCCCGGTATACCACATCGATCCAATTCACTTTATTCCTTGCCCGCCTTTCACCCTCCTGCATGTTCAGGCCCCGATCACTTAAAATCTTTTTCACTCCATCTTTCCACCTCCAATTTGGTCTCCCACTTCTCTTGGTTCCCTCCACCTCCGACGCATATACCCTCTTGGTCAATCTTTCAAACTCATTCTCTCTATGTGCCCAAACCATTTCAATACACCCTCTTCTGCTCTCTCAACCACGCTCTTCTTATTTCCACTCATCTCTCTTACCCTTACATTACTTACTCGATCAAACCACCTCACACCACATATTGTCTTCAAATATCTCAATTCCAGCACATCCACCCTCCTGCGCACTACTCTATCCATAGCCCACGCCTCGCAACCATACAACATTGCTGGAACCACTATTCCTTCAAACACACCCATTTTTGCTTTCGGAGATAATGTTCTCGACTTCCACACATTCAGGATTTTCGCCCCCTCCCCCACCCTATGATTCACTTACGCTTCAATGGTTCCATCCGCTGCCAGATCCACTCCCAGATATCTAAAACACTGTACTTCCTCCAGTTTTTCTCCATTCAAACTTACCTCCCAATTGACTTGACCCTCAACCCTACTGTACCTAATAACCTTGCTCTTATTCACATTTACTCTTAACTTTCTTCTTTCACCCACTTTACCAAACTCAGTCACCAGCTTCTGCAGTTTCTCACATGAATCAGCCACCAGCGCTGTATCATCAGCGAACAACAACTGACTCACTTCCCAAGCTCTCTCATCCCCAACAGACTTCATACTTGCCCCTCTTTCCAAAACTCTTGCATTCATCTCCCTAACAACCCCATCCATAAACAAATTAAATAACCATGGAGACATCACACACCCCTGCCGGAAACCGACATTCACTAAGAACCAATCACTTTCCTCTCTTCCTACACGTACACATGCCTTACATCCTCGATAAAAACTTTTAACTGCTTCTAACAACTTGCCTCCCACACCATATATTCTTAGTACCTTCCACAGAGCATCTTTATCAGCTCTATCATATGCCTTCTCCAGATCCATAAATGCTACATACATATCCATTTGCTTTTCTAAGTATTTCTCACATACATTCTTCAAAGCAAACACCTTATCCTCACATCCTCTACTACTTCTGAAACCACACTGCTCCTCCCCACTATATATATATATATATATATATATATATATTTATAACTGCTCAGAGCTTTCTTCTTTCACACACTTTACCAAACTCAGTCAACAGCTCTTGCAGTTTTTCACCCGAGTCAGCCACCAGCGCTGTACCATCAGCGAACAACAGCTGACTAAATTTCTAATCCCTCTCATCCACTACCGACTGCATCCTTGCCCCTCTTTCCAAAACTCTTGCATTCACCTCTTTAACAACCCCATCCATAAACAAGTTTAACAACCATGGAAACATCACGCACCGACATTCACTGAGAACCAATCACTTTCCTCTCTTACTACTCGTACACATGCAAAGTGAATAACAGTTAGGTTATTAGGTACAGTAAGGTTTAGAGACAAGTCAATTTGTAGGTAAGTTTGAATGGAGAAAAGCTCTATGAAGTGAAGTGTTTTAGATATCCGGAAATCAATTTGGCAGTGGATGGAACCATGGAAGCGGAAGTTAGTCACAGGGTGTGGGAGAGGGCGAAAGTTCTTGGAGCGTTGAAAATATGTGGAAGGCGAGAACATTATCTCAGAAAGGAAAAATGGGTATATTTGAAGAAATGGTGGTTCCAACAATGTTATATGGTTGCGAGGCGTGGGCCATTGATAGAGTTGTGCAGAGGGGTTTGGATGTGCTGGAAATGAGATGTTTGAGGAAAATATGTGGAGCGAGGTGGTTTGATCGAGTAAGTAATGAAAGGGTAAGAGAGATGTGTGGTAATAAATAGAGCGTGGTTGAGAGAGCAGAAGAGGGTGCTTTGAAATGGTTTGGTCACATGGAGAGGATGAGTGAAGAAAGATTGACAAAGAGGATATATGTATCATAGGTGGAGGGAACTAGATGAGGTGGGAGACCAAAGTGGTGGTGGAATGGTGGAGTGAAAAAGATTTTGAGCGATCGAGACCTGAACATGCAGGGGGGTGAAAGGCGTGCAAGGAATTGAGTGAACTGGAGCGATATGATATACAGAGTTCGACGTGCTGTCAATGGATTGAACCAGTGAATGTGTAGCCTCTGGGGTAAACCATGGAAGGTTCTTTGGGGCCTGAATGTGGAAAGGGCGATGTGGTTTCGGTGCATTATAAATGACAGCTAGAGACTGAGTGTGAACGAATGTGCCCTTTGTTGCCTTTTCCTAGCGCTACCTCGGGAGCCTGCGTAGGGAGGGGGTTTCCATTTCATGTGTGGCGGGGTGGCCACGGAAATGAATAAAGGCAGCAAGTATGAAATATGTACATTTGTATATATGTATATGTCTGTGTATGTGTATATATATGTATACGTTGAAATGTATAGGTATGTATGTGTGCGTGTATGGACGTGTTTGTATATATATGTGTATGTGGGTGGGTTGGGCCATTTTTTCGTCTTCTCTTTGCGCCACCTCGCTAACGCGGGAGACTGCGACAAAATATGAAATATATATATATTATATATATATATATATATATATATATATATATATATATATATATATATATATATATATATATATATATATATATATATATATATATATACTAGATGATTGGCTTGTTACTATTGCTTGCTGATATATTGATTTATTGTTTTACACTTCAGGATTTGTATATTGATACTGAATGGTTACATAAGACGCTATCAACTATAGGCAAGGTTACCACAGTATATTTTCTTCCTTCCTCTGATGAACACATGAATCTGATCTTCATGCAGGGGTATGGAACGGAGACGGAGATTCAAACCAACGTCTCTGGCTGAGCGAGTTAACTTAGTGTGGATGTGGGTGGATGGCGTCCCCACCCGTCAGATAGCAGAAGAGACGGGCACCAGTGTGACGACCGTCTGCCGGTGGGTAAGACGCTGGCAACTCGAGGGACATGTTAACACAAGATCTAGAAGAGGAAAGATGTTTATGAATCTGACACCTGCTGCCCAGCCTGTCAAGAATCAGTACGATAGGTCTTCCATGAATTATGATGCTATTCCTCAGTTCTCAACGTAAGAGATCATTCACGTCATATATCTCTGGCGTCATAGAGACAATTCTGTCAGTTTTCGCGGAACTTATTTTGAAAGATTGTGATGAGAATTCTTCTAAACTGTTAAGCTTATATAGATATGAATCTTAACATTTAGATATACTCACGAAATATTCACATTTGTGAATATCAAATGAAGGAATAGAAATTGATATTGACACTTGCATTTATCTAATAATTCACTTGACTTCATTGCATTTTATTTACTTGGAGTTTGCCGAGGAAAAATCTATCTTTAAGTTTTGAGATAGATTATGTGATGCCAAATGTATGCGGTGACATAACTGTGAAAGGAAGAAACGCCACCAGCGGGGTATCATTAAGATAATGTAGAGCACACAGATGTTACCTTGTGTCGTGAAGGTCACAGAATTGCTGGTCAGATAGAGCTGGCAACACAAGTACGAGACGAGAACATTGCAGAGTACCTTCCTTGGATTATGTCACGTGCGAGTATACTCAGCCATCATGTACATTTTCATGCGAAAAAAACGACAATAATTTTTGTATTTCATTTTATGTTTTCACTAAAGATGAATTAAATTACCTCACTACTCTCAAGTGTATTGTTATCCATGAAGTATCAACCTGCTTCGAGGGAAAATTCCTTAAATAACAAAAAATCCTTAACCCAGGTTAAAGAGTTTATGAAGGCGAAGCATCACAAAGTCCAAAAATCACAGAAAATTTTCCTGGAAAATTACTTCAATTGGAATATGTGTTTGTGTATTTTCGTTTCTGCATTCATCTGTTTCTTTTATCATGTGCGTTCAGGTAGACGATCCTGTGCATACTTAGTGTGTATTAGCAAGCAGAGTTTCACTAGTTACGGTTCCTTATAGAAATGAATATATGTTGCTGAGTAAGTTAGCCATCTGGATTTTCCCACTTGTAAATTACTGAAGATCACACAATTGTTACTCATGCTAGTAAAAAAAAAAGAAAAAGAGTAAAGGTCTTAATGCTTTGGCAGAAAGATTAGGGACCGATTCACAAGTTATTACACAACAGAAAACCCAACAATACGGTGGAAAAACTGTAGACTTCTACAGTACTAGCCTTCTCTTCAGCCTGAGCAGATACACCAGCATAACTCACACCTACCATGACTAAAGACTTCACCGTCAGCAGCTTGACTTATTGTGGGTTATCTGATAATATCATAGCGATCATACATTTCTTACCTATAACAGAAGGATGAAAATAATTTCAAAACTGAAACAAAAACAGAGGTATTAGAGATGACAAATTATCCTTTTCCTTTTAGATAAACGATACATACATACATATATATATATATATATATATATATATATATATATATATATATATATATATATATATATATATATATATATATATATATATATATATCTATTTATTTATTTAGCTTTGTCGCTGTCTCCCGCATTAGCCAGGTACCGCAAGGACACAGACGAAAGAATGGCCCAACCAACACCACCTCGACCAAAACACCCTATATCTGCCACTCTATCATCAAAAACATTCAACAAACCTTCAAAATACTCACTCCATCTCCTTCTCACATCACCACTACTTGTTATCACCTCCCCATTTGTGCCCTTCACTGAAGTTCCCATATGCTCCCTTGTCCTACGCACTTTATTTACCTCCTTCCAGAACATCTTTTTATTCTCCCTAAAATTTAATGATACTCTCTCACCCCAACTCTCATTTGCCCTCTTTTTCACCTCTTGCACCTTTCTCTTGACCTCCAGTCTCTTTCTTTTATACCTCTCCCACTGAATTGCATTTTTCCCTGCAAAAATCGTCCAAATGCCTCTCTCTTCTCTTTCACTAATAATCTTACTTCTTCATCCCACCACTCACTACCCTTTCTAATCAGCCCACCTCCCACTCTTCTCATGCCACAGGCATCTTTTGCGCAAACAATCACTGATTCCCTAAATACATCCCATTCCTCCCCCACTCCCCTTACTTCCATTGTTCTCACCTTTTTCCATTCTGTACTCAGTCTCTCCTGGTAATTCCCCACACAAGTCTCCTTCCCAAGCTCACTTACTCTCACCACCCTCTTCAACCCAACAATCACTCTTCTTTTCTGAAAACCCATACAAATCTTCACCTTAGCCTCCACAAGATAATGATCAGACATCCCTCCAGTTACATCTCTCAGCACATTAACATCCAAAAGTCTCTCTTTCGCGCGCCTGTCAATTAACACGTAATACAATAACGCTCTCTGGCCATCTCTCCTACTTACATACGTATACTTATGTATATCTCGCTTTTTAAACCAGGTATTCCCAATCACCAGTCCTTTTTCAGCACATAAATCTACAAGCTCTTCACCATTTCCATTTACAACACTGAACACCTCATGTATACCAATTATTCCCTCAACTGCCACATTACTCACCTTTGCATTCAAATCACCCATCACTATAACCCGGTCTCGTGCATCAAAACCACTAACACATTCATTTAGCTGCTCCCAAAACACTTGCCTCTCATGATCTTTCTTCTCATGCTCAGGTGCATGTGCACCAATAATCACCCATCTCTCTCCATCAACTTTCAGTTTTACCCATATTAATCGACAATTTACTTTCTTACATTCTATCACATACTCCCACAACTCCTGTTTCAGGAGTAGTGCTACTCCTTCCTTGCTCTTGTCCTTTCACTAACCCCTGACTTTACTCCCAAGACATTTCCAAACCACTCTTCCCCTTTACCCTTGAGCTTCGTTTCACTCAGAGCCAAAACATAAAGGTTCCTTTCCTCAAACACACTACCTATCTCTCCTTTTTTCACATCTTGGTTACATCCACACACATTTAGACACCCCAGTCTGAGCCTACGAGGAGGATGAGCACTCCCCGCGTGACTCCTTTTTCTGTTTCCCATTTTAGAAAGTTAAAAATACAAGGAGGGGAGGATTTCTAGCCCCCCGCTCCCGTCCCCTCTAGTCGACTTCTACGACACGCGAGGAATGCGTGGGAAGTATTCTTTCACCCCTAAACCCAGGAATAATATATATATATATATATATTATAATAATAATATATATATATATATATATATCCCTGGGGATAGGGGATTAAGAGTACTTCCCACGTATTCCCTGCGTGTCGTAGAAGGCGACTAAAAGGGGAGGGAGCGGGGGGCTGGAAATCCTCCCCTCTCGGTTTTTTTTTAATTTTCCAAAAGAAGGAACGGAGAGTTGGGCCAGGTGAGGGTATTCCCTCAAAGGCCCAGTCCTCTGTTCTTAACGCTACCTCGCTAATGCGGGAAATGGCGAATAGTTTGAAAGAAATATATATATATATATATATATATATATATATATATATATATATATATATATATATATATATATATATATATATATATATATACGTACACATAAGTATACTTATGTAAGTAGGAGAGATGGCCAGAGAGCGTTATTGGATTACGTGTTAATTGACAGGCGTGCGAAAGAGAGACTTTTGGATGTTAATGTGCTGAGAGGTGCAACTGGAGGGATGTCTGATCATTATCTTGTGGAGGCTAAGGTGAAGATTTGTATGGGTTTTCAGAAAAGAAGAGTGAATGTTAGGGTGAAGAGGGTGGTGAGAGTAAGTGAGCTTGAGAAGGAGACCTGTGTGAGGAAGTACCAGGAGAGACTGAGTACAGAATGGAAAAAGGTGAGAACAATGGAAGTAAAGGGAGTGGGGGAGGAATGGGATGTATTTAGGGAATCGGTGATGGATTGCGCAAAAGATGCTTGTGGCATGAGAAGAGTGGGAGGTGGGTTGATTAGAACGGGTAGTGAGTGGTGGGATGAAGAAGTAAGAGTATTAGTGAAAGAGAAGAGAAAAGCATTTGGACGATTTTTGCAGGGAAAAAATGCAATTGAGTGGGAGATGTGTAAAAGAAAGAGACAGGAGGTCAAGAGAAAGGTGCAAGAGGTGAAAAAAAGGGCAAATGAGAGTTGGGGTGAGAGAGTATCATCAAATTTTAGGGAGAATAAAAAGATGTTCTGGAAGGAGGTAAATAAAGTTCGTAAGACAAGGGAGCAAATGGGAACTGCAGTGAAGGGCGCAAGTGGGGAGGTGATAACAAGTAATGGTGATGTGAGAAGGAGATGGAGTGAGTATTTTGAAGGTTTGTTGAATGTGTTTGATGATAGAGTGGCAGATATAGGGTGTTTTGGTCGAGGTGGTGTGCAAAGTGAGAGGGTTGGGGAAAATGATTTGGTAAACAGAGAAGAGGTAGTGAAAGCTTTGCGGAAGACGAAAGCCGGCAAGGCAGCAGGTTTGGATGGTATTGCAGTGGAATTTATTAAAAAAGGGGGTGACTGTATTGTTGACTGGTTGGTAAGGTTATTTAATGTATGTATGACTCATGGTGAGGTGCCTGAGGATTGGCGGAATGCGTGCATAGTGCCATTGTACAAAGGCAAAGGGGATAAGAGTGAGTGCTCAAATTACAGAGGTATAAGTTTGTTGAGTATTCCTGGTAAATTATATGGGAGGGTATTGATTGAGAGGGTGAAGGCATGTACAGAGCATCAGATTGGGGAAGAGCAGTGTGGTTTCAGAAGTGGTAGAGGATGTGTGGATCAGGTGTTTGCTTTGAAGAATGTATTTGAGAAATATTTAGAAAAGCAAATGGATTTGTATGTAGCATTTATGGATCTGGAGAAGGCATATGATAGAGTTGATAGAGATGCTCTGTGGAAGGTATTAAGAATATATGTTGTGGGAGGAAAGTTGTTAGAAGCAGTGAAAAGTTTTTATCGAGGATGTAAGGCATGTATACGTGTAGGAAGAGAGGAAAGTGATTGGTTCTCAGTGAATGTAGGTTTGCGGCAGGGGTGTGTGATGTCTCCATGGTTGTTTAATTTGTTTATGGATGGGGTTGTTAGGGAGGTAAATGCAAGAGTTTTGGAAAGAGGGGCAAGTATGAAGTCTGTTGGGGATGAGAGAGCTTGGGAAGTGAGTCAGTTGTTGTTCGCTGATGATACAGCGCTGGTAGCTGATTCATGTGACAAACTGCAGAAGCTGGTGACTGAGTTTGGAAAAGTGTGTGGAAGAAGAAAGTTAAGAGTAAATGTGAATAAGAGTAAGGTTATTAGGTACAGTAGGGTTGAGGGTCAAGTCAATTGGGAGGTGAGTTTGAATGGAGAAAAAACTGGAGGAAGTGAAGTGTTTTAGATATATGGGAGTGGATCTGGCAGCGGATGGCAACATGGAAGTGGAAGTGGATCATAGTGTGGGGGAGGGGGCGAAAATTCTGGAAGCCTTGAAGAATGTGTGGAAGTCGAGAACATTATCTCGGAAAGCAAAAATGGGTATGTTTGAAGGAATAGTGTTTCCAACAATGTTGTATGGTTGCAAGGCGTGGACTATGGATAGTGTTGTGCGCAGGAGGATGGATGTGCTGGAAATGAGATGTTTGAGGATAATGTGTGGTGTGAGGTGGTTTGATCGAGTAAGTAACGTTAGGGTAAGAGAGATGTGTGGAAATAAAAAGAGCGTGGTTGAGAGAGCAGAAGAGGGTGTTTTGAAATGGTTTGGTCACATGGAGAGAATGAGTGAGGAAAGATTGACCAAGAGGATATATGTGTCGGAGGTGGAGGGAACGAGGAGAAGAGGGAGACCAAATTGGAGGAGGAAAGATGGAGTGAAAAAGATTTTGTGTGATAGGGGCCTGAACATGCAGGAGGGTGAAAGGAGGGCAAGGAATAGAGTGAATTGGATCGATGTGGTATACCGGGGTTGACGTGCTGTTAGTGGATTGAATCAAGGCATGTGAAGCGTCTGGGGTAAACCATGGAAAGCTGTGTAGGTATGTATATTGCGTGTGTGGACGTGAAAGATTGACCAATAGGATATATGTGTCGGAGGTGGAGGGAACCAGGAGAAATGGGAGACCAAATTGGAGATGGAAAGATGGAGTGAAAAAGATTTTGTGTGATCGGGGCCTGAACATGCAAGAGGGTGAAAGGAGGGTAAGGAATAAAGAGAATTGGATCGATATGGTATACCGGGGTTGACGTGCTGTCAGTTGATTGAATCAGGGCATGTGAAGAGTCTGGGGTAAACCATGGAAAACTGTGTAGGTATGTATATTTCCGTGTGTGGACGTATGTATATATATGTGTATGGGTTTGGGTTGTGCCATTTCTTTCGTCTGTTTCCTTGCGGTACCTCGCAAACGCGGGAGACAGCGACAAAGCAAGAAAAAAAAAATATATACATATATATCTATATATATATCTATATATATATATATATATATATATATATATATATATATATATATATATATATATATATATATATATATATATATATATATGTATATATATATATATATATATATATATATATATATATATATATATATATATATATATATATATATATATATATATATATATATATATATATACATATATATATATATATATATATATATATATATATATATATATATATATATATATATATATATCCCTGGGGATATGGGATTAAGAATACTTCCCACGCATTTCTCACGTGTCGTAGAAGACGACTAAAGGGGAAGGGAGCGGGGGGGCCAGAAATCCTCCCCTCCTTGTATTTTAAGTTTCTAAAAGGGTAAACAGAAGAAGGAGTCAAGCGCGGAGTGCTGATTCTTCTCGAAGGCTCAGATTGGGGTGTCTAAATGTGTGTGGATGTAACCAAGATGTGAAAAAAGGAGAGATAGGTAGTATGTTTGAGGAGAGGAACCTGGATGTTTTGGCTCTGAGTGAAACGAAGCTAAAGGGTAAAGGGGAAGAGTGGTTTGGGAATGTCTTGGGAGTAAAGTCAGGGGTTAGTGAGAGGACTAGAGCAAGGAAGGAGTAGCACTACTCCGGAATCAGGAGTTATGGGAGTATGTGATAGAATGTAAGAAAGTAAATTCTAGATTGATATGGGTAAAACTGAAACTTGATGGAGAGAGATGGGTGATTATTGGTGCATATGCACCTGGGCATGAAAAGAAAGATCATGAGAGGCAAGTCTTTTGGGAGCAGCTGAATGAGTGTGTTAGTGGATTTGATGCACGAGATCGAGTTATAGTGATGGGTGATTTGAATGCAAAGGTGAGTAATTTGGCAGTTGAGGGAATAATTCGTATACATGGTGTGTTCAGTGTTGTAAATGGAAAAGGTGAAGAGCTTGTAGATTGATGTGCTGAAAAAGGACTGGTGATTGGGAATACCTGGTTTAAAAAGCGAGATATACATAAGTACACGTATGTAAGTAGGAGAGATGGCGAGAGAGCGTTATTGGATTACGTGTTAATTGATAGACGCACGAAAGAGATACTTTTGGATGTTAATGTGCTGAGAGGTGCAACTGGAGGGATGTCTGATCATTATCTTGTGGAGGCTAAGGTGAAGATTTGTATGGGTTTTCAGAAAAGAAGAGTGAATGTTGGGGTGAAGAGGGTGGTGAGAGTAAGTGAGCTTGGGAAGGAGACCTGTGTGAGGAAGTACCAGGAGAGACTGAGTACAGAATGGAAAAAGGTGAGAACAATGGAAGTAAGGGGAGTGGGGGAGGAATGGGATGTATTTAGGGAATCAGTGATGGATTGCGCAAAAGATGCTTGTGGCATGAGAAGAGTGGGAGGTGGGTTGATTAGAAAGGGTAGTGAGTGGTGGGATGAAGAAGTAAGAGTATTAGTGAAAGAGAAGAGAGAGGCATTTGGACGATTTTTGCAGGGAAAAAATGCAATTGAGTGGGAGATGTATAAAAGAAAGAGACAGGAGGTCAAGAGAAAGGTGCAAGAGGTGAAAAAAAGGGCAAATGAGAGTTGGGGTGAGAGAGTATCATTAAATTTTAGGGAGAATAAAAAGATGTTCTGGAAGGAGGTAAATAAAGTGCGTAAGACAAGGGAGCAAATGGGAACTTCAGTGAAGGGCGCAAATGGGGAGGTGATAACAAGTAGTGGTGATGTGAGAAGTATATGGAGTGAGTATTTTGAAGGTTTGTTGAATGTATTTGATGATAGAGTGGCAGATATTGGGTGTTTTGGTCGGAGTGGTGTGCAAAGTGAGAGGGTTAGGGAAAATGATTTGGTAAACAGAGAAGAGGTAGTGAAAGCTTTGCGGAAGATGAAAGCCGGCAAGGCAGCAGGTTTGGATGGTATTGCAGTGGAATTTATTAAAAAAGGGGGTGACTGTATTGTTGACTGGTTGGTAAGGTTATTTAATGTATGTATGACTCATGGTGCGGTGCCTGAGGATTGGTGGAATGCGTGCATAGTGCCATTGTACAAAGGCAAAGGGGATAAGAGTGAGTGCTCAAATTACAGAGGTATAAGTTTGTTGAGTATTCCTGGTAAATTATATGGGAGGGTATTGATTGAGAGGGTGAAGGCATGTACAGAGCATCAGATTGGGGAAGAGCAGTGTGGTTTCAGAAGTGGTAGAGGATGTGTGGATCAGGTGTTTGCTTTGAAGAATGTATGTGAGAAATACTTAGAAAAGCAAATGGATTTGTATGTAGCATTTATGGATCTGGAGAAGGCATATGATAGAGTTGATAGAGATGCTCTGTGGAAGGTATTAAGAATATATGGTGTGGGAGGAAAGTTGTTAGAAGCAGTGAAAAGTTTTTATCGAGGATGTAAGGCATGTGTACGTGTAGGAAGAGAGGAAAGTGATTGGTTCTCAGTGAATGTAGGTTTGCGGCAGGGGTGTGTGATGTCTCCATGGTTGTTTAATTTGTTTATGGATGGGGTTGTTAGGGAGGTAAATTCAAGAGTTTTGGAAAGAGGGGCAAGTATGAAGTCTGTTGGGGATGAGAGAGCTTGGGAAGTGAGTCAGTTGTTGTTCGCTGATGATACAGCGCTGGTGGCTGATTCATGTGAGAAACTGCAGAAGCTGGTGACTGAGTTTGGTAAAGTGTGTGGAAGAAGAAAGTTAAGAGTAAATGTGAATAAGAGCAAGGTTATTAGGTACAGTAGGGTTGAGGGTCAAGTCAATTGGGAGGTGAGTTTGAATGGAGAAAAACTGGAGGAAGTGAAGTGTTTTAGATATCTGGGAGTGGATCTGGCAGCGGATGGAACCATGGAAGCGGAAGTGGATCATAGGGTGCGGGAGGGGGCGAAAATTCTGGGGGCCTTGAAGAATGTGTGGAAGTCGAGAACATTATCTCGGAAAGCAAAAATGGGTATGTTTGAAGGAATAGTGGTTCCAACAATGTTGTATGGTTGCGAGGCGTGGGCTATGGATAGAGTTGTGCGCAGGAGGATGGATGTGCTGGAAATGAGATGTTTGAGGACAATGTGTGGTGTGAGGTGGTTTGATCGAGTGAGTAACGTAAGGGTAAGAGAGATGTGTGGAAATAAAAAGAGCGTGGTTGAGAGAGCAGAAGAGGGTGTTTTGAAGTGGTTTGGGCACATGGAGAGAATGAGTGAGGAAAGATTGACCAAGAGGATATATGTGTCGGAGGTGGAGGGAACGAGGAGAAGAGGGAGACCAAATTGGAGGTGGAAAGATGGAGTGAAAAAGATTTTGTGTGATCGGGGCCTGAACATGCAGGAGGGTGAAAGGAGGGCAAGGAATAGAGTGAATTGGAGCGATGTGGTATACCGGGGTTGACGTGCTGTCAGTGGATTGAATCAAGGCATGTGAAGCGTCTGGGGTAAACCATGGAAAGCTGTGTAGGTATGTATATTTGCGTGTGTGGACGTATGTATATACATGTGTATGGGGGTGGGTTGGGCCATTTCTTTCGTCTGTTTCCTTGCGCTACCTCGCAAACGCGGGAGACAGCGACAAAGTATAATAAAAAAAATAAAGAAAAATAGGTAGTATGTCTGAGGAAAGAAAACTGGGTGTTTTGGCTCTGAGTGAAACGAAGCTCAAGGGTAAAGGGTAAGAGTGTTTTGGAAATGTCTTGGGAGTAAAGTCAGGGGTTAGTGAGAGGACAAGAGCAAGGGAGTAAGTAGCACTACTCCTGAAACAGGAGTTGTGGGAGTATGTGATAGAGTATATGAAAGTAAATTCTAGATTGATATGGGCAAAACTGAAAGTTGATGGAGAGAGATGGATGATTATTGGTGCATATCCTCCTGGGTATGAGAAGAAAGATCTTGAGAGGCAAGTGTTTTGGGAGTAGCTGAATGAGTGTGTTAGTTGTTTTGATGCACAAGACCGGGTTATAATGATGGGTGATTTGAATGCAAAGGTGAGTAATGTGGCAGTTGAGGGAATAATTGGCATACATGGAGTGTTCAGTGTTGTAAATGGAAATGGTGAAGAGCTTGTAGATTTTTGTGTTGAACAAGGACTGGTGATTGGGAATACCTGATTTAAAAAGCGAGACATACATAAGTATACGTATGTAAGGAGGAGAGATGGCCAGACAGCGTTATTGGATTACGTGTTAATTGATAGGCGCGCGAAAAAGAGACTTTTGGATGTTAATGTGCTGAGAGGTGCAACTGAAGGGATGTCTGATCATTATCTTGTGCAGGCGAAGGTGAAGATATATAGGGGTTTTCACAAAAAAAAGAGAGACTGATGGGGTGAGGAGAGTGGTGAGATTAAGTGAGCTTGAGAATGAGACTTGTGTGAGGAAGTACCAGGAGAGACTGAGTATAGAATGGAAAAAGGTGAGAACACAGGACGTAAGGGGAGTGGAGGATGTATTTAGGGAAGCAGTGATGGCTTGCGCAAAAAATACTTGTGGCATGAGAAGAGTGGGAGGTGTGTTGATTAGAAAGGGTAGTGAGTGGTGGGATGAAGAAGTAAGATTATTAGTGAAAGAGAGGAGAGAGGCATTTGGACGATTTTTGAAGGGAAAAATGCAAATGAGTGGGAGATGTATAAAAGAAAGAGGCAGGTCAAGAGAAAGGTGCAAGAGGTGAAAAAGAGGGCAAATGAGAGTTGATGTGAGGGAGTATCATTAAATTTTAGGGAGAATAAAAAGATGTTTCGGAAGGAGGTAAATAAATTACGTAAGACAAGGGAGCAAATGGGAACTTCAGTGAAGGGGATAATGGGGAGGTGATAGCAAGTAGTGGTGATATGAGAAGGTTTGTTGAATGTGTTTGATGATAGAGTGGCAGATATAGGGTGTTTTGGTCGAGGTGGTGTGCAAAGTGCGAGGGTTAGGGAAAGTGATTTGGTAAACAGAGAAGAGGTAGTAAAAGCTTTGTGGAAGATGAAAGCCGGCAAGGCAGAAGGTTTTGATGGTATTGCAGTCCAATTTATTAAAAAGGGGGTAACTGTATTGTTGACTGGTTGGTAAGGTTATTTAATGTATGTATGACTCAGGGTGAGGTGCCTAAGGATTGGCGGAATGCTTGCATAGTGCCATTGTACAAAGGCAAAGATGATAAGAGTGAGTGCTCAAATTGCAGAGGTATATGTTTGTTGAGTATTCCTTGTAAATTGTATGGGAGGGTATTGATTGAAAGGGTGAAGGCATGTAGAGAGCATCAGATTGGGGAAGAGCAGTGTGGTTTCAGAAGTGGTAGAGGATGTATGGATCAGGTGTTTGTTTGGAAGAATGTATATGAGAAATAATTAGAAAAGCAAATGGATTTGTATGTAGTATTTACGGATCTGAAGAAGGCATATGATAGAGTTGATAGAGATGCTCTGTGGAAGGTATTAAGAATATATGGTGTGAGACGCAAGTTGTTAGAGGGAGTGAAAAGTTTTTATCGATGATGTAAGGCATGTGTAAGTGTAGGAAGAGAGGAAAGTGATTGGTTCTCAGTGAATGTAGGTTTGCGTCAGGGGTGTGTGATGTCCCCATGGTTGTTTGATTTGTTTATGGATGGGGTTGTTAGGGAGGTGAATGCAAGAGTTTTGGAAAGAGGGGCAGGTATGCAGTCTGTTGTGGATGAGAGAGCTTGTGAAGTGAGTCAGTTGTTGTTCGCTGATGATACAGAGCTGGTGGCTGATTCATGCGAGAAACTGCAGAAGCTGGTGACTGAATTTGGTAAAGTGTGTGAAAGAAGAAAGTTAAGAGTAAATGTGAATAAGAGCATGGTTATTAGGTACAGTAGGGTAAAGGGTCTAGTCAACTAGGAAGTAAGTTTTAATGGAGAAAAACTTGATCAGGTAAAGTGTTTTAGATATCTGGGAGTGGATCTGGCAGCGGATGGAACCATGGAAGCGGAAGTGAATCATAGGGTGGAGGAGGGGGCGAGAATTCTGGGAGCCTTGAAGAATGTTTGAAAGTCGAGAACATTATCTCGGAAAGCAAAAATGGGTATATTTGAAGGTATAGTGGTTCCAACAATGTTGTATGCCTGCGAGGCGTAGGCTATGGATAGAGTTGTGCACAGGAGGGTGGATGTGCTGGAAATGAGATGTTTGAGAACAGTATGTGGTGTGAGGTGGTTTGATCTAGTAAGAAATGTAAGGGTAAGAGAGATGTGTGGAAATAAAAAGATTGTGGTTGAGAGAGCAGAAGAGGGTGTTCTGAAATGGTTTGGTCACATGGAAAGAATGAGTGAGGAAAGATTGACCAAGAGGATATATGTTCCAGAGGTGGAGGGAACGAGGAGAAATGGGAGACCAACTTTGAGGTGGAAAGATAGAGTGAAAGAGATTTTGAGTGATCGGGGCCTGAACATGCAGTAGGGTGAGAGGCGTGCAAGTAATAGAGTGAATTGGAACGATGTGGTATACTGGGGTCGACGTGCTGTCAATGGATTGAACCAGGGCATATGAAGCATCTGGGGTAACACATGGAAAGTTTTGTGGGGCCTGGACGTGGAAAGGGAGCTGTGGTTTCGGTGCAATATTACATGATAGCTAGGGACTGAGTATGAACGAATGGGGCCTTTGTTGTCTTTTCCTAGCGCTACCTCGCACACATAAAGGGGGAGGGGGTGTTATTTCATGTGTGGCGAGGTGGCGATAGGAATAAATAAAGGCAGACAGTATGAATTATGTACATGTGTATATGTGCATATGTCTCTGTGTGTATATATATGTGTACATTGAGATGTATAGGTTTGTATATTTGCGTGTGTTGACGTGTATGTATATACATGTGTATGGGTGGGTTGGGCTATTCCTTCTTCTGTTTCCTTGCGCTACCTGGCTAAGACGGGAGACAGCGACAAAGCAAAATAATGTATATATATATATATATATATATATATATATATATATATATATATATATATATATATATATATATATATATTCTTTTTTTTTCTTTCTTTCATACTATTCGCCATTTCCCGCATTAGCGAGGTAGCGTTAAGAACAGAGAACTGGGCCTTAGAGGGAATATCCTCACCTGGCCCGGCCCCCTTCTCTGTTCCTTCTTTTGGAAAATTAAAAAAAAAAACGAGAGGGGAGGATTTCCAGCCACCAGCTCCCTCCCCTTTTAGTCGCCTTCTACGACACGCAGGGAATACGTGGGAAGTATTCTTTCTCCCCTATCCCCAGGGATAATATATATATATATATATATATATATATATATATATATATATATATATATATATATATATATATATATATATATATATATATATATATATATATATATATATATTGCTTTGTCGCTGTTTCCCGCGTTTGCGAGGTAGCGCAAGGAAACAGACGAAAGAAATGGCCCAACCCACACCCATACACATGTATATACATACGTCCACACACGCAAATATACATACTACACAGCTTTCCATGGTTTTCCCCAAACGCTTCACATGCCCTGATTCAATCCACTGACAGCACGTCAACACCGGTATACCACATCGATCCAATTCACTCTATTCCTTGCCCTCCTTTCACCCTCCTGCATGTTCAGGCCCCGATCACACAAAATCTTTTTCACTCCATCATTCCACCTTCAATTTGGTCTCCCACTTCTCCTCGTTCCCTCCACCTCCGACACATATATCCTCTTGGTCAATCTTTCCTCACTCATTCTCTCCATGTGCCCAAACCATTTCAAAACACCCTCTTCTGCTCTCTCAAACACAATCTTGTACACATGTAGAAAATTCCTATTGTCTACCTTTTTTCATTCCCATCGCCACCCCGCCACACATGAAACAGTAACCCCCTCCCCTCTCATGCGTGCTAGGTAGCGCTTGGAAAAGACAACAAAGGCCATATTCCTCTAGCTGTCATGTAATAATGCACCGAAAACCACATCTCCTTTCCTACATCCAGTCCCCCCAGAACTTTCCATGGCTTACCCTAGTAGCTTCACAAAACCTGGTTCAATCCATTGACAGCACGTCGACCACGGTGTACCATATCGTTCCAATTCACTCTATTCCTTGCACGCCTTTCACCCTCCTGCTTGTTCAGGCCCCGATCATTCAAAATCTTTTTCACTCCATCTTTCCACCAAAATTTGGTCTCCCACTTCTCCTCGATCCCTCCACGTCTGACATATAAAAAAGTTTGGTCAATATTTCCTCTCTCATTCTCTCTATGTGACCAAAGCATTTCAAAACACCTTCTTCTGCTCTCTCAACCACACTCTTTTTATTACCACACATCTCTCTTACCCTATTATTACTTACTCGATCAAACCACCTCACACCACATATTGTCCTCAAACATCTCATTTCCAGCACATCCACCCTCCTCCGCACAACTCTATCCATAGCCAACGCCTCGCAACCATATAAGATGGTTGGAACCACTATTCTTTCAAACATACCCATTTTTGCTTTCCGAGATAATGTTCTCGACTTCCACACGTTCTTCAACGCTCCGAGATTTCTCGCCCCCTCCCCCACCCTATGATTCACTTCCGCTTCCATGGTTCCATAAGCTCCAAATCACTCCCCGATATCTAAAACACATCACTCCCCCAGTCTTTTTCTCCATTCAAGCTTAATTACCAATTGACTTGACCCTCAATCCTACTGTACCTAATAATCTTGTTCTTATTCACATTTACTCTCAGCTTTCTTCTTTCACACACTTTACCAAACTCATTAACCATCTTCTGCAGTTTCTCACATGAATCAGCCACCAGCGCTCTAACATCAGCGAACAACAACTGACTCACTTCTAAAGCTCTCTCATCCACAACAGACTGCATACTTGCCCCTCTTTCCAAAACTCTTGCATTCACCTCCATAATAACCCAATCCATGAACAAATTTACAACCATGGAGAAATCCTATACCCCTGCCGCAAACCTATATTCACTGAGAACCAATCACTTTCCTCTCTTCCTACACGTACACATGCCTTAACTCCTCGACAAAAACTTTTCACTTCTTCTAACAACTTGCCACCCACATCATATATTCTTAATATCTTCCACTGAGCATCTCCATCAACTGTATCCTATGCCTTCTCCAGATCCATAAATCCTACATCCAAATCCATTTGCTTTTCTAAGTATTTCTCACATACATTCCTCAAAGCAAACACCTGATCCACATATCATCTATCACTTCTGAAACCACACTGCTCTTCCGCAATCAGATGCTCTGTATATGCCTTCACCCTCTCAATCAATAAACTCACATATAATTTCCTAGGAACACTCAACAAACTTATACCTCTGTAATTAGAGCACCCACCTTTGTCCCCTTTGCCTTTGTAAAATGGCACTATGCAAAAATTCCGTCAATCTTCAGGCACCTCACCATGAATCATACATACATTAAATAACCTAACCAACCAGTCAACAATACAGTCACCCTTTTTTTAATATATTCCACTGCAATACCATCGAAGCCCGCTGCCTTCCCAGCTTTCATCTTCCGCACAGCCTTTACTACCTCTTCTCTGTTTACCAAATCATTTTCCCTAACCCTCTCACTTTGCACACCACCTCGACCAAAACACCCTATGTCTGCCACTCTATCATCAAAAAATTCAACAAACCTTCAAAATACTCACTCCACCTCCTTCTCACATCACCACTACTTGTCATCACCTCCCAATTAGCTCCCTTCACCGAAGTTCCCATTTGTTCCCTTGTCGTACACACTTTATTTACCTCCTTCTGAAACATCTTTTTATCCTCCCGAAAATTTAATGATACTCACTCACCTCAACTCTCATTTGCATTCTATTTCACCTCTTGCACCTTCCTCTTCACCTCCTGCCTCTTTCTGTTACACATCTCCCACTCATTTGCATTTTTTCCTTGCAAAAATCGTCCAAATGCCTCTCTCTTCTCTTTCACTAATAATCTTACTTCTTCATCCCACCACTCACTACCAATTCTAATCGGCCCACCTCCCATGCTTCTCATGCCACAAACATCATATGCGCAAGCCATCACTACTTCCCTAAATGCATCCCATTGTTCCTCAACTCCCCTTACCTACTTTCCTCTCACCTTTTTCCATTCTGTAATCAGTCTCTCCTGGTACTTCCTCACGCAAGTCTCCTTCCCAACCTCACTTACTCTCACCACTCTTTTCACCCGAACATTCTCTCTTCTTTTTTGAAAACCTCTACAAAGACTCACCTTCGTCTCCACAAGATAATGATCAGACATCCCTTCAGTTGCACCTCTTTCTACATTAACATCCAAAAGTCTCTCTTTTGCGCGCCTATCAATTAACGCGTAATCTAATAACGCTCTCTGGCGATCTCTCCTACATACATACGTATACTTATGTATATCTTTCTTTTTAAACCGGGTATTCCCAATCACCAGTCCTATTTCAACACATAAATGTTAAAGCTCTTCAACGTTTCCATTTACAACACTGAACACCACATGTATACCAATTATTCTCTCAACTGCCACATTGCTCACCTTTGCATTCAAATCAC
Source organism: Panulirus ornatus (assembly GCF_036320965.1). Lineage (NCBI taxonomy): Eukaryota > Metazoa > Arthropoda > Malacostraca > Decapoda > Palinuridae > Panulirus > Panulirus ornatus. Next base: position 15,624,071 of record NC_092269.1, read on the forward strand.
CCATCACTATAACCCGGTCTCGTGCATGAAAACCACTAACACACTCATTCAGCTGCTCCCAAAACACTTGCCTCTCAAGATCTTTCTTCTCATACCCAGGTGTATATCATCCAATAATCTCCCACATCTCTCCATCAACTACTCTTACCCATATCAATCTAAAGTTTACTTTCTTACACTTTATCACATTCTCCCAGCACTCCTGTTTCAGGAGTAGTGCTACTCCTTCCCTTGCTCTTGTCCTCTCACTAACCCCTGATTTTACTCCCAAAACATTCCCAAACCACTTTTCCCTTTTACCGTTGAGCTTCGTTTCACTCAGAGCCAAAACATTCTGGTTCATTTACCCAAACATACTACATATCTCTAATTTTTTCTCATCTTCGTTACATCCAGAAACATCTAGACACCCTAATCTGAGCCTTCGAGGACGATCAGCACTTCCCGCTTGACTCATTTTTCTGTTTCCCCTTTTAGAAAGATAAAATACAAGGAGGGGAGTGTTCCAACCACCCCGCTCCCGTCTCCTTTAGTCGCCTTCTACGACACGTGAGGAATGCGTGAAAAGTATTCTTTGTCCCCAATCCTATATATATATACATATATATATATATATATATTTTTTTTTTTTTTTTTTTTATACTTTGTCGCTGTCTCCCGCGTTTGCGAGGTAGCGCAAGGAAACAGACGAAAGAAATGGCCCAACCCCCCCCCCCCATACACATGTACATACACACGTCCACACACGCAAATATACATACCTACACAGCTTTCCATGGTTTACCCCAGACGCTTCACATGCCCTGATTCAATCCACTGACAGCACGTCAACCCCTGTATACCACATGGCTCCAATTCACTCTATTCCTTGCCCTCCTTTCACCCTCCTGCATGTTCAGGCCCCGATCACACAAAATCTTTTTCACTCCATCTTTCCACCTCCAATTTGGTCTCCCTCTTCTCCTCGCTCCCTCCACCTCCGACACATATATCCTCTTGGTCAATCTTTCCTCACTCATTCTCTCCATGTGCCCAAACCATTTCAAAACACCCTCTTCTGCTCTCTCAACCACGCTCTTTTTATTTCCACACATCTCTCTCACCCTTACGTTACTTACTCGATCAAACCACCTCACACCACACATTGTCCTCAAACATCTCATTTCCAGCACATCCATCCTCCTGCGCACATCTCTATCCATAGCCCACGCCTCGCAACAATACAACATTGTTGGAACCACTATTCCTTCAAACATACCCATTTTTGCTTTCCGAGATAATGTTCTCGACTTCCACACATTTTTCAAGGCTCCCAAAATTTTCGCCCCCTCCCCCACCCTATGATCCACTTCCGCTTCCATGGTTCCATCCGCTGACAGATCCACTCCCAGATATCTAAAACACTTCACTTCCTCCAGTTTTCCTCCATTCAAACTCACCTCCCAATTGACTTGACCCTCACCCCTACTGTACCTAATAACCTTGCTCTTATTCCCATTTACTCTTAACTTTCTTCTTCCACACACTTTACCAAACTCAGTCACCAGCTTCTGCAGTTTCTCACATGAATCAGCCACCAGTGCTGTATCATCAGCGAACAACAACTGACTCACTTCCCAAGCTCTCTCATCCCCAACAGACTTCATACTTGCCCCTCTTTCCAGGACTCTTGCATTTACCTCCCTAACAACCCCATCCATAAACAAATTAAACAACCATGGAGACATCACACACCCCTGCCGCAAACCTACATTCACTGAGAACCAATCACTTTCCTCTCTTCCTACACGTACACATGCCTTACATCCTCGATAAAAACTTTTCACTGCTTCTAACAGCTTGCCTCCCACACCATATATTCTTAATACCTTCCACAGAGCATCTCTATCAACTCTATCATATGCCTTCTCCAGATCCATAAATGCTACATACAAATCCATTTGCTTTTCTAAGTATTTCTCACATACATTCTTCAAAGCAAACACCTGATCCACACATCCTCTACCACTTCTGAAACCGCACTGCTCTTCCCCAATCTGATGCTCTGTACAGGCGTGCGAAAGAGAGACTTTTGGATGTTAATGTGCTGAGAGGTGCAACTGGAGGGATGTCTGATCATTATCTTGTGGAGGCTAAGGTGAAGATTAGTATGGGTTTTCAGAAAAGAGGAGTGAATGTTGGGGTGAAGAAGGTGGTGAGAGTAAGTGAGCTTGGGAAGGAGACCTGTGTGGGGAAGTACCAGGAGAGACTGTGTACAGAATGGAAAAAGGTGAGAACAATGGAAGTAAGGGGAGTGGGGGAGGAATGGGATGTATTTAGGGAATCAGTGATGGATTGCGCAAGAGATGCTTGTGGCATGAGAAGAGTGGGAAGTGGGCTGTTTAGAAAGGGTAGTGAGTGGTGGGATGAAGAAGTAAGAGTATTAGTGAAAGAGAAGAGAGAGGCATTTGGACGATTTTTGCAGGGAAAAAATGCAATTGAGTGGGAGAAGTATAAAAGAAAGAGACAGGAGGTCAAGAGAAAGGTGCAAGAGGTGAAAAAAAGGGCAAATGAGAGTTGGGGTGAGAGACTATCAGTAAATTTTAGGGAGAATAAAAAAAATGTTCTGGAAGGAGGTAAATAGGGTGCGTAAGACAAGGGAGCAAATGGGAACTTCAGTGAAGGGCGTAAATGGGGAGGTGATAACAAGTAGCGGTCATGTGAGAAGGAGATGGAATGAATATTTTGAAGGTTTGTTGAATGTGTCTGATGACAGAGTGGCAGATATAGGGTGTTTTGGTCGAGGTGGTGTGCAAAGTGAGAGGGTTAGGGAAAATGATTTGGTAAACAGAGAAGAGGTAGTAAAAGCTTTGCGGAAGATGAAAGCCGGCAAGGCAGCAGGTTTGGATGGTATTGCAGTGGAATTTATTAAAAAAGGGGGTGACTGTATTGTTGACTGGTTGGTAAGGTTATTTAATGTATGTATGACTCATGGTGAGGTGCCTGAGGATTGGCGGAATGCGTGCATAGTGCCATTGTACAAAGGCAAAGGGGATAAGAGTGAGTGCTCAAATTACAGAGGTATAAGTTTGTTGAGTATTCCTGGTAAATTATATGGGAGGGTATCGATTGATATATATATATATATATATATATATATATATATATATATATATATATATATATATATATATATATATATATATATATATATATATATATATATATATATATATATATATATATATATATATATATATATATATAAGTTGATGGAGAGAGGTGGGTGATTATTGGTGCATATGCACCTGGGCATGAGAAGAAAGATCATGAGAGGCAAGTGTTTTGGGAGCAGCTGAATGAGTGTCTTAGTGGTTTTGATGCACGAGACCGGGTTATAGTGATGGGTGATTTGAATGGAAAGGTGAATAATGTGGCAGTTGAGGGAATAATTGGTATACATGGGGTGTTCAGTGTTGTAAATGGAAATGGTGAAGAGCTTGAAGATTTATGTGCTGAAAAAGGACTGATGATTGGGAATACCTGGTTTAAAAAGCGAGATATACATAAGTATACTTATGTAAGTAGGAGAGATGGCCAGAGAGCGTTATTGGATTACGTGTTAATTGACAGGCGTGCGAAAGAGAGACTTTTGGATGTTAATGTGCTGAGGGGTGCAACTAGAGGGATGTCTGATCATTATCTTGTGGAGGCTAAGGTGAAGATTTGTATGGGTTTTCAGAAAAGAAGAGTGAATGTTGGGGTGAAGAGGGTGGTGAGAGTAAGTGAGCTTGGGAAGGAGACCTGTGTGAGGAAGTACCAGGAGAGACTGAGTACAGAATGGAAAAAGGTGAGAACAATGGAAGTAAGGGGAGTGGGGGAGGAATGGGATGTACTTAGGGAATCAGTGATGGATTGCGCAAAAGAAGCTTGTGGCATGAGAAGAGTGGGAGGTGGGTTGATTAGAAAGGGTAGTGAGTGGTGGGATGAAGAAGTGAGAGTATTAGTGAAAGAGAAGAGAGAGGCATTTGGACGATTTTTGCAGGGAAAAAATGCAATTGAGTGGGAGATGTATAAAAGAAAGAGACAGGAGGTCAAGAGAAAGGTGCAAGAGGTGAAAAAAAGGGCAAATGAGAGTTGGGGTGAGAGAGTATCATTAGATTTTAGGGAGAATAAAAAGATGTTCTGGAAGGAGGAAAATAAAGTTCGTAAGACAAGGGAGCAAATGGGAACTTCAGTGAAGGGCTCAAATGGGGAGGTGAAAACAAGTAGTGGTGATGTGAGAAGGAGATGGAGTGAGTATTTTGAAGGTTTGTTGAATGTGTTTGATGATAGAGTGGCAGATATAGGGTGTTTTGGTCCAGGTGGTGTGCAAAGTGAGAGGGTTAAAGAAAATGATTTGGTAAACAGAGAAGAGGTAGTGAAAGCTTTGCGGAAGATGAGAGCCGGCAAGGCAGCAGGTTTGGATGGTATTGCAGTGGAATTTGTTAAAAAAGTGGGTGACTGTAATATTGACTGGTTGGTAAGGTTATTTAATGTATGTATGACTCATGGTGAGGTGCCTGAGGATTGGCGGAATGCGTGCATAGTGCCATTGTACAAAGGCAAAGGGGATAAGAGTGAGTGCTCAAATTACAGAGGTATAAGTTTGTTGAGTATTCCTGGTAAATTATATGTGAGTTTATTGATTGAGAGGGTGAAGGCATGTACAGAGCATCAGATTGGGGAAGAGCAGTGTGGTTTCAGAAGTGGTAGAGGATGTGTGGATCAGGTGTTTGCTTTGAAGAATGTATGTGAGAAATACTTAGAAAAGCAAATGGATTTGTATGTAGCATTTATGGATCTGGAGAAGGCATATGATAGAGTTGATAGAGATGCTCTGTGGAAGGTATTAAGAATATATGGTGTGGGAGGCAAGTTGTTAGAAGCAGTGAAAAGTTTTTATCGAGGATGTAAGGCATGTGTACGTGTAGGAAGAGAGGAAAGTGATTGGTTCTCAGTAAATGTATGTTTGCGGCAAGGGTGTGTGATGTCTCCATGGTTGTTTAATTTGTTTATGGATGGGGTTGTTAGGGAGGTAAATGGAAGAGTTTTGGAAAGAGGGGCAAGTATGAAGTCTGTTGGGGATGAGAGAGCTTGGGAAGTGAGTCAGTTGTTGTTCGCTGATGATACAGCGCTGGTGGCTGATTCATGTGAGAAACTGCAGAAGCTGGTGACTGAGTTTGGTAAAGTGTGTGGAAGAAGAAAGTTAAGAGTAAATGTGAAGCAAGGTTATTAGGTACAGTAGGGTTGAGGGTCAAGTTAATTGGGAGGTGAGTTTGAATGGAGAAAAACTGGAGGAAGTGAAGTGTTTTAGATATCTGGGAGTGGATCTGGCAGCGGAATGGAACCATGGAAGCGGAAGTGGATCATAGGGTGCGGGAGGGGGCGAAAATTCTGGGGGCCTTGAAGAATGTGTGGAAGTCGAGAACATTATCTCGGAAAGCAAAAATGGGTATATTTGAAGGAATAGTGGTTCCAACAATGTTGTATGGTTGCGAGGCGTGGGCTATGGATAGAGTTGTGCGCAGGAGGATGGATGTGCTGGAAATGAGATGTTTGAGGACAATGTGTGGTGTGAGTTGGTTTGATCGAGTGAGTAACGTAAGGGTAAGAGAGATGTGTGGAAATAAAAAGAGCGTGGTTGAGAGAGCAGAAGAGGGTGTTTTGAAGTGGTTTGGGCACATGGAGAGAATGAGTGAGGAAAGATTGACCAAGAGGATATATGTGTCGGAGGTGGAGGGAACGAGGAGAAGAGGGAGACCAAATTGGAGGTGGAAAGATGGAGTGAAAAAGATTTTGTGTGATCGGGGCCTGAACCTGCAGGAGGGTGAAAGGAGGGCAAGGAATAGAGTGAATTGGAGCGATGTGGTATACCGGGGTTGACGTGCTGTCAGTGGATTGAATCAAGGCATGTGAAGCGTCTGGGGTAAACCATGGAAAGCTGTGTAGGTGTGTATATTTGCGTGTGTGGAAGTATGTATATACATGTGTATGGGGGTGGGTTGGGACATTTCTTTCCTCTGTTTCCTTGCGCTACCTCGCAAACGCGGGAGACAGCGACAAAGTATAATAAAAAAAATAAAAAAAAATAGGTAGTATGTCTGAGGAAAGAAAACTGGGTGTTTTGGCTCTGAGTGAAACGAAGCTCAAGGGTAAAGGGTAAGAGTGGTTTGGAAATGTCTTGGGAGTAAAGTCAGGGGTTAGTGAGAGGACAAGAGCAAGGGAGTAAGTAGCACTACTCCTGAAACAGGAGTTGTGGGAGTATGTGATAGAGTGTATGAAAGTAAATTCCAGATTGATATGGGCAAAACTGAAAGTTGATGGAGAGAGATGGATGATTATTGGTGCATATCCTCCTGGGTATGAGAAGAAAGATCTTGAGAGGCAAGTGTTTTGGGAGTAGCTGAATGACTGTGTTAGTTGTTTTGATGCACAAGACCGGGTTATACTGATGGGTGATTTGAATGCAAAGGTGAGTAATGTGTCAGTTGAGGGAATAATTGGCATACATGGAGTGTTCAGTGTTGTAAATGGAAATGGTGAAGAGCTTCTAGATTTTTGTGTTGAACAAGGACTGGTGATTGGGAATACCTGATTTAAAAAGCGAGACATACATAAGTATACGTATGTAAGGAGGAGAGATGGCCAGACAGCGTTATTGGATTACGTGTTAATTGATAGGCGCGCGAAAAAGAGACTTTTGGATGTTAATGTGCTGAGAGGTGCAACTGAAGGGATGTCTGATCATTATCTTGTGCAGGCGAAGGTGAAGATATATAGGGGTTTTCACAAAAAAAAGAGAGACTGATGGGGTGAGGAGAGTGGTGAGATTAAGTGAGCTTGAGAATGAGACTTGTGTGAGGAAGTACCAGGAGAGACTGAGTATAGAATGGAAAAAGGTGAGAACACAGGACGTAAGGGGAGTGGAGGATGTATTTAGGGAAGCAGTGATGGCTTGCGCAAAAAATACTTGTGGCATGAGAAGAGTGGGAGGTGTGTTGATTAGAAAGGGTAGTGAGTGGTGGGATGAAGAAGTAAGATTATTAGTGAAAGAGAGGAGAGAGGCATTTGGACGATTTTTGAAGGGAAAAATGCAAATGAGTGGGAGATGTATAAAAGAAAGAGGCAGGAGGTCAAGAGAAAGGTGCAAGAGGTGAAAAAGAGGGCAAATGAGAGTTGATGTGAGGGAGTATCATTAAATTTTAGGGAGAATAAAAAGATGTTTCGGAAGGAGGTAAATAAATTACGTAAGACAAGGGAGCAAATGGGAACTTCAGTGAAGGGGATAATGGGGAGGTGATAGCAAGTAGTGGTGATATGAGAAGGTTTGTTGAATGTGTTTGATGATAGAGTGGCAGATATAGGGTGTTTTGGTCGAGGTGGTGTGCAAAGTGCTAGGGTTAGGGAAATTGATTTGGTAAACAGAGAAGAGGTGTAAAAGCTTTGCGGAAGATGAAAGCCGGCAAGGCAGCAGGTTTTGATAGTATTGCAGTCCAATTTATTAAAAAGGGGGTAACTGTATTGTTGACTGGTGTGTAAGGTTATTTAATGTATGTATGACTCAGGGTGAGGTGCCTAAGGATTGGCGGAATGCTTGCATAGTGCCATTGTACAAAGGCAAAGATGATAAGAGTGAGTGCTCAAATTACAGAGGTATATGTTTGTTGAGTATTCCTTGTAAATTGTATGGGAGGGTATTGATTGAAAGGGTGAAGGCATGTAGAGAGCATCAGATTGGGGAAGAGCAGTGTGGTTTCAGAAGTGGTAGAGGATGCATGGATCAGGTGTTTGTTTGGAAGAATGTATGTGAGAAATAATTAGAAAAGCAAATGGATTTGTATGTAGTATTTACGGATCTGAAGAAGGCATATGATAGAGTTGATAGAGATGCTCTGTGGAAGGTATTAAGAATATATGGTGTGAGACGCAAGTTGTTAGAAGGAGTGAAAAGTTTTTATCGATGATGTAAGGCATGTGTAAGTGTAGGAAGAGAGGAAAGTGATTGGTTCTCAGTGAATGTAGGTTTGCGTCAGGGGTGTGTGATGTCCCCATGGTTGTTTGATTTGTTTATGGATGGGGTTGTTAGGGAGGTGAATACAAGAGTTTTGGAAAGAGGGGCAGGTATGCAGTCTGTTGTGGATGAGAGAGCTTGTGAAGTGAGTCAGTTGTTGTTCGCTGATGATACATAGCTGGTGGCTGATTCATGCGAGAAACTGCAGAAGCTGGTGACTGAATTTGGTAAAGTGTGTGAAAGAAGAAAGTTAAGAGTAAATGTGAATAAGAGCATGGTTATTAGGTACAGTAGGGTAAAGGGTCTAGTCAACTAGGAAGTAAGTTTTAATGGAGAAAAACTTGAGCAGGTAAAGTGTTTTAGATATCTGGGAGTGGATCTGGCAGCGGATGGAACCATGGAAGCGGAAGTGAATCATAGGGTGGAGGAGGGGGCGAGAATTCTGGGAGCCTTGAAGAATGTTTGGAAGTCGAGAACATTATCTCGGAAAGCAAAAATGGGTATATTTGAAGGTATAGTGGTTCCAACAATGTTGTATGTCTGCGAGGCGTGGGCTATGGATAGAGTTGTGCGCAGGAGGGTGGATGTGCTGGAAATGAGATGTTTGAGAACAGTATGTGGTGTGAGGTGGTTTGATCTAGTAAGAAATGTAAGGGTAAGAGAGATGTGTGGAAATAAAAAGATTGTGGTTGAGAGAGCAGAAGAGGGTGTTCTGAAATGGTTTGGTCACATGGAAAGAATGAGTGAGGAAAGATTGACCAAGAGGATATATGTTCCAGAGGTGGAGGGAACGAGGAGAAATGGGAGACCAACTTTGAGGTGGAAAGATAGAGTGAAAAAGATTTTGAGTGGTCGGGGCCTGAACATGCAGTAGGGTGAGAGGCGTGCAAGGAATAGAGTGAATTGGAACGATGTGGTATACCGGGGTCGACGTGCTGTCAATGGATTGAACCAGGGCATATGAAGCATCTGGGGTAACACATGGAAAGTTTTGTGGGGCCTGGACGTGGAAAGGGAGCTGTGGTTTCGGTGCATTATTACATGATAGCTAGGGACTGAGTATGAACGAATGGGGCCTTTGTTGTCTTTTCCTAGCGCTACCTCGCACACATAAAGGGGGAGGGGGCTGTTATTTCATGTGTGGCGAGGTGGCGATAGGAATAAATAAAGGCAGACAGTATGAATTATGTACATGTGTATATGTGCATATGTCTCTGTGTGTATATATATGTGTACATTGAGATGTATAGGTTTGTATATTTGCGTGTGTTGACGTGTATGTATATACATGTGTATGGGTGGGTTGGGCTATTCCTTCTTCTGTTTCCTTGCGCTACCTGGCTAAGACGGGAGACAGCGACAAAGCAAAATAATATATATATATATATATATATATATATATATATATATATATATATATATATATATATATATATTCTTTTTTTTCTTTCTTTCATACTATTCGCCATTTCCCGCATTAGCGAGGTAGCCTTAAGAACAGAGGACTGGGCCTTAGAGGGAATATCCTCACCTGGCCCCCTTCTCTGGTCCTTCTTTTGGAAAATTTAAAAAAAAACGAGAGGGGAGGATTTCCAGCCACCCGCTCCCTCCCCTTTTAGTCGCCTTCTACGACACGCAGGGAATACGTGGGAAGTATTCTTTCTCCCCTATCCCCAGGGATAATATATATATATATATATATACATATATATATATATATATATTGCTTTGTCGCTGTTTCCCGCGTTTGCGAGGTAGCGCAAGGAAACAGACGAAAGAAATGGCCCAACCCACACCCATACACATGTATATACATACGTCCACACACGCAAATATACATACTACACAGCTTTCCATGGTTTTCCCCAGACGCTTCACATGCCCTGATTCAATCCACTGACAGCACGTCAACACCGGTATACCACATCGATCCAATTCACTCTATTCCTTGCCCTCCTTTCACCCTCCTGCATGTTCAGGCCCCGATCACACAAAATCTTTTTCACTCCATCATTCCACCTTCAATTTGGTCTCCCACTTCTCCTCGTTCCCTCCACCTCCGACACATATATCCTCTTGGTCAATCTTTCCTCACTCATTCTCTCCATGTGCCCAAACCATTTCAAAACACCCTCTTCTGCTCTCTCAAACACAATCTTGTACACATGTAGAAAATTCCTATTGTCTACCTTTTTTCATTCCCATCGCCACCCCGCCACACATGAAACAGTAACCCCCTCCCCTCTCATGCGTGCTAGGTAGCGCTTGGAAAAGACAACAAAGGCCATATTCCTCTAGCTGTCATGTAATAATGCACCGAAAACCACATCTCCTTTCCTACATCCAGTCCCCCCAGAACTTTCCATGGCTTACCCTAGTAGCTTCACAAATCTGGTTCAATACATTGACAGCACGTCGACCACGGTGTACCATATCGTTCCAATTCACTCTATTCCTTGCACGCCTTTCACCCTCCTGCTTGTCCAGGCCCCGATCATTCAAAATCTTTTTCACTCCATCTTTCCACCAAAATTTGGTCTCCCACTTCTCCTCGATCCCTCCACGTCTGACATATAAAAAAATTTGGTCAATATTTCCTCTCTCATTCTCTCTATGTGACCAAAGCATTTCAAAACACCTTAGTCTGCTCTCTCAACCACACTCTTTTTATTACCACACATCTCTCTTACCCTATTATTACTTACTCGATCAAACCACCTCACACCACATATTGTCCTCAAACATCTCATTTCCAGCACATCCACCCTCCTCCGCACAACTCTATCCATAGCCAACGCCTCGCAACCATATAAGATGGTTGGAACCACTATTCTTTCAAACATACCCATTTTTGCTTTCCGAGATAATGTTCTCGACTTCCACACGTTCTTCAATGCTCCGAGATTTCTCGCCCCCTCCCCCACCCTATGATTCACTTCCGCTTCCATGGTTCCATAAGCTGCCAAATGCACTCCCGGATATCTAAAACACATCACTTCCCCCAGTTTTTCTCCATTCAAGCTTACTTCCCAATTGACTTGACCCTCAATCCTACTGTACCTAATAATCTTGTTCTTATTCACATTTACTCTCAGCTTTCTTCTTTCACACACTTTACCAAACTCAGTCACCATCTTCTGCAGTTTCTCACATGAATCAGCCACCAGCGCTCTAACATCAGCGAACAACAACTGACTCACTTCTAAATCTCTCTCATCCATAACAGACTTCATACTTGCCCTTCTTTCCAAAACTCTTGCATTCACCTCCGTAACAACCCCATCCATAAACAAATTAAACAACCATAGAGACATCGCACACACCTGCTGCAACCCTACATTCACTGAGAACCATTCACTTTCCTCTCTTCCTACACGTACACATGCCTTATATCCCCGATAAAGACTTTTCACTGCTTCTAACAACTTGCCTTCCAAACCATATATTCTTAATACCTTCCACAGAGCATCTCTATCAACTCTATCGTATGCCTTCTCCAGATCCATAAATGCTACATACAAATCCATTTCCTTTTCTAAATATTTCTCACATACATTCTTCAAAACAAACACCTGATCTACACATCCTCTATCACTTTTGAAACCACACTGCTCTTCCTCAATCTGATCCTCTGTACATGCCTTCACCCACTCAATCAATACCCTCCCATATAATTTATCAGCAATACTCAACAAACATATACCTCTGTAATTTGAGCATTCACTTTTATCCCCTTTGCCTTTGTACAATGGCACTATGCAACCATTCCGCCAATCCTCAGGCATCTCACCATGAATCAAACATACATTAAATAACCTTACCAGCCAGTCAACAATACAGTCACCCCCTTTTTTAATAAATTCCACTGTAATACCATGCAAACCCGCTGCCTTGCCGGGTTTTATCTTCCGCAAAGTTTTTTCCTGCCTCTTCTCTGTTTACCAAATCATTTTCCCTAACTCTCTCAATTTGAACACCACCTCGAACAAAACACCCTACATCTTCCACTCTATCTTCATACAAATTCAACAAACCTTCAAAATACTCACTACATCTTCTTCTCACATTACCACTACTTGTTATCACCTCCCATTAGCCCCCTTCACTGAAGTTCCCATTTGTTCTCTTGTCTTACGCACTTTATTTACCTCCTTCCAAAACATCTTTTTATTCTCCCTAAGATTTAATGATACACTCTCACCCCAACTCTCATTTGCCCTCTTTTTCACCTCTTGCACCTTTCTCTTGACCTCCTGCCTCTTTCTTTTATACATCTCCCACTCATTTGCATTATTTCCCTGCAAAAGTCGTCCAAGTAGCTCTCTCTTCTCTTTCACTAATAATCTTCCTTCTTCATCCCACCACTCACTACCCTTTCTAATCTGCCCACCTCCCATGCTTCTCATGCCACAAGAATATTTTGTACAAGCCTTCACTGCTTCCCTAAGTACATCCCATTCTTCCCCCTCTCCCCTTACGTCCTTTGTTCTCACCTTTTCCCATTCTGTACTCAGTCTCTCCTGGTACTTCCTCACACAAGTGTCCTTCCCAAGCTCACTTACACTCACCACTCTCTTCATCCCAACATTGTCTCTTCTTTTCTGAAAACATCTATAAATCTTCACCTCTATTTCCACAGGATTTGGCAAAGATAAGGTAAAACATATCAAAGACCTATTTTTATAATGAGTAAACTTAGGCGAAATTTACATTTTACATAAATCAGGAACAAATCATTACATCAACCAGCAAAGGCCATATTTGATGGTGGTCATGTTAGCCACATTTTGTTTTAGAGGTTCAGATCAAGGATCACTACTGCTAGGTTTGTTTCGAGTTGGCCATTATGTTTAGATCATCTTTATGTGAAGTTTTGACAAACAGGCTTCACTTGCTTAACTAGCAAGGAAAACTAAAGAGTTTGGGTCATATCGGCATAACAGTTTTAGAGAAAACTGAAGTGTGAAAAGTCAGCCAATGGGCCGTTTTTACCGCCCCAGAGGCCAACGTTGTCAGTCGTAGCTCATATTGACCCAGTGCTGTCAGAGGAGAAGGTCAAGTGTGAGACATTAATAGACGGATGACGACAACGGACCATGACCGACGGACGGTAAACCATGGAAGACGGACGGCGGACGATGGAAGATGGACTGAAAACCACGGAAGACGGACTGTAGACAACGGAACACGGGCGAAAAACCATGGAAGACGGATCCTCGACGACGGACGACGGATGGGAAACGACCGAAAACTGACGGAAGACGGACGGCGGACGACGGACGATGGACGGAAAACCACGGAAGACGGAAGACGTACGACGGACGCTAAGTGACTGGAAAAGATCATATGAACTTCGCCCGGGTGAGCCAAAAAGTACTTATTCTTCTTCTTTGTTGTAACTAATTTAGGAACTTCTGGAAAGCATCTTCCATTTTCTCTGAAGGACAGTTTTTCTGTTTGCTAACTACTCAACTAATAAACTATCCGCCCAAGTCTCTGAGTTGATCGTTTGATATATTACATGTCATAAGTATATATTAGTATGTTGGTGAGTATAAAACGATAAACCTTATAGAATTTTAAACTGAACTTGGAGCCCATCACATATAACAATGTAGACTTACAAAATGAAAATCTTTGTCAAGTGATTAACTCGTTGAATTCAGTCAACAGTCAACGTATCGAGTAGATGTCACTAGCAACTTATATTAACATATTAGTAGAATTTCATCAGAGAATGATACATAACATGGTATGAACTGTTACACTTTGAAATCACAAATGGTCCCTAACATCCGGTCACATATCAGTCAACTGTTGAAATTTTGGAAAGAAAAAAGAAATACAAAAATGGGAGACATATATGCATGCAGTGGAATCATTTGCTAATAGTATATATTAAAAATTCTTGCTATCATTTGTCCCTCTTACTGCCGTCTAAATTTCAGTATGTTACAATGATCTTCCTCAAGCACAGTGTATTGGTTATATCTACCTACTATCTTTAAGTCTCTCAAAGCATCTTCATCTCTGACGTTTAATTCCAACGAGAACTCTTTCCTCCTGGGAGGAGAGAGAGAGAGAGAGAGAGAGAGAGAGAGAGAGAGAGAGAGAGAGAGAGAGAGAGAGAGAGAGAGAGAGAGAGAGAGAGAGAGAGAGAGAGAGAGAGAGAGAGAGAGAGAGAGAGGGGGGGGGGGGGCGGTGCTGGAGTGACAGATTCATATCCAAACTGCCCCATCAAACATACCTCGACGACCTCACACCTTTTTAGGTCCTCTACCAAATGTTGCCTCTCGCTGATCATGATCAAGATGCCGGTTTTCTTCCGTTCACTCTATGATCTTGCAACCTGCCCGCTTTTATCATGAATTTCTCAACATGCAGAACCACACCAAGTTTTCCCTTACCCTACTCTGCAACACCACACTACGTACCGTTTTCTTTCCTAGACATCCTACATCTATACATTTTAGCCTGACTTATTCTACTGCATCTGAGAGCACTACCAGCTCTCAGCAGCCTGAATCCTAGAATGTCGTTTGTTTAATTTTCTGTCCAAGTTTCCCATCCTTACCCAAAGGCTGGCAGAATAATGCTTTCCTTCAGTTCGTTTTCTCGCTATGTACGAATGTAGTTTTCCTTTTCATAATTCTTCCCTTAAACAACTCTTATTTTTCCCCTATTACATTTTGCATTATACTGAACATGATGCCTAAATCTTCTAACTTCTTCCCGGACTTCTCCATTTTCCAATATAATTTCATTATTTTTATATGTTTTGTTTCACGTTGCAGAGTGCACCGCTTCATTTACCCATATCCTCTATATTCTACACACCATATACAACGAGCTAATCATCTGTCATCACTTTTTACTCCTCCAACCAACTTCAGCTTACTTCCCTCACTTCCCATTTTTCTCTCATCTCACTCACTGCATTATCCACTCTAATTTACGTACTTTCACTCATCCTACCATTCACTTCAACCTCTCCTCTGATGTTTCCATATAATGATTTCATTGAATTCAGTAACTTTCCTTCAATGATATAGAGTTTCAGTACCTTTCACAATGTATTTCAGTCCACTTGATCGTAAACCATTTCTCAGTTCGTGAATGTTACATACTGTACAAGTTTCTTCTTGATATGAGCGTCATTACTACTTTCTCCTCAGACAAAATTTGACAAAGGAAACCTGTCCCGTTTCACACGCTGTTGCCCTTCGCCAATCTTGCACTGTGCTATCATCTGTACTTCTTCAGTAACAGTTACCTTACATCTTCCTGTTTGTTCAACACATTCCTCTGTTTCGCTTGCAGTTATCCTCACCACTATTTCCTTTGTACAAAGGCACTATCACTACTCTTGTCCAGTCAACTAATAACTCTAGGTACTTTTGTCATTTCTACCCTGCTTATAACTGCTTTCAATTCATTTATGTGTGTTGTTTCCTGTACTGGCATTTTCCTTCATTTTTCGATCATAATGTCTGATGCCATTATGCGTCTTTCCCTCTTGCCTTTTCCTCCGCCCATTCTCATCTTCCTAGCACACACAGCCTCCATTACATTATCCTTGAGCATCCTCCACATCAATCTCACCCTCTACTCCAGCTTCGCTCTATGAAGTTAGATGAAGAGCAAATCAGTATTTCATGTCAAAAAAAATGTATCTTTTGATGTCACTTCAAGGCTCGCCGGTTGTGGCTGAAGTCTGAGATATTGGCTAGCCTGGGAAG
Organism: Panulirus ornatus; assembly: GCF_036320965.1. Lineage (NCBI taxonomy): Eukaryota > Metazoa > Arthropoda > Malacostraca > Decapoda > Palinuridae > Panulirus > Panulirus ornatus. The sequence goes on from NC_092269.1 coordinate 15,639,842, forward strand.
CCGAGTGGGTGGTCAGCCGGGAAAGACAGTTTTTCCTCTAAGACGTTTACATGTATAAGACATTTGATAACTGCAGGATGATGAAGGTATGAAAGTGTCATAATAAATGAAAACAAGAAATGGGACGAGAGAGATAGAGAGAACAACCGTACGTGAACTTTGGCATGTGTTGCTCACTGAACATCCTCACGTTGGTAACAGTATCATGCCTGGATGACACCTCAGTAGCTATATCATCTGTGTTCTTTATTGCATGTTTTTTGGAGCTTCCATTCCTACATTATTATATATCCATCAACTTTTTTTCTTCACTCATGTCTGTGAGGTATTAGAAGGGTTCCATTACTTTCCAGTCCATGATGCAGCCATGTTCAGCCTGTGTCCTGCTATTTTTTGCTGCTATGGCGAACGGCACAGTGGACCAAACACCTGGAATTGCCAGTGAAGGTGGTCACCAGGTGGCTGTGGTGGTGGGCCAGATGTTAGAGCGGCACTTTGCTGGATGTCAACTGGTGCTGGTCGCTACAACACATTCTTTGCTGTTGCAACAAATCAACAAGTGAGCCTATCTATATAACTGAAAGATAAGCAATGTCTCTTCTGATATCATGTCATTTTACTTGTTTTATTTGTGTTGAATTTCTGATGAGCCACTGAGCAGAGAACACTATTACCAATTGGCTCTTAGATTTTTGCTTGTCATCCCCAATTTACAGTGACGACCGTATTGAACTATTCCTTTGATATCTAATGGGAAACATTTTGGCAACAGCCACGAATGAAAATGGTCACAAGTTAAGGGAAGGAAGAAAATAACTTTCATAATCTTATTCTCATTTTCCCAGACAATCATCCAATGCTATGGGCAGCGTGGTGGTGGAGGCTGCGTCCTTGTTTGATCAGGAGCAGCCAACACAGGACCACCTCCTTCATGGACTGTGGGGGGAAGCCAGGCATACCTGCCGCGCCCTGATCCTACACCTCACCCATGATGATGACAGCCTGGCCTTCAGGTGACGTGATGTACACAGAGATAAGAAAGGTCAAACCCTTTTGACCTCTGACACTGAGACCGTATTCTATTCTGTGTTTATCCAAGGTCAACAAAGACGATCCTGTTTTACGCCAAACAATTGTGACATCATCAAAACATTAGCATATCGTTGCTCAAAGTACAGAGACATGCTTATGATAAACGCCTGCAATCCCTAATATATGCCTACCAAGGTTGAGAGAAGTAGATCAAGGTTTGGATGATGACGGCATGCAGTTCAAAGTACGATCGTAGCATAGTGTGCCTCCCCTTGCTGCTGCTGCTGGTCCACCGTGATGTCATGATGTAAAGAACCCAATGTCCCTGTCATCCCTCACCATCCTCACTACTGATGTATATGTGACGCCTGATGTGGCCAGGTTTTAGGTTCATTCTTACAACCAGAATGTAGCCTAGATCAGTACCGTTATATATTTAGAAAAATTATTATGATGTTAGATAATAAGATTTCACGAAGGCACTAGCTGGTATACTTTATGTAATCACTAGTCAGGATCTTTTGTTAGGCGATGTAAACAATATTCTCAATAAATAAATGAGCACTTCATTAATTTGCTTTTAAGTAATAATGGGGTAATGGAGAAAGAAATAAACTTCACAGTTTTAGAATCCTATATAGTTATACCTGCTCCACCCCATCTTCGTTAACTCAGCGACAGAGTTGATTTTGTCTTAATAGTACTCCATGAAGAAACTACTTCGTCTCCACAAGTAGTAAGGAACATTCCTGATGGGTCACATCCTAACTGTACAAACTCAGCCGTCCATGTGACTGGATCAATGATTTTTTTGTGAGGATGATAAATGAAACAACTGATTTGTCTTTTCTTTTTCCGCGTCATAATCCTCTCTATACGTCACCTCCGGGCCGACCTTCATGTGCACTTTACCTCCGGGCCGACCTTCGTGTGCCCTTCACCTCCGGGCCGACCTTCGTGTGCCCTTCACCTCTGGGCCGACCTTCGTGTGCATTTCACCTCCGGCCCGACCTTCATGTGCACTTGTGTCCGTGACTGAAACCTTCAACATCAAAATAGTATTATTGACACACCTATTGCAATAATATTATTGACACACCTGTTGTAATTGCATTATTGACACACCTGTTCTAGTGATATCATTGACACACCTGTTGCAATTGCATTATTGACACACTTATTGTAATAGCATTATTGACACACCTGTTGTAATTGATCAATAACGCCTACATTCTCAATCTACATGAAGTTATAAATCCTGGTCGAGAAGTCGCCATCATACAGTTCACCTTCCTGAACATCAGGATGAACGAACTAACTATCGTCTGTAACATAACATTGTGATGTACTAGACGAATATTATTATTCACACAGGCTCCTTCTGACGGCTGAGTTATGGTTGTGGCCAGAGACACCTGTTGTGATACTGGGTGTGAGGTCAGGCATGGAGGCATCTCTCCACCATCCTGTTCTCCGCAACACCAAACACATCCTCTACTTTGCTCTCCATCTCCAGAGGAAGAGCACATTGAACACAAGGCTCAGGATAGAAAATTCCAAGAAAGGTAATGCTGGCCAAGAGCAACACATTCCGCAGGCAGTCACGTGTTCAACCACGTCTGGTTAGTGTATGCCAATAGAGGCATACCACTGTTGTGAATCATGATACTATTGTAGTGAATAATGATACTCTTGTAGAGAATCATGATACCACTGTAGTGAATCAAGATGCCATTGTAGGAATGAGTAACTACATACAATATCTCTTGTGTATGTTAAATACAGTCTAGGAAAAGCAATACTACTCAGTATGTTGCTGCAAATGGCCAACCACTTGTAAGAAAGTATTTGCTGATATTTCTATTTCTTCTGGTAAATACATTTCGATAGAACGAACATTGTTCAGCAACAACACGATACTACGGATAGTCACCTGTAGGTATGAATACTTTCTTCATTTGTTTATCATGTTCGTTCACTTCACCAAAAGGAGAAAAATTATCTTTTATAAATCTATTGTCTGTCTCTCTACACTGCCTTAGGTTAAGATCGCAAATCTGAGTCACGACATAAAATTATCACAGAAAATGTTTATCGCTCAGTCATTATGTGCATTAATGTTTGTTGGGATATAGTGATGTGTCCATACAAAGCACACATATGTCATGTAAATATCAAAATCAGAAGTATATTACATATGTAACGTTCATATACCTACGTTCGCCTTTTGTCAGAGTGGAGTGACAAAGCAAGTGTGTACCGAAGATGTCTATATTGTAATGATGGTGGGATGCATGTACAACTGCTGCCTCAATGGGACGTAAACACTGGCAACAAACAACACATACGTGACCTAATCTCTGGTATGTAGTGAATCATGGTGCCATTGTAATGAATACTGGAGCAATGGTAATGAATCATGATACCATTATAGTGAATAATTGCGCCATTGTAATGAATCATGATGCCAGTATAATGAATCACAATACCAGTTTAGTGAATCGTGGTGCCACTGTAGTGAATCATGGTGCCAGTGTAGTGAATCATGGTGCCACTGTAGTGAATCATGGTGCCAGTGTAGTGAATCATAATGCCACTGTAGTGAATCATGGTGCCAGTGTAGTGAATCATAATGCCACTGTAGTGAATCGTGGTGCCACTGTAGTGAATCATAATGCCACTGTAGTGAATCGTGGTGCCACTGTAGTGAATCATGGTGCCATTGTCGTGAATCATGGTGCCATTGTCGTGAATCATACCCTAGGTTCAGTCCATTGACAGCATGTCGACCCCGGTATACCACGTCGTTCCGATTCACTACATTCCTTGCACGCCTCTCACACTCCTGCATGTTTAGGCCCCGATCGCTCAAAATCTTTTTCACTCCATTTCGCTTCTCCTTGTTCCCTCCACCTCTGAGAGATGTATCCTTTGTTAATCTTTCGTCACTCATTCTCTCCAAGTGTCCAAACCATTTCAACATACTCTCTTCTGCTCTCTGAACCACACTATTTTCATTTCCACACATTTCTCTTACCCTTTAGTTACTGTCTCGATCAATCCACCTCACATCACATGTCCTCAGACATTTCATTTCCAACACATCCACCCTCCGCCGCACAGCCTTATCTATAGTCCATGCCTCACAGCCATATAACATTGTTGAAACCATTATTCCTTTAAAAAATACCAATTTTTGCTCTCCGAGTTAACGTTCTCTCTTTAACTTTCCAATTTTTGATCTCCGAGATAACGTTCTCTCTTTCCACACATTCTTCATCGCTCCCAGAACCTTTTCCCCTTCCTCCACCCCGTGACTCACCTCCGTTTCTATGGTTCCATCCACTGCTAATTCCACCCCCAGATATCTTCTTTCAATATCTTTCCAGTCAAACTTACATCCCAATTAACTTGTCCCTCAACCCTACTGAACCTAATAACCTTGCTCTTATTCACATTCACTCTCAACTTTCTCCTTTCACATACTTTCTCAAACTCAGTCACCAACTTCTGCAGTTTCTCATTTGAGCCAGCCACCAGAGCTGTATCATCAGCGAACAACTGACCCACTTACCAGGTCCTCTCATCCCCAACAGACTGCATACTCGCTCCTCTCTCCAAGACTCTCTCCATTTTCAACTGCTGGGACATCACACACCCCTGCCGCAGACCGACCTTCATGGGGAACCAATCACTCTCCTCTCCTCCTACTCGTACACATGCCTTACGCTCTTGATAAAAACATTTTACTGCTTTTCTCAACCCTCTCGTGTGTCTTCTCTAGATCCATAAATGCTATATGCAAATCCATCTGTGGGTGTGTGTGTGTGTGTGTGTGTGTGTGTGTGCGTGTGTGTGTGTGTGATGAAGATGAAATCGCAATTCAATAGGAGTTTTGATAGTTTTATTTAACATGTTCTTTTTCAGTACATGCTGCACGACATATTTCATGGAGACAATTCGCCTCATTAGGTGCAAGCAGCGCAAAAAGCTTTTAAATCCCATCACCAACAGACAACATCCGACTTGGTTCTGCTATGCCGAAATATACAGTAGCGTGGTCGTTAAAAAGGAAATTGAGGCGTACCTTGTGGTTAAGGGAGGTTGTGTGGGGAGGTGGGGCTGGGTAACAAGATGTGTGTTCGACTGATTCTTTCGTAATGATTTCGTAATAATAGGATATGCTTTATAGTCACGTGGGGACATATCAAAGTTATTAGTATTAGCAATTAAGACATCCAATGATATGACGGCAGGCATGATCAGATGAGGAGAACAATTAAGTTGGTTGTTAAGGTCTACAGGCTGGTCATTTTCTCACCAGTGTTTAGCGATCGCATTTTGTGGTCATCCCTGCTTACTGAATGACTGTGTCTTTAGCATCTCTCAGTTACTGTTCTCCTGGTCTGGTCAATGTACGAAGCTTTATATGCCTTACATCTAAAAGTGTAAACACTCCCAGTTTTCTGATAATTTGACCTACTTTTAATTAGTCTCACTGATACTGTTTTTGTATTGGAAGACAACACTAAAAACGTTGATTTTGGTATCTGTCTTACATTAGCTAAGTTAGGAGACTAGGGCAACACTAAACATTTAGACCAATCATCGTTTGTCACAGTTTTGTATTAGATGCATAAAATGTCTTCCTAGCTTTCCAATAAGTCTTATTCACAAACCACCTAAGATACAAAAAAGAAAAAAAACTGCCCAACGATACGTCCTATACGACAACATTCTTCTACCAGAAGGATTGGAACACATATGTGGAATGTTCTTAAAAGCATAGATATAGCTACAGACATTTTACAGAAGAATCATGTACTGGAAAATAATGAGTTGGTAGCCTTTCTGTAGATCTCAGAGGATAAGACATTAGATTCCCCGGTTATCAATACATCAAGGAATGGTAATTTCCTCCCTTTTCCCATCAATCTTGAGTTTGATAGTGGGGTGGATATTATTCATTTCACTCAAAAAAATATCACAATCATGGGAAGATGGCCATAGAGACCACACATCATCGACGTATCTAAAGGGATATCCCACGGCAAGACCAAATTTCTGTCTGTAAAGATTACCTTCTTCATCTTGGAAAATATTATTTGGAACACAAAGTTCTATGAAGTCAGTGAAAGTTTTAATGCTTATTGTAAAAGACAACTATGTGGGCAGGAGCTGGGGACTGGAGCCCTGTCCCCCAATCTTGTATTTCCAGTCTTAAAAAAACTGAACAGTAGAAGCCAGACGGGGAATGCTCATCCTATCCAAAGGCTTAGGCTGGGGTGTCTAAATGTGTGTTGAAATAACCAAGATGATAAGAGAGGAGAGACATGTAGTATGTTTAAGGAAAGAAAACTGGATATTCTGGGTGTGAGCGAAACAGAGCGTAATGGTAAAGTGGAAGAATGGTTTGGAAATGTCACATGAATAAAGTCAGCGGTTGGTGAGAAGGCAAGATCTAAGGAAACAGCAGCATTACTGCTGAAGCAGGAGTTGTAGGAGTGTGTGCAAGGGTGTAAGGAAGTGACTTCCAGACTGGTGTGCGTAAAAATGATAGTGAATTGCGAGAGCTGGGTGATTATTGGTGCTGGACATGAGAAGATTATGAGAGATAAGTGTTTTGGAGGCAATGAGTCATTCTGTCAGTATTTTGGTTGCAAGAGACCGGGTATTAATGACAGGTGATTTACATGCAAAGGTGAGTAATGTGTCAGTTGAGAGTAAGATTAAAACGCATGGGGTATGTAGTAACATGAATAGGAATGGTGAAGAGCTTGTGGAGTTGTGTGCTAAGAAAGGACAGGTGATTCGGAATACCTGGTTTAAAACGAGGGACATACATAAGTATGCACATGCTGACAATGATGGTCAGCAAGTATTATTGGGTTAGATACTAACTGACTGGTGCAAAAGAGAGACTTTTGAATGTGAATGTGATGAGAAGGGCAGCTGGTGGGATGTCAGTCATTACCTTGAGGAGGCGAAGATGAAGATTTGCAGAGGTTTGGGGGAAAATGGTAAACGTTTTGGGTAACAAGAGAGTAGTAAGAGTACGTGAGCTTAGACAAAAGACTTGCCCAAAGAAATACCAAGAGATATTGAATGCGGAATTGTAAATAGTTAGAGCAAACGAAGCTACGAGGGTGGGTGAGGAACAGGAGGTATTAAGGGAAAAAGTGTCAACATGTGCTAGAGATGCATGCGACATGCGCAAAATAGGATATAGGCAAGCTGGAAAGGGAAGTGATTGTTGGGATGAAGTACAGTTGCTCGTGAAAAAGGAAAGAGAGGAATATGGATGGAAAGGAGTGCAAATGATTGGGAAGACTCTAAGAAAAAGCCTCAGAAGGTCAAGAAAAAGGTGCAGGGGAGAAAAAGAGGGCAAATGAGAGTTTAGGTGAACGAGTATCAGTGAACTTTAATGAGAATGAGATGTTCTGGAATTAACTTAATGGTGAGAGAAAAAACAAGAGAACTAGTAGAAACAATGGTGAGGGGAACAAAAAAGGAAGTAGTAACACGTGGTGATGACATAAAGAGATGAAGTGAGTATTTTAAAGGATTGTTGAATGTGTTTGGCGATAGAGTAGCAGATGTATGGCGTTTGCGTCGAAGTGGTATGCGCATTGCATGGAGGGTGCTCTGGTGAAAAGAGAAGAGGTGGTGAAAGCCTTGTCTGAGATGAAACGTGGCTATCCGGCTGGATTGGATGGTACTGTATATGAATTTCATAAGAAAAGGGATAACTGTTATACTGAATGGTTAGTTAGGATTTTCAGTGTATGCATGGATCATGGTGAGGCGCCTGAGCAGTGGCGGAATGAATGTACAGTGCCACTGTATAAAGGCAAAGGGGTTCAAAGGTCAGTGTTCAAACTATAGAGGTATAACTTTGTCGAATATACATGGAAAGTTAAATAGGAAAGTAATGACTGAGAGGGTGAGAACATGTGCAGAACAGTAGATTAGGATGCAGTGTTAGAGATTGTGTAGATCAGGTGTTAACTTTAAAGAATGTTTGTGAAAAATACTTAGAGACAGAAGGATTGTACGTGCCACTTATTCATTTGGAAAAAGTATATGTTAGGGTTGATACAGATATCTCGTAAAAGGTCCTACAAATGCATGGTGTGGGAGTATAGCCATTAGAAGCAATGAGAAGTATTAATCAAGGCTGAAAGGCATTTGTACGAGTAGGAAGAGAGGAGAGTGAATGGCTACAAGTGAAGGTTGGTCTGCGGTAGCGGTGTGTGATATCACTGTAGTTGTTAAATTTGTTCATGGATGGGGTGGTGAGGGAGGTAAATGCAAGAGTCTTGGAGAGAGGGGAAAGTAAATACAGTCTTTGTGGGATGAAAGGGCCTGGGAAGTGAGTCATTCTTGTTCGCTGGTGATACAGTACTGGTGGCTGATTCGAGTGACAAAATGAAGAAGTTTGTGATTAAGTTTGGAAAAGTGTGTGATAGGAAGAACTTGTGGATAAATGCCAATAAAAGCAATCCTATATGGTTAGCAGGTTAGAGGAACAAGTTAGACGTGGCGCGTTTTTCAATAGAGGAAATTTGAAGAAAGTGAAATATTTTAGATACCTAGGAGTGGACATAGCGGTAAATAGAGCCATGGAAGCCCCGTTTTTAAATCTATTGATATCTTTTTCAATTTTCTTTTTCAGTCATTTCAAGTATACAATTGTGTTCTTACACCATGAGGGCCTTTGTTTTATATTTTAGCTGGTCATGGAAAATATATATACTGCGAAACTGTCACGACTGGATATGCAATACATACCATCAAGTGTTGGTTTTATTGTGAAAATGAATTATGCTTACCATATATACCTCACGTTTCAGATCGACCAGAGGACTTCATGGGTTACGAGTTCAAGATCGTGGCTCTTCCCTTCTTCCCAATCTCGGCCTTCAAGCGGAACAGCGAGGAACCAGGGACCATCTTCACCCCATTAGACTCCATCGATCTCAGAATGTTGGACAGCTTCACTGCCCACGCCAACTTCACGTGAGAGAGAGAGAGAGAGAGAGAGAGAGAGAGAGAGAGAGAGAGAGAGAGAGAGAGAGAGAGAGAGAGAGAGAGAGAGAGAGAGAGAGAGAGAGAGAGAGAGAGAGAGAGAGAGAGAGAGAGAGAGAGAGATTGTATCAGTCGTACATGGAAGGAGTTATTCACTTTAAGGATAATCCAGAAATATTCTGCACTCTAAACATCCTTCGAGTAACTTTACGTGAAATCTTTTAAATAACTTTCTTTGGAAAGATTACTGCATCTTGTGTGGTGATAGAGTTGGTCCAGCTAAGTACGTACCAGAAGTTATTGTTGTGGGAATGGAAGCATATATCCTCTCTTCCCTTTGAATTTATCAAATCATCAAGTTCGTTTTTCAACCAATCCTATCCTAATGCCATTTGGGCAAAGGACCTGTGAAAATCTTTATTCATCTTACTCGCATTTAGCTTTCAACTGTGAGGCGAAGTGTTTCTTTATGCAAAGAAAAAGCGTTAGCCTTTCCTCCACTGACAAGTCTTAATGGTCTGGCTTGAAGTATCTCTAATAGATATATCTGCATTACCTTTCCTTCGCTTCTCCGTTCTGACACTGCCATAAGCAGTCCCCTGTGGTTCCTTTTCCTCGTCTAACTTCAACTTGGATGATGCCAACATTCCCTTACCACCTGAGTGCTTCATACTAGTCCTGTGTCCCTTCCTATAGTTTCGTTTCGTCCTGTCCACACAGCACCTCCCCCTCTGGGCACAGCATATCAGGCGTAGTATACCACGTGGTATTCTTTATCGTCTTGTGAAGACTTGTGCTTCTGACTTTACGTCCGTATTTAATCATCTGTTCGGCTTCTACCATGAATTCTCATTTTTAGAGCAGCGGAGGTAAAGCCTATTCAAAATGGTTAACAGTTCTAACCTTTAGACTATCTTCCTGTTTGTCTGACCTCGGCTATTTCCAAAGTCTATGGATGTCTCCTCGTCTTTCTATTTCCTTAAACATCTTGAATTTCACAGCCTTATTATTGTTCATCAGTATGGCTTTCGTAAGGCAAAATCAAGCTATGATATTTAAGATTATCCTTTTCATGTCTGGTGTTTCTCTGTTAGGTACTCTAGAGATTCCTAGGTTCTGGCCAATGATATATCGGAAGCTTGTGACAGAGTGCGGTACCAGGGTCTGCACTCTAAGCTCCTCTCTTTTAGCTTTCCTTCCTCACTCTATCTTCACGTCTCGCTTTCCCTCTGACTCATCTACAACCGTCATCAAATCTCCGCTACAGTCATCTTCCTCTGTATCAACGATTGCCTTTCTTCAGCAGATACGCAGACAATTCAACACTGCAGTCCTTAAATTCTTTCATATCTGCTCCGTCGAGCTCTCTTGCTCGATCTACGCGTCATTTCGTCACAACATCCTCTTTAAACTCAGATTTGGAGAGGATTGTATGGTAGACGCAAGCTAATTACATGCAGTTTCTCTAAAACACAATTTCTGTCCTTTTCTTCCTAAAATCTCTGTGATACATACGTAGATACACAGACCAAACAAAACCAAGGCTCAAGCAAGGTGGTCCGGCATTAACACAAAGAAGAAAAAGAGAAAGAAAATGTAGCCTACAAAAAAAACAATGAAAGAAAACGATTGCAAAGCAAAGGCTCTCTCCCCACCCTCCATTCCCTTCAACACACGTCTGCAGGAGAACAGGCAGAAAAAATTCCTTGCAGGATTAATAAGTCTGAAGGAAATCGGTAAAAGAAAGTTATAAGAAAAATGAACGTGTGGTTCTGCAATTCTAGGAATGAACACTATAAAAATTCTTGCTACGTCTGTACCATCTCATCTCACATGGAAACAAACATTACACAAAAAGCATAACCTTCCTCTAAAGAACTAGGAGTTGTTTTCAGATGCGGTCTTCTTCTCTTCAGAACAGCTGCTCCAACTTCACAAAGGATTGATTTATTCTTGATAGAGTAGTGCGCAGAAGCTATCCTACTTATCAATTCTTCCATTTTGACTTCAGAACCTCATCAAATTTTGCTACGCCGGATTGCTAGTTCTCTCTCCCACGTCTAGAGATGTAACACTGGTTTCTGTTCCCAGGAACTGGCTGACTGAGTGACTTTGCCACTTACGAGAGCATGTGAAACACGTCAAGCCATTCCGTCAATCTTATTGTGTTACTGATGGGAACTTAAGGGTGCGTCGGTGTGGCATCTGTTTCTTTCTGTATTCTACAAAGCTTTGGAACTCTGCCTTATCATATCTCTCCTAATAACTGCAATCTGCCCCTTTAAAAGGAACTTTCTTACTTCCTCCAAAACCCTTATGGAATTTTTCATCTCACCTCATTGTTCACTTTGACCAGACCTCAATGAAGGTTTCTGTCTGTGACTGGAAGCCTCGACATAAGAAAGATACAAGGCACAATTATGATAATGATTTTCAACTTTAGATTTTAAATGGTTGTTGTCTCATTATGAAGCGAAATTGGGAAAAAAATACAAGAAAAGCTTTCGGATTTACTATTTAGACTAGAATCTCTGAGCTCATCCCAGAGAGCGTGATGAGGTATACCTTCAACAGGTACGAGGTGCGGGAGCCCCGTGATGGTCAGTGGGGTGTGGACCCCGGAGACGGGAATTGGACGGGGTCAGTAGGAGCCCTTCAGCAGGAGCGGGCAGACTTCTGCTTGGTTCTCACCGTCAACCCGACAAGGATAAAGATCGTGGAGTTCACCGTCCCCTACTTCAGGGAACCTATTGTCATATTTTCCCTCAAGCCAGGACTCTTGCCTCAGCATCTAGCCATCATTAGACCATTCACAGGTCAGTTCTGACATCTTATTCTCTACGTTTGAAGCGAAGCTGTTTTTTTTTTTTTTCATAGATCCTTCGATAGTGTTAGTGTGTGTGTAGACCTTCATGACAAGTTCAGTAGTTCTCCAAAACATAAAAGAGGTCATTTGCTCCACTTATTCTTCTAAAATTGACCTGCCTGTGGAAAACTAATGAAAAGAAAAAAAAGAACCGCCTTTGTATTAGATTTGCTCTTTTACAATTCCTTCTTTATCTTGTCACGCTAACAAAAAAAAAAATCGATTTTAAAGACGAATATAATGAAGCATCCGTAATGGGAGTAGACTATCTGGGCTTGAAAGTTTCGAAATATTTCAACACCATATGCTTTCATAGTCATACAAATGGACTTCCATGGTGTGGCAGTTACCGTTCCTGATCGTGAACCATTTACGGGTCGCCCAGAGTCATGCGCATAAGTTCAAATCCTGCTTGCAGCTCAACCCACCTATTCATCTACCCCTAGGGGTTGGTTCCTTATATTGCTACAGTATCTACAAGCTCTTCACCATTTCCGTTTACAACAGTAAACACCCCATGTATACCAATTATTCCTTCAACTGCCACATTACACATCTTTGCATTTAATTCACGCATCACTATAACCCGGTCTCGTGCATCACAACAGCTAACACATTCATTCAGTTGTTCCCAATACACTCGAATCACATGAACTTTCTTCTCATGCCCAGGTGCATATGCACCAATAATCACCCATCTCTCTCCATCCACTTTCAGTTTTACCCATATCAATCTAGAGATTACTTTCTTGCACTCTATCAAATACTCCCACAACTCCTGTTTCAGGAGTAGTGCTACTCCTTCCCTTGCTCTTTTGCTATCACCAACCCTTAACTTTACTCCCACACCATTCCCAAAACACTCTTACCCGTTACCCTTGAGCTTCAATTCACTCAGAGCCAAGATATCCAGGTTACTTACCTCAAACATACTACATATCTCTCCTTTTTTCTCATCTTGTTTACATCCACACACACTTAGACACCCCACTCTGAGAATTCGAGGAGGATGGGCACTCCCGCGATAATCCTTCTCTTTCCCCTTTTAGAAAGTTAGAATACAAGGAGGGGAGGGTTTCTAGCCCCCCGCTCCCATCCCTTTTAATCTCCTTCTACGATAAGCGGGGAATGCGTGGTAAGTATTCTTTCTCCCCTATCCCTAGGGATATATACATATTTATCTATTTTTATCTATTATACTTTGTCGCTGTCTCCCGCGTTAGGGAGATACCACAAGGAAACATACGAAAGAATGGCCCAACCCACCCACATACACATGCATATACATACATGTCCACACACGCACATATACATACCTATACATTTCAACGTATACATATATATACATGTACAGACATGTACATACATACACATGTACAAAATTCATACTTGCTACCTTCATTCATTACCGTCGCTACCCCGCAACACATGAAATGACAACACCCTCCCCCCCAACTATAATGCACAGAAACCACAGGTCCCTATCCACATCCAGGCCCCACAAAACTTTCCATGGTTTACCTCAGACGCTTCACATGCCCGGGTTCAATCCATTGACAGCAAGTCGACCCCGGTATACCACATCGTTCCAATTCACTCTATTCCTTGCACGTCTTTCACCCTCCTGCATGTTCATCCCCCGATCGATCAAAATCTTTTTCACTCCATCCTTCCACCTCCAATTTGGTCTCCCACTTCTTGTTCACTCCACCTTTCACATATATATTCTCTTGGTCATTCTTTCCTCACTCATTCTCTCCATGTGACCAAACCATTTCAAAACACCCTCTTCTGATTTATCAACCACACTTTTTTTATTACCGCACATCTCTCTTACCCTTTCATTACTTATTCGATCAAACCACCTCAGACCATACATTGTCATCAAACATTTCATTTCCACACATCCACCCTCCTCTGCACAACTTGATGTATAACCCACACCTCGCAACCACATAACATTGTTGGAACCACTATTCCTTCAAACATAATCATTTTTCCTTGCCGAGATAATGTTGTCGCCTTCCACACATTTTCAACGCTCCCAGTAGTTTCGCACGATCCCCCACCCTGTGACTCACGCTTCCATGGTTCCATCTGCTGCCAAATCCACTTACAGATATCTAAAACACTTCACTTCCTCCAGTTTTTCACCATTCAAACTTACCTCCCGATTGACTTGTCCCTCAACCCTACTGTACCTAATAACCTTCCTCTTATCATATTTACTCTCCATTTTCCTCTTTCACACACTTTACCAGACCCAGTCACCAGCTTCTGCAAGATCTCACCCGAATCAGCCACCATCGCTGTATCATCAGCGAACAACAACTGACTCACTTCCCAAGGTCTCTCATCCACTACAGAATACATACTTGCCACTCTCTCCAAAACTCTTACATTCACCTTCCTAACAACCCCATCCATAAATATCTTAAACAACCAGGGAGAGATCACGCACCTCTGCAGCAAACTGACATTCACTAAGAACCAATTACTTTCCCCTCTTCCTACTCGTACACATGCCTTATATCCTCGATAAAGACTTTTCACTGCTTCTAGCAACTTTCCCCCACACCATACATTCTTAATACTTTCAACAGAAAATCTCAATCAGCACTACCATATGCCTTCTCCAGATCCATAGATGCTATATAGAAATCCATTTGCTTTTTTGATTATTTCTCACATACATTCTTCAAAGCAAACACCTGATTCAAACATTCTCTACCACTTCTGAAATCACACTGATTTTCCCCAGTCTGATGCTCTGTACATGCCTTCACCCTCTCAATCAAAACCCTCCCATATAGCTTCCCAGGAATACTCAACAAACTTATACATCTGTGATTTGAGCACTCACCTTTGTCCCGTTTGCCTTTGTACAATGGCACTATGCATGCATTCCGCCAATCCTCAGACACGTCACCATGAGTCATACATGCATTAGATATCCTTACCAACTAGTCAAGAACACAGTCACCTCCTTTTTTAATAGATTCCACTGCAATACTATGCAAACCAGCTGCCTTGCCGGCTTTCATCTTCCGCAAAGCTTTTACTTCCTCTTCTCTGTTTACCAAATCATTTTCCCTAACCCTCTCACTTCGTGCACCACCTCTACCAAAACACTCTATATCTGCTACTCTATCAAACATTCAAAATACTCATTCCATCTCCTTTTCATATCATCATTACTTGTTATTACCTCCCCATTACCCCCCTTCACTAAAGTTCCCATTTGTTCTCTTGTTTTACGCACCTCATTTACCTCCTTCCAAAACATCTTTTTATTCTCTTTAAAATCTAATGATACTCTCTCACCTTAACTCTATTTTGCCCTGTTTTTCACCTCTTGCACCTTTCTCTTGACCTCCTGCCCTTTTCTTTTATGTACCTCCCAGTCATTTACATTATTTTCTTGCAAGAATCGTCCAAATACCTCTCTCTTTTCTTTCACTAATAATCTTGCTTCTTCATCCCACCACTCATTACGCTTTGTAACCTGCCCACCTCCCACGCTTCTTGTGCTACAAGCATCTTTTGCGC
>NC_092269.1:15655416-15769473 GCF_036320965.1 Panulirus ornatus
AGTAAGTGAGCTTGGGAAGGAGACTTGTGTGAGGAGGCACCAGGAGAGACTGAGTACAGAATGGAAAAAGGTGAGAACAGAGAAGATAAGGGGAGTGGGGGAGGAATGGGATGTGTTTAGAGAAGCAGTGATGGCTTGCACGAAAGATGATTATGGCATAAGAAGCGTGGGATGTGGACATCTTAGAAAGGGTAGTGAGGGGTGGGATGAAGAAGGAAAATTTATTAGTGAAAGAGAAGAGAGTGGCACTTGGAGTACTTTTCTAGGGAAATAATGCAAAGCACTTAGAGATGTACAGAAGAAAGAGGTAGAAGGTCAGGAGAAAGGTGCAAGAGGCGAAAAAGAGGGCAAATGAGCATTATGGTGAGAGAGTATTATCAAATTTCAGGGAGAATAAAAAGATGTTTTGGAAGGAGGTAACTAAAGTCAGTAAGGCAAGTGAACAAATGGAAACATCAGTGAATAGGGCTAATGGGGAGGTGATAACTAGTAGTGAGAAGGAGATGGCATGAGTATTTTGAAAGTCTGTTGAATGTGTTTGATGATAGAGTGGCAGATATAGGGTGTTCTGCTCGAGGTGGTGTCCAAGGTGAGAGGCTTGGAGAGAATAATTTGGTAACCAGAGAAGAGGTAGTAAAAGCTTTGCAGATGATGAAAGCCAGCAAGGCAACGGGTTTTGATGGTATTGAAGTGGAATTAATAAAATAGGGGGTGACTGTATTGTTGACTGGTTGGTAATGATATTTATTGTATATATGACTCATGGGGAGGTGCTTGAGGACTGGCGGAATGCTTGCATGGTTCCATTGTACAAAGGCAAAAGGGATAAGAGTGAATGCTCATATTACAGAGTTGTAAGTTTGTTGAGTATTTCTGGGAAATCATGTGGGAGGGTATTGATTGAGAGGGTGAAGGCATGTACAGAGCATCAGATTGGGGAAGAGTAGTGTGTTTTCAGAAGTGGTAGAGGATGTGTGGATCAGGTGTTTGCTTTGAAGAATGTATGTGAGTAATACTCAGAAAAGCAAAAGGATTTGTAAGTAGCGTTTATGGATCTGGAGATGTCATGAGATTGAGTTGATAGCGGTGCTTTGTGGAAGGTATTAACAATATATGGTGTAGGAGGTAAGTTGTTAGAAGCAGTGAAAAGTTTTTATCGAGGATGTAAGGCATGCGTACGTGTAGGAGGAGAGGAAAGTGATCGCCTCTCAATTAATGTAGGTGTGCGGCAGGGGTGCGTGATGTCTCCATGGTTGTTTAATTTGTTCATGGATGGGGATGTCAGGGACGTGGATTCAAGAGTCTTTGAAAGAGGCGCAAGTATGCAGTCTGTTGTGGATGAGAGAGCTTGGGAAGTGAGTCAGTTGTTGTTCGCTGATGATACAGTGCTGGTGGCTGATTCATGTGAGAAACTGCAGAAGCTGGTGACTGAGTTTGGTAAAGTTTGTGAAAGAAGAAAGTTAAGAGTAAATGTGAATAAGAGCAAGGTTATTAGGTACAATAGGGTTGAGGGTCAAGTCAACTGGGAGGTAAGTTTGAATGGAAAAATGATGGAGGAAGTGAATTATTTTAGATATCTGGGAGTGGATCTGGCAGCGGATGGAACCATGTAAGCGGAAGTTGATCATAGGGTGGGGGAGGGGGCGAAAATCCTTGGAGCCTTGAAGAATGTGTGGAAGTCGAGAACATTATCTCGGAAAGCAAAAATGGGTATGTTTGAAGGAATAGTGGTTCCAACAATGTTGTATGGTTTCGAGGCGTGGGCTATGGATAGAGTTGTGCGCAGGAGGGTGGATGTGCTGGAAATGAGATGTTTGAGGACAATATGTGGTGTGAGGTGGTTTGATCGAGTAAGTAATGTAAGGGTGAGAGAGATGTGTGGAAACAGAAAGAGTGTGGTTGAGAGAGCGGAAGAGGGTGTTTTTTGAAATGGTTTTGTCACATGGAGAGAATGAGTGGGGAAAGATTGACCAAGCGGATATATGTGTCGGCGGTGGAGGGAACGAGGAGAAATGGGCTAGCGCTAGCGAGGTAGCGCAAGGAAACAGACGAAAGAATGGCCCAACCCGCCCACATACACATGTATATACATATATGTCCACCCATGCACAATATTCATATCTATACATCTCAATGTACACATATATATACACAAACAGACATACCCCTATATACACATGTACATAATTCATACTGTCTGCCTTTATTTGTTCCCATCGCCACCTCGCCACATATGGAATAAAAACGCCCTCCCCCCCTCATGTGTGCGAGGTAGCGCTAGGAAAAGACACCAAAGGCCCCATTCGTTCACACTCAGTCTCTAGCTGTCATGTAATAATGCACCGAAACCACAGCTCCCTTTCCAAATCGAGGCCCCACACAACTTTCCATGGTTTACCCCAGACGCTTCACATGCCCTCGTTCAATCCATTGACAGCACGTCGACCCCGGTATACCACATAGTTCCAATTCACTCTATTCCTCGCACGCCTTTCACCCTCCTGCATGTTCCGGTCCCGATCACTCAAAATCTTTTTCACTCCATCTTTCCACCTCCAATTCGGTCTCCGTCTTCTCCTCGTTCCCTCTACCTCTGACACATATATCCTCTTGGTTAATCTTTCCTCACTTATTCTCTCCATGTGACCAAACCATTTCAAAACACCCTCTTCTGCTCTCTCAACCACACTCTTTTTATTTCCACACATCTCTCTTACACTTACATTACTTACTCGATCAAACCACCTCACACCACATATTGCTCTCAAACATCTCATTTCCAGCACATCCACCCTCCTGGGCACAGCTCCATCCATAGCCCACGCCTCGCAACCATACAACATTGTTGGAACCACTATTCCTTCAAACATACCCATTTTTGCTTTCCGAGATAATGTTCTCGACTTCCAAACATTCTTCAAGGCTCCATGGATTTTCGCCCCCTCCCCCACACTATGATTCACTTCCGCTTCCATGGCTCCATCGGCTGCTAGGTCCATTCCCAGATATATAAAACACTTTACCTCCTCCAGTTTTTCTCCATTCAAACTTACCTCCCAATTGACTTGACCCTCAACCCTACTGTACCTAATAACCTTGCTCTTATTCACATTCACTCTTAACTTTCTTCTTTCACACACTTTACCAAACTGAGTCACCAGCTTCTGCAGTTTCTTACATAAATCAACCACCAGCGCTGTATCATCAGCGAACAACTGACTCACTTCCCAAGCTCTCTCATCCAAAACAGACTTCATAATTGCCCCTCTTTCAAAGACTCTTGCATTCACCTCCCTAATAACCCCATCCATAAAGAAATTAAACAACCATGGAGACATCACACACCCCTGCCGCAAACCTACATTCACTGAGAACCAATCACTTTCCTCTCTTTCTAAACCTACACATGCCTTACATCCTCGATAAAAACTTTTCACTGCTTCTAACAACGTATGTCCCACACCATATATTCTTGATAACTTCCACAGAGCATCTCTATCAACTCTATCATATGCCTTCTCCAGATCCATTAATGCTACATACAAATCCATTTGTTTTTCTAAGTATTTCTCGCATAAAGTCCTTAAAGCAAACACCTGATCCACACAACCTCTACCACTTTTGAAACCACTCTGCTCTTCCCCAATCTGATGCTCTGTACATACCTTCACCCTCTCAATCAATACCCTCCCATATAATTTACAAGGAATACTCAACAAACGTATACCTCTGTAATTTGAGCACTTACTCTTATCCCCTTTGCCTTTGTACAATGGCACTATGGAAGCATTCCGCCAATCCTCAGGCACCTCACCATGAATCATACATACATTAAATAACCTAACCAACCAGTCAACAATACAGTCACCTCCTTTTTTAATAAATTCCACTACAGTACCATCCAAACCTGCTGCCTTGCCGGCTTTCATCTTCCATAAAGCTTTTACTACCTCTTTTCTATTTATCAAATAATTTTCCCTAACCCTCTCACTTTGCACACCATCTCGACTAAAACACCCTATATCTGCCACTCTATCATTAAACACATTCAACAAACCTTCAAAATACTCACTCCATCTCATTCTCATATCCCTGGGGATAGGGGAGAAAGAATGCTTCCCACGCATTCCTCACGTGTCGTAGAAGGCGACTAGAGAGGACGGGAACGGCGGGCCAGAAACCCTCCCCTCCTTGTATTTTAACTTTCTAAAAGGGTCAGATTGGGGTGTCTAAATGTGTGTGGATGTAACCGAGAAGAGAAAAAAAGAGAGATAGGTAGTATGTTTGAGTAAAGGAACCTGGATGTTCTGGCTCTGAGTGAAAGAAAGCTCAAGGGTAAAGGGGAAGAGTGGTTTGGGAATGTCTTGGGAGTAAAGTCAGGCTCTGGTTAGTGAAAGGACGAGAGTAGGAGTTGTGGGATTATGTGATAGAGTGTAAGAAAGTAAACTCTAGATTGTTATGGGTAAAACTGAAAGTTGATGGAGAGAAATAGGGTGATTATTTGTGCATATGCACCTGGGCATGAGAAGAAAGATCATGAGAGGCAAGTGTTTTGGGAGCAGCTGAATGTATTAGTGGTTTTGATGCACAAGACCGGGTTATAGTGATGGGTGATTTGAATGCAAAGGTGAGTAATGTGGCAGTTGAGGGAATAATTGGTATACATGGAGTGTTCAGTGTTGTAAATGGAAATGGTGAAGAGCTTGGAGATTTATGTGCTGAAAAAGGACTGGTGATTGGGAATACCTAGTTTAAAAAGCGAGATATACATATGTATACGTATGTAAGTAGGAGAGATGGCCAGAGAGCGTTATTGGATAACGTGTTTATTGATAGACGCACGAAAGAGAGAGTTTTGGATGTTAATGTGCTAAGAGGTGCAACTGGAGGGATGTCTGATCATTATCTTGTGGAGGCGAAGGTGAAGATTTGTATGAGTTTTCAGAAAAGAAGAGGGAATATTGGGGTGAAGAGATTGGTGAGAGTAAGTGAGCTTGGGAAGGAGACTTGTTTGAGGAAGTACCAGGAGAGACTGAGTACAGAATGAAAAAAGGTGAGAACAAAGGAGGTAAGGGGAGTGGGGGAGGAATGGGATGTATTTAGGGAAGCAGTGATGGCTTGCGCAAAAGATGCTTGTGGCATGAGAATCTTGGGAGGTTGGTTGATTAGAAAAGGTAGTGAGTGGTGGGATGAAGAAGTAAGATTATTAGTGAAAGAGAAGAGAGGGGCATTTGGACGATTTTTGCAGGGAAAAAATGCAAAGGAGTGGGAGAGATATAAAAGGAAAAGAAAGGAGGTCAAGAGAAAGGTGCAAGAGTTGAAAAAGAGGGCAAATAAAAGTTGGGGTGAGAGAGTGTCATTAAATTTCAAGGAGAAAAAAAAGATGCTTTGAAAGGAAGTAAATGAAGTGCGTAAGACAAGGGAGCAAATGGGAACTTCAGTGAAGGGGGCTAATAAGGAGGTGAAAACAAGTATTGGTGATATATATATATATATATATATATATATATATATATATATATATATATATATATATATATATATATATATATATATATATATATATATATATATATATATATATATATATATATATATATATATATATATATATATATATATATATATATATATATACATATATATATATATATATATATATATATATATATATATATATATATATATATATATATATATATGTATAAATATATATATATATATATAAATTTATAAATATATTTATTTATTTATATATATTTTCCTATGAGTCCACGGGGAAAATGAAACACGAAAAGTTCCCAAGTGCACTTTTGTGTAACAATCACATAATCAGTGGAGACACAAGACAGAAATATAAGAGTCAGTTGATATACATCGAAGAGATGAAGCTAGAACGCCATTTGGTAAACATATATATATATATATATATATATATATATATATATATATATATATATATATATATATTTATATATATATATATATATATATATATATATATATATATATATATATATATATATATATATATATATATATTCTTTTCTTTTCTTTTAAGCTATTCGCCATTTCCCGCGTTAGCGAGGTAGCGTTAAGAACAGAGGACTGAGCCTTTTTTGGAATATCCTCACCTGGCCCCCTCTATTCCTTCTTTTGGAAAATAAAAAAAAAAACGAGGGGGAGGATTTCCAGCCCCCAGCTCCCTCCCCTTTTAGTCGCCTTCTACGCCACGCAGGGAATACGTGGGAAGCATTCTTAATCCCCTATCCCCAGGGATGATATGTATATATATATATATATATATATATATATATATATATATATATATATATATATATATATATATATATATATATATATATATATATATATATATATATATTTTTTTTTTTTATACTTTGTCGCTATCTCCCGCGTTTGCGAGGTAGCGCAAGGAAACAGACGAAAGAAATGCCCCCCCCATATACATGTATATAAACACGTCCACACACGCAAATATACATACCTACACAGCTTTCCATGGTTTACCCCTGACGCTTCACATGCCTTGATTCAATCCACTGACAGCACGTCAACCCCGGTATACCACATCGCTCCAATTCACTGCATTCCTTGCCCTCCTTTCACCCTCCTGCATGTTCAGGCCCCGATCACACAAAATCTTTTTCACTCCATCTTTCCACCTCCAATTTGGTCTCCCTCTTCTCCTCGTTCCCTCCACCTCCGACACATATATCCTCTTGGTCAATCTTTCCTCACTCATTCTCTCCATGTGCCCAAACCACTTCAAAACACCCTCTTCAGCTCTCTCAACCACGCTCTTTTTATTTCCACACATTTCTCTTACCCTTACGTTACTCACTCGATCAAACCACCTCACACCACACATTGTCCTCAAACATCTCATTTCCAGCACATCCATCATTCTGCGCATAACTCTATCCATAGCCCATGCCTCGCAACTATACAACATTGTTGAAACCACTATTCCTTCAAACATACCCATTTTTGCTTTCCGAGATAATGTTCTCGACTTCCACACATTCTTCAAGGCCCCCAGAATTTTCGCACCCTCCCGCACCCTATGATCCACTTCCGCTTCCATGGTTCCATCCGCTGCCAGATCCACTCCCAGATATCTAAAACACTTCACTTCCTCCAGTTTTTCTTCATTCAAACTCACCTCCCAATTGACTTGACCCTCATCCCTACTGTATCTAATAACCTTGCTCTTATTCACATTTACTCTTAACTTTCTTCTTCCACACACTTTACCAAAACTCAGTCACCAGCTTCTGCAGTTTCTCACATGAATCAGCCACCAGCGCTGTATCATCAGCGAACAACAACTGACTCACTTCACAAGCTCTCTCATCCCCAACAGACTTCATACTTGCCCCTCTTTCCAAAACTCTTGCATTTACCTCCCTAACAACCCCATCCATAAACAAATTAAAGAACCATGGAGACATCACTCACCCCTACCGCAAACCTACATTCACTGAGAATCAATCACTTTCCTCTCTTCCTACACGTACACATGCCTTACATCCTCGATAAAAACTTTTCACTGCTTCTAACAACTTGCCTCCCACACCATATATTCTTAATACCTTCCACAGAGCATCTCTATCAACTCTATCATATGCCTTCTCCAGATCCATAAATGCTACATACAAATCCATTTGCTTTTCTAAGTATTTCTCACATACATTCTTCAAAGCAAACACCTGATCCACACATCCTCTACCACTTCTGAAACCACACTGCTCTTCCCCAATCTGATGCTCTGTACATGCCTTCACCCTCTCAATCAATACCCTCCCATATAATTCACCAGGAATACTCAACAAACTTATACCTCTGTAATTTGAGCACTCACTCTTATCCCCTTTGCCTTTGTAAAATGGCACTATGCACGCATTCCGCCAATCCTCAGGCACCTCACCATGAGTCATACATACATTAAATAACCTTACCAACCAGTCAACAATACAGTCACCCCCTTTTTTAATAAATTCCATTGCAATACCATCCAAACCTGCTGCCTTGCCGGCTTTCATCTTCCGCAAAGCTTTCACTACCTCTTCTCTGTTTACCAAATCATTTTCCCTAACCCTCTCACTTTGCACACCACCTCGACCAAAACACCCTATATCTGCCACTCTATCATCAAACACATTCAACAAACCTTCAAAATACTCACTCCATCTCCTTCTCACATCACCACTACTTGTTATCACCTCCCCATTTGCGCCCTTCACTGAAGTTCCCATTTGCTCTTACGCACTTTATTTATCTCCTTCCAGAAGATCTTTTTATTCTCCCTAAAATTTAATGATACTCTCTCACCCCAACTCTCATTTGCCCTTTTTTTCACCTCTTGCACCTTTCTCTTGACCTCCTGTCTCTTTCTTTTATACATCTCCCACTCAATTGCATTTTTTCCCTAAAAAAATCGTCCAAATGCCTGTCTCTTCTCTTTCACTAGTACTCTTACTTCTTCATCCCACCACTCACTACCCTTTCTAATCCACCTACCTCCCACTCTTCTCATGCCACAAGCATCTTTTGCGCAATCCATCACTGATTCCCTAAATACATCCCATTCCTCCCCCACTCCCCTTACTTCCATTGTTCTCACCTTTTTCCATTCTGTACTCAGTCTCTCCTGGTACTTCCTCACACAGGTCTCCTTCCTAAGCTCACTTACTCTCACCACCATCTTCACCCCAACATTCACTCTTCTTTTCTGAAAACCCATACAAATCTTCACCTTAGCCTCCACAAGATAATGATCAGACATCCCTCCAGTTGCACCTCTCAGCACATTAACATCCAAAAGTCTCTCTTTCGCACGCCTGTCAATTAACACGTAATCCAATAACGCTCTCTGGCCATCTCTCCTACTTACATAAGTATACTTATGTATATCTCGCTTTTTAAACCAGGTATTCCCAATCATCAGTCCTTTTTCAGCACATAAATCTACATTGTTATTATTATTATTATTATTATTATCATTATTATTATTATTGTTATTATTATTATTATTATTATCATTATTATTATTATTATTATTATTATTATTATTATTATTATTATCATTATTATCATTATTATTATTATTATTATTATTATTATTTTTTCTTTTTTTTTTTCTTTTTTGCTTTGTCGCTGTCTCCCGCGTTTGCGAGGTAGCGCAAGGAAACAGACGAAAGAAATGGCCCAACCCACCCCCATACACATTAATATACACACGTCCACACACGCAAATATACATACCTACACAGCTTTCCATGGTTTACCCCAGACGCTTCACATGCCTTGATTCAATCCACTGACAGCACGTCAACCCCGGTATACCACATCGCTCCAATTCACTCTATTCCTTGCCCTCCTTTCACCCTCCTGCATGTTCAGGCCCCGATCACACAAAATCTTTTTCACTCCATCTTTCCACCTCCAATTTGGTCTCCCTCATCTCCTCGTTCCCTCCACCTCCGACAAATATATTCTCTTGGTCAATCTTTCCTCACTCATTCTCTCCATGTGCCCGAACCATTTCAAAACACCCTCTTCTGCTCTCTCAACCACGCTCTTTTTATTTCCACACATCTCTCCTACCCATACGTTGCTTACTCGATCAAACCACCTCACACCACACATTGTCCTCAAACATCTCATTTCCAGCACATCCATCCTCCTGCGCACAACTCTATCCATAGCCCACGCCTCGCAACCATACAACATTGTTGGAACCACTATTCCTTCAAACATACCCATTTTTGCTTTCCGAGATAATGTTCTCGACTTCCACACATTCTTCAAGGCTCCCAGAATTTTCGCCCCCTCCCCCAACCTATGATCCACTTCCGCTCTTATGGTTCCATCCGCTGCCAGATCCACTCCCAGATATCTAAAACACTTCACTTCCTCCAGTTTTTCTCCATTTAAACTCACCTCCCAATTGACTTGACCCTCAACCCTACTGTACCTAATAACCTTGCTCTTATTCACATTTACTCTTAACTTTCTTCTTTCACATACTTTACCAAACTCAGTCACCAGCTTCTGCAGTTTCTCACATGAATCAGCCACCAGCGCTGTATCATCAGCGAACAACAACTGACTCACTTCCCAAGCTCTCTCATCCCCAACAGACTTCATACTTGCCCCACTTTCCAAAACTCTTGCATTCACCTCCCTAACAACCCCATCCATAAACAAATTAAACAACCATGGAGACATCACACACCCCTGCCGCAGACCTACATTCACTGAGAACCAGTCACTTTCCTCTCTTCCTACACGTACACATGCCTTACATCCTCGATAAAAACTTTTCACTGCTTCTAACAACTTGCCTCCCACACCATATATTCTTAATACCTTCCACAGAGCATCTCTATCAACTCTATCATATGCCTTCTCCAGGTCAATAAATGCTACATACAAATCCATTTGCTTTTCTAAGTATTTCCCACATGCATTCTTCAAAGCAAACACCTGATCCATACATCTTCTACCACTTCTGAAACCACACTGCTCTTCCCCAATCTGATGCTCTTTACATGCCTTCACCCTCTCAATCAATATCCTCCCATATAATTTACCAGGAATACTCAACAAACTTATACCTCTGTAATTTGAGCACTCACTCTTATCCCCTTTGCCTTTGTACAATGGCACTATGCACGCATTCCGCCAATCCTCAGGCACCTCATAATCATTATTATTATTATCATTATTATCATTATTATTATTATTATTATTATTATTATTATTATTATTATTATCATTATTATTATTATCATTATTATTATCATCATTATTATTATTATTATTATTATTACTATTATTATCATTACTGTTATTATTAGTATCATTACTATTATCATTACTGTTATTATTAGTATCATTACTATTATCATACTCATTATCATTATTCACTACCATTATCATTATCATTATCATTATCATTATCAATATTACTATTATTATTATCATTATTGTTTTTATGATTATTATTATCATTATTATTATTATTATTATTATTATTATTATTATTATTATTATTATCATTATTATTATTATTATTATTATTATCATCATTATTATTATTGTTATCATTATTATTATTATCACTGTTATTATTATTATTATTATTATTATTATTATTATTATTATTATTATTATTATTATTATTATCTTTATGATTATTGCTATTATCATTATCATTATCATTATCATTGTTATTATATTTACTATTATTATTATTATTATTATTATTATTATTATTATTATTATTATTATTATTATTATATTATTATTATTATCATTATTATTATTATCAATAATGATATTATTATTAATATTATTATTATCATCATTATCATCATCATCGTTATCACTACTTTTATTATTACTATTATCATCATTATTTCTGTTATCATTATCATTATTACTATTATCATTATTATCATCATTATAATATTATCATTACTGTTATAATTATTATCAATGATACTAGTAGTAATAGTAGTAGTAGTAGTAGTAGTGTTAGTTTTACTAGTAATGGCAGTAGTAGTATCAGTATTGTGATTATCACTGTAGTTCAAGGGAACTATTACTGTCCATTTAGTCTGAGCAATCCATGTCCCTGTACAGCAACTTGCTCACCTGAACAAATGAAATGTGACTTTTCTTACCATCACAATACTTATTTTTTCCTCAGTGACTTCATGTCATGATCATAGTGAGAATAACACAGAGAAACACTGCCATTCATATGATCTTCATATGAACCAGATTAATACTAGGTCATGAGATATGTAAGGAAGATACATAGAGAAGATATTAGCTACATAAAAATGGTCAGTAAGATATGTAAGTTGAGCGCTCAAGTAGTGCCCGGAACCCTCTTACTCTATGTCTATTGCTGGTCTTATATTCTGTCATCTTCGTACATGCACAATACACCTACTCAAACCTTGTTTATTATTGTTCCTTTTTTTACATATGTACTTTTGCCATTTCCTCTACACTCAGACGCTTTTGAGCATTGTCATGACAGAGTCCGTCATATCTATTGTCCCTACTCCCCAGCATCATGGAGTGCTAGGAATCCCCGGGTGTCTGTCTGACTCTACTGCCAATGAGAGGGAGTTCTCTGGCAGTAGTATTACCGGACCTTCCCACGACCTGTCCCTGTTAGACCTATCTCTTTTTCTATTCACTATACAACATTTGTGGTCTCTCTAGCAACTTCTCCTCGGTGATCACCATCTGTCTAGTAGCTCTCCTAATATTCTACTTTTTCTCTGAGACTCAGTTGTCTAATGATGTTCTCATTAGTCCATTTTTCATATCGAACTTTAACCTCCTCTCACGATTCCGGTTCAAAGGTGGTGTTTGTGCTTATTCCAACATCACACCTGTTACACGCCTCAAGGACCTTTAGTCTCCAAACTTTGATGTTATGTGGGTCAAAGTCTGTCCCCCTAAATCAACACTTTTCCACTGTTTCGCCAATTGCCTTTTTAATACTACAAATTTTATATCCTTCTTCGACTATCTTTTCAATTTCCTTTTCATAATTCTAGCTGTATTTGATTAAGGCCAGACTCTGATGTGGACTTTTGTCTGTAACTGGAACCTTCAACATAGAAAAAATAATGATTTCTTTAAAATATGATTAAAACCATATTTACTTGGATTCTAGTGCATTGATTATTTGAAGGGAAATAGTTCACAAGAAAAACGTTTCTCTCATTACGCTGCGAGTAGATGAATTCTTGTAATGATTGCACTGATCTGTGGATGAAAATTTGACTGATAGTGATGACGTACTAATAGACGAAAAGATATTTCTGGTATGCATTCAGTATATCATTTGTTTCGCACAACCTTAGTGTTGATATCTAAGAAGATAAGCCTAAACCAACTTAAAGGATTCCTTGTCGTGTTACTGTGTCAAGTAAGTTTGATAGATATCTTCATTTTGAATGAATTCGTCCGGATGATTCTTGGGTAAGATACATTCAGAAACCTGACGATGATCAACTTCCTCCTATGCCTCAAAGTCATAGATTAAGGTAAGGATCCCAGACTGATGGCGGCACACAGGTCGGTAGGAGCCAGGAAGTACAAACTACAACCTGCTATGTGGTGAAAACCAGTGTGAGTCATGCTGAACATTCTTAAAACCCGCTTCCATATACTATGACCGTCACTCTTTATGCATATCTCCCCCACCCACCCCTCTTAAGAGCCAGCTTGATATACTAAAGCATTTCTTCTTTTGTTATTTCATGTACCAGCAAATTCCTTTAACTCGTTGCCATGATTCTCATCCAAGGCCAAAACAACTTACGTCCACCACACATCACCACACATAAGACTAGGATATTCTATTTCTACCACATCACCACACATGAGACCTGGACATCACGCGTTCACCACACATCACACACATAAGGCCCTGACATTCTCCGTCCACCACACATTAGTCAGACATGCCAGTCTTCTGTGACAGGTCGAGGAACCACACCTGCCGACCAGTACTTTTGCTCCCACCTACAGTTTGCTCCAGCGGAGGAGCAGTTCCGGCGAGTGCTGCGGGGCAGCTACTCCCACATCACCTACAAGAACATTGGCTCGGCGATCGTGGCTGCCAGCTTCACTGACAGCCGTGGATACACACCATTCCACATCAGCAGATCGGAACACATTCAGTACGTTGGGAAAGGCTGGGGATTCAGGTGAGTCTGTGGCTCGTCAGCAGTATGACTAAAGCAAGGAGAGGTTGGCTAGAGATGTTGAATCCCGTTATGTTCGTAAAATCACGATCAATTAAAGCACTACAACCCGTAATTGAGGAGGCTTATCTTTTACACATGTGTGATTCCTCTACTGTCTCTGACATATGATATCTGTAGGATATATGTGATAATGATATTAATGTATTTCCGCAAAAACGAGTATCACTTAATCAAGAGAAAAGACATTAATATTGTCATTGTTTTTACTATTAAACATCATAAACAATGCTATTTAGGTAGGGCCTACAGGTTTATCATTTTCAGAGGAAGTTTTGAAATGAATAGATTTGCTTAGCAGAAATCTGTATAGATGTGAAAGTATTTCTAGATCATCTCGTTTAGTATTAGATATAGGAATGCCTTTCTACCGTGACTTGCAATACATTATTAAGTAAAAAAAACATATTTCATACTTATCATTTGTGTGAAAGCACCATCAGTGGTATAAGATCTACTTTTCTTTCAGCCTCTTCTAATCTGGAACTGACTCAGAGACGTCTGGTTATCCGCTGAACTAAATGAAATTTATTTATAGCCAGAGGTACATCTTGAAAGTCTGGTCAGAGCGTTCATGCCAAATACATTGTATTAAGTTATTGCATGAAGAAATACAAAGCAAGTGTGTGTGTGTGTGTGTGTGTGTGTGTGTGTGTGTGTGTGTGTGTGTGTGTGTGTGTGTGTGTCTGTGTCTGTGTGTCTGTGCCTGTGTCTGTGCGTGTGTGTGTGTCTGTGTGTCTGTGTGTTTGTGTGTGTGTGTGTGTGTATAACAGAAGAAGGAGTCACGCGGGGAGTGCTCATCCTCCTCGAAGGCTCAGATTGGAGTGTCTAAATGTGTGTGGATGTAACCAAGATGAGAAAAAAGGAGAGATAGGTAGCATGTTTCAGGAAAGGAACACAGATGTTTTGGCTCAGAGTGAAACCAAGCTCAAGGGTAAAGGGGAAGAGTGGTTTGGGAATGTTTTGGGAGTAAAGTCAGGGGTTAGTGAGAGGACAAGAGCAAAGGAAGGAGTAGCACTACTCCAGAAACAGGAGTTGTGGGAGTATGTGATAGAGTGTAAGAAAGTAAACTCTGGATTAATATGGGTAAAACTTAAAGTAGATGGATATAAATGGATAACTATTGATGCCGATGCACCTGGGCAGGAGAAGAAATATCATAAGAGACAAATGTTTTGGGAGCAGCCGAGTGAGTGTGTTAGCAGTTTTGATGCACGAGACCGGGTTACAGTGATGGGTAATTTAAATGCAAAGGTGAGTAATGTGGCAGTTGAGGTAATAATTGGTGTACATGGGGTGTTCAGTGTTGAAAATGGAAATAATGAGGAGCTTGTAGATTTGTGTGCTGAAAAAGGACTGGTGATCGGGAATAACTGGTTTAAAAAGGGAGATATACGTAAGTATACGTATGTAAGCATGAGAGATGGCAAGAGAGCGTTATTGGATTACGTGTTAATTGATGTACACATGAAATAGAGACTCTTGGATGTTGATGTGCTGGGAGGTGCACCTAGAGGAAGTCTGATTAGTATCTCGTGGAGGCGAAGGGGAAGATTGGTAGAGGCTTTCAGAAAAGTAGAGAAAATCTTAGGATGAACAGAGTGGTGAGATTAAGTGAGCTATGAAAGGACACTTGTGTGAGGAAGTACCAGGAGAGACTCAGTGCAGAATGGAAAAAGGTGAGAATAAAGGACGCAAGGGGTGTGGAGGAGGAATTGGATTTATTAAGGGAAGCCGTGATGGCTTGCGCAAAAGATGCTTGTGGCATGAGAAGCGTGGGAGGTGGGCAGATTAGAAACGGTAGTAGATGGTGGGAAAGATAAGTAAGATTATTAGTGAAAGGGAAGAGAGAGGCATTTGGACGATTTTTGCAGGGAAAAGTGCAACTGACTAGGAGTTGTATAAAAGAAAGAGGCAAGAGGTCAAGAGAAAGGTGCAAGAGGTGAAAAAGGGGGCAAATGAGAGTTGGGGTAAGAGAGTATCATTAAATTCTTGGGAGAATAAAAATATATTTTGGAAGGAGGTAAATAAAGTGAGTAAGACAAAGGAACAAATAGGAACATCGGTGAAGAGGGATGATGTGGAGGTTATAACAAGTAGTGGTGATGTGAGTAGGAGATGCAATGAGTATTCTGATGGTTTTTTGAATGTGTTAGATGATAGAGTTGTAGATATAAGGTATTTTGGTCGAGGCGGAGTGTGAGGTGAGAGGGTTAGGGAGAATGGCTTGGTAAACAGAGAAGAGGTTGTAAAAGCTTTGCGAAAGATGAAAGGCGGCAAAGCGGCGGATTTGGATGATATTGCAATGGAATTTATTGAAAAGGGGGTGACTGTGTTGTTGGGTGGTTGGTGAGGATATTCATGGTGAAGTCCCTGAGGATTGGCGGAATGCATGCATAATATATTGTAGAAAGGCAAAGAGGATAAAGGTGAATATTCAAATTATTGAGGTATAAGTTTGTTGCTTATCCCTGGGAAATTATATGGAAGGGTATTGATTGAGTAGGTGAAGGCATGTACAAGGCATCAGATTGGGGAAGAGCAGTACGGTTTCAGTAGAGGTAGAGGATCAGTGGATCAAGTGTTTGCTTTGAAGAATGTATGAGAGAAATACTTAGAAAAACAAATAGATTTGTATGTAGCACTTATGGATCTGAAGAAGGCATATGATAAAGTTGAAAAAGATGGTCTGTGGAAGGTTTTAAGAGTATGTGGTGTGGGAGGCAAGTTAAAAGTTTTTATCGAGGATGTAAGGCATGTGTGTGAGTAGGAAAAGAGGAAAGTCATTGGTTCCCAGTGAATGTCGGTTTCCGGCAGGGATGCGTGATGTTTCCATGGATTTTAATTTGTTTATGGATGGGGTTGTTAATGAGGTGAATGCAAGAGTTTTGGAAAGAGGGGCAAGTTTGCGGTCTGTTTTGGATGAGAGGGCCTGGGGAAGTGTGTCAGTTGTTGCTCGTTCATGATACAGCGCTGGTGGCTTATTCAGGTGAGAACCTGCAGAAGCTGGTGACTGAGTTTGGTAAAGTGTGTGAAAGAAGAAAGCTGAAAGTAAATGTGAATAAGAGCAAGGTTATTAAGTACTGTAGGGTTAAGGGACAAGTCAAGGGGAAGGTAAGTTTGAATGGATAAACACTAGAGGAAGTGAAGTGTTTTAGGTATCTGGGAGTAGATTTGGCAGCGGACTGAACCATGGAAGCGGAAGTGAGTCACATAGCTGGGACAGGGGGACTAAGGTTCAGGGAGCGCTGAAGAATGTATGGAAGGCGAGAACATTATCTCGTAAAGCAAAAATGGGTGTGGTTGAATGAAAAATGGTTCCAACAATGTTATTAGGTTGTGATGCGTGGACTATAGATTAAGTTGTAAGGAGAAGGGTGGGTGTGTTGGAAATGAAATGTTTGAGGACAATATGTGGTGTGGAGTGGTTTGATCGAGTAAGTAAGGAAAGGATAGGAGAGATATGTGGTAATAAAGCAGTCAGGTTGAGAAAGCAGAAGAGGGTGTATTAATATGGTTTGGTTACATAGAGAGAATGAGTGAGGAAAGATTGACACACGCATTCTCTCTATGTCACCAAACCATTTCAAAACACCCTATTCTGCTCTCTCAACCACACTCCTTTTATTTCCACACAACTCTCTTGCCCTTACATTACTTACTCGATCAAACCACCTCACACCACATCTTGTCCTCAAACATCTCATTTCCAGCACATCTACCCTCCTGCACACAACTCTATCCATAGCCCATGCCTCACATCCATACAACATTGTTGGAACCACTATTCTTTCAAACATATCCAATTTTGCTTTCCGAGATAATGTTCTCGACTTCCACACATTCTTCAAGGCTCCCAGAACTTTCGCCCCCTCCCCCACCCTATGATTCACTTCCGCTTCCATGGTTCCATCCACTGCCAGATCCACTCACGGATATCTAAAACACTTTACTTCCTCCAATTTTTCTCCATTCAAACTCACCTCCCAATTGACTTGACCCTCAACCATACTGTACCTAATAACTTTGCTCTTATTCATTTACTCTCAACTTTCTTCTTTCAAACACTTTACCAAACTCAGTCACCAGCTTCTGCAGTTTCTCACATGAATCAGCCACCAGCGCTTTATAATCAGCGAACAAAAACTGACTCACTTCCCAAGCTCTCTCATCCACAACAGACTGCATACTTGCCCCTCTTTCCAAAACTCTTACATTCACCTCCCTAACAACCCCATCCATAAACAAATTAAACAACCATGGAGGCATCACACACCCCTGCCGGAAACCTACATTCAATGAGAACCAAATTCATTCATCTCTTCCTACACGTACACATGCTTTACATTCGCGATAAAAACTTTTCACTGCTACTAACAACTTGCCTCCCACAACTTATATTCTTAATACCTTCCACAGAGCATCTCTATCACCTCTATCATATGCTTTCTCAAGATCCATAAATGATACATACAAATCCATTTGCTTTTCTAAGTATTCTCACATACATTCTTCAAAGCAAACTCCTGATCCACACATCCTCTACAACTTCTGAAACCACACTGCTCTTTCCCAGTCTGATGCTCTGTACATGCCTTCACCCTCTCAATCAATACCCTCCCGTATAACTTACCAGGAATACTCAACAAACTTATTCCTCTGTAATGTGAGAACTCACTCTTATCCCCTTTGCCTCTGTACAATGGCACTAAGCAAGCATTCGGCCAATCCTCAGGCACCTTACCATGAATCATATACACATTAAATAACCTTACCAACCAGTCATCAATACAGTCACCCCTTTTTTAATAAATTCCACTGCAATACCTTCGAAACTTGCTACCTTGCCGGCTTTCATCTTCCGCAAAGCTTTTACTACCTCTTCTTTATTTGCCAACTCATTTTCCCTAACCCTATCACTTTGCACACCACCTCGACCAAAACACCCTATATCTGCCACTCTATCATCAAACATATTCAACAAACTTCAAAATACTCACTTCACCTCCCTCTCATAGCACCACTACTTGTTATCACCTCCCTATTAACCCCCTTCACTGAAGTTCCCATTTGCTCCCTTGTCTTACGCACTTTATTTAACTCCTTCCAAAACATCTTTTTATTCTCCCTAAAATTTAATGATACTCTCTCACCCCAACTCTCATTTGCCCATTTTTCACCTATTGCACTATTATCTTGACCTTCTGCCACTTTCTTTTATTCATCTCCAACTCATTTGCATTTTTTCACTGCAAAAATCGTCATATATATATATATATATATATATATATATATATATATATATATATATATATATATATATATATATATATATATATATATATATATATATATATATATATATATATATATATATATATATATATATATATATATATATATATATATATATATATATATATATATATATATATATATATATATATATATATATATATATATATATATATATATATATATATATATATATATATATATATATATATATATATATATATATATATATATATATGTATATATATATATATATATATATATATATATATATATATATATATATATATATATATATATATATATATATAAATATATATATATATATATATATATATATATATATATATATATATATATATATATATATATATATATATATATATATATATATATATATATATATATATATATATATATATATATATATTTATATATATATATATATATATATATATATATATATATATATATATATATATATATATATATATATATATATATATATATATATATATATATATATATATATATGTACAGAGCATCAGATTGGGGAAGAGCAGCGTGGTTTCAGAAGTGGTAGAGGATGAGTGGATCAGGTGTTTGCTTTGAAGAATGTATGTGAGAAATACTTAGAAAAGCAAATGGATTTGTATGTAGCATTTATGAATCTGGAGAAGGCATATGATAAAGTTGATAGAGATGCTTTGTGGAAGGTATTAAGAGTATA
Organism: Panulirus ornatus; assembly: GCF_036320965.1. Classification (NCBI taxonomy): domain Eukaryota; kingdom Metazoa; phylum Arthropoda; class Malacostraca; order Decapoda; family Palinuridae; genus Panulirus; species Panulirus ornatus. The sequence goes on from NC_092269.1 coordinate 15,675,265, forward strand.
TGGTGTGGGAGGCAAGTTGTTAGAAGCAGTGAAAAGTTTTTATCGAGGATGCAAGGCATGTGTACGTGTAGGAAGAGAGGAAAGTGATTGGTTCTCAGTGAATGTAGGTTTGCGGCAGGGGTGTGTGATGTCTCCATGGTTGTTTAATTTTTTCATGGATGGGGTTGTTAGGGAGGTGAATGCAAGAGTTTTGGAAAGAGGCGCAAGTATGAAGTCGGTTGGGGATGAGAGAGCTGGGAAGTGAGTCAGTTGTTGTTCGCTGATGATACAGCGCTGGTGGCTGATTCATGTGAGAAACTGCAGAAGCTGGTGACTGAGTTTGGTAAAGTGTGTGAAAGAAGAAAGTTAAGAGTAAATATGAATAAGAGCAAGGTAATTAGGTACAGTAGGGTTGAGGGTCAAGTCAATTGGGAGGTAAGTGGAGAAAAACTGGAGGAAGTAAAGGGTTTTAGATATCTGGGAGTGGATCTGGCAGCGGATGGAAACATGGAAGCGGAAGTGGATCATAGGGTGGGGGAGGGGGCGAAAATCCTGAGAGCCTTGAAGAATGTGTGGAAGTCGAGACATTATCTAGGAAAGCAAAAATGGGTATGTTTGAAGGAATAGTGGTTCCAACAATGTTGTATGGTTGCGAGGCGTGGGCTATGGATAGAGTTGTGCGCAGGAGGATGGATGTGCTGGAAATGAGATGTTTGAGGACAATATGTGACTGCATACTTACCCCTCTTTCCAAAACTCTTGCATTCACCTCCCTAACAACCCAATCCATAAACAAATTAAACAACAATGCAGACATCACACACCCCTGCCGCAAACCTACATTTACTGAGAACCAATCACTTTCCTCTCTTCCTACACGAACACATGCCTTACATCCTCGATAAAAACTTTTCACTGCTTCTAACAACTTGCCTTCCACCCCGTATATTCTTAATACCTTCCACAGAGCACCTCTATCAACTCTATCATATGCCTTCTCCAGATCCATAAATGCTACATGCAAATCCATTTGCTTTTCTAAGTATTTCTCACATACATTTTAAAAGCTAACACCTGATCCAGACATCCACTACCACTTCTAAAAGCACACTGCTCTTCCCCAATCTGATGCTCTGTACATGACTTCACCCTCTCAGTCAATACCCTCCCATATAATTTACCCGGAATACTCAACAGACTTATACCTCTGTAATTTAGGTACTCACTCTTATCCCCTTTACCTTTGTACAATGGCACAAAGCAAGCTTTCCGCCAAGCTTCATGCACCTCACCATGAATCATACATACATTAAATAACCTTACCAACCAGTCGACAATACAGTCACTCCCTTTATTAATAAATTCCACTGCAATACCATCCAAATCTTACCGGCCTTCATCTTCCGCACAGCTTTTACTACCTCCTCTCTGTTTACCAACTCATTTTCCCTAACCCTATCATTTTGCACACCACATCGACCAGAACACCCTATATCTGACACTCTATCATCAAACACATTCAACAAACCTTCAAAATGGTCACTCCATCTCCTTCACATATCACAACTACTGGTCATCAACTCCCCATTAGCCCCCTTCACTGAAGTTCCCATTTGCTCTCTTGTCTTACGCACTATGTTTACCTGCTTCCAAATAATCTTTTTATTCTCCCTAAAATTTAATGATACTCTCTCACCCCAACTTTCTTTTGCTCTCTTTTTCACCTCTTCCGCCTTTCACTTTACCTCCTTCCTCTTTCTTTTATACATCTCAAATTTATTTGCATTATTTCACTTCAAAAATTGTCCAAATGCCTCTCTCTTCTCTTTCACTAGTAATCTTACTTCTTCAACCCACCACTCACTACACTTTCTAATCAACCTACCTCCCACGCTTCTCGTGCCAAAAGCATCTTTTGAGCAAGCTATCACTGATTCCCTAAATGCATCCCATTCCTCCCCCACTCCCCTTACCTCCTTTGCTCTCACCTTTTTCCATCCTGTACTCAGTCTCTCCTGGTAACTCTCACAGACAACTCCTTCCCAAGCACACTTACTCTCACCACTCTCTTAACCCCAACATTCTCTCTTTTTTTCTAAAAACCTCTACAAATCTTCACCTTCGCCTCCAGAAAATAATGATCAGATATCCGTCCAGTTGCACCTCTCAGCACATTAACATCCAAATGTCTCTCTTTCACGCGCCTATCAATTAGCACGTAATCCAATAACGTTCTCTGGCCATCCCTCCTACTTACATACGCATACTTCTATATATCTCACTTTTTAAACCAGGTATTCCCAATCACCAATCCTTTTTCAGCACATAAATCTATAAGCTCTTCATCATTTCCATTTACAATACTGAACACCCCATGTATACCAATTATTTACTCAACTGCCATATTACTCACCTTTGCATTCAAATCACACATCACTATATCCCGGTCTTGTGCATCAAAACCACTAACACACTCATTCAGCTGCTCCCAAAACACTTGCCTCTCATGATCTTTCTTCTCATGCCCAAGTGTATATGCACCAATTATCACCAATCTCTCTCCATCAACTTTCAGTTCTACCCATATCAATCTAGAATTTACTTTCTTACACTTTATCACATACTCCCACAACTCCTGTTTCAGGAGTAGTGATACTCCTTCCTTGCTCTTGTCCTCTCACTAACCCTTGACTTTACTACCAAGACATTCCCAAACCAATCTTCCCCTTTACCCTTGAGCTTCGTTTCACTCAGAGCTAAAACATCCAGATTCCTTTCCGCAAACATACTACCTATCCCTCCTTTTTTCTTATCTTGGTTACATCCACAGACATTTAGACACCCCAAATTGAGCATTCCAGGAGGATGAGCACTCCCCGCGTGACTCCTTCTTCTTTTTCCCTTTTTAGAAATTCAAAATACAAGGAGGGGAGGATTTCTGGCCCCCCGCTCCCGTCCCTTTTAGTCGCCTTCCACGACACGTGAAGAATGCGTGGGAAGCATTCTCTCTCCCTATCCACAGGTATATATATATATATATATATATATATATATATATATATATATATATATATATATATATATATATATATATATATATATATATATATATATATATATATACTTTCACCCCTATCCCTGAGGATAGGCGTGAAAGAATACTTCCCACGCATTCCTCGCGTGTCGTACAAGGCGACTGGAGGGGACGGGAGCGGGGGGCCAGAAATCCTCCCCTCCTTGTAATTTTATGTTTCTTAAAAATGGGAAACAGAAGGAGTCACGCGGGGATTGCTCATCCTCCTCGTAGACTCAGATTGGGGTGTCTAAATGTGTGTGGATGAAACCAAGATATTAAAAAAGGAGAGATAGGTAGTATGTTTGAGTAAAGGACCCTGGATGTTTTGGCTCTGATTGAAACGAAGCTCAAGCGTAAAGGGGAAGAGTGGTTTGGGAATGTCTTGGGAGTAAAGTCAGAGGTTAGTGAGAGGACAAGATCAAGGGAAGGAGTAGCAGTACTCCTGAAACAGGAGTTGTGGGAGTATGTGATAGAATGTAAGAAAGCAGATTCTCGATTAATAAGGGTAAAAATGAAAGTTGATGGAGAGAGATAGGTGATTATTGGTGCATATGCACCTGGGCATGAGAAGAAAGATCATGAGAGGCAAATGTTTTGGGAGCAACTGAATGAGTGTGTTAGGGGTTTTAATGCACGAGACCAGGTTATAGTGATGGGTGATTTGAATGCAAAGGTGAGTAATGTGGCAGTTGAGGGAATAATTGGTATACATTGGGTGTTCAGTGTTGTAAATGGAAATGGTGAAGAGCTCGTAGATTTATGTGCTGAAAAAGGACTGATGATTGGGAAAACCTGGTTTAAAAAGCGAGATATAGATAAGTATACGTATGTAAGTCGGAGAGATGGCCAGTGAGCGTTATTCGATTACGTGTTAATTGACAGACGCGCGAAAGATAGACTTTTGGATGTTAATGTGCTGAGAGGTGCAACTGGAGGGATGTCTGATCATTATCTTGTGGAGGCTAAGGTGAAGATTTGTATGGGTTTTCAGAAAAGAAGAGTGAATGTTGGGGTGAAGAGGGTGGTGAGAGTAAGTGAGCTTGGGAAGGAGACTTGTGTGAGGAAGTACCAGGAAAGACTGAGTACAGAATGGAAAAAGGTGAGAACAATGGAAGTAAGGGGAGTGGGGGAGGAATGGGATGTATTTAGGGAATCAGTGATGGAGTGCGCAAAAGATGCTTGTACCATGATAAGCGTGGGAGGTGGGTTGATTAGAAAGGGTAGTGAGTGGTGGGATGAAGAAGTAAGATCATTAGTGAAAGAGAAGAGAGAGGCATTTGAACGATTTTTGCAGGAAAAAAATGCAATTAAGTGGGAGATGTATAAAAGAAAGAGACAGGAGGTCAAGAGAAAGGTGCAAGAGGTGAAAAAGAGGGCAAATGAGAGTTGGGGTGAGAGAGTATCATTAGATTTTAGGGAGAATAAAAAGATGTTCTGGAAGGAGGTAAATAAAGTGCGTAAGACAAGGGAGCAAATGGGAACTTCAGTGAAGGGCGCAAATGGGGAGGTGATAACAAGTAGTGGTGATGTGAGAAGGATATAGATTGAGTACCTTGAAGATTTGTTGAATGTGTTTGATGATAGAGTGGCAGATATAGGGTGTGTTGGTCGAGTTGGTGTGCAAAGTGAGAGGGTTAGGGAAAATGATTTGGTAAACAGAGAAGAGGTAGTAAAAGCTTTGCGGAAGATGAAAGCCGGCAGGGCAGTAGTTTTGGATGGTATTACAGTGGAATTTATTAAAAAAGGGGGTGACTGTATTGTTGACTTGTTGGTAAGGTTATTTAATGTATGTATGACTCATGGTGAGGTGCCTGAGGATTGGCGGAATGCGTGCATAGTGCCATTGTACAAAGGCAAAGGAGATAAAAGTGAGTGCTCAAATCACAGAGGTATAAGTTTGTTGAGTATTCCTGGTAAATTATATGGGAGGATATTGATTGAGAGGGTGAAGGCATGTACAGAGCATCAGATTGGGGAAGAGCAGTGTGGTTTCAGAAGTGGTAGAGGATGTGTCGATCAGGTGTTTGCTTTGAAGAATGTATGTGAGAAATACTTAGAAAAGCAAATGGATTTGTATATAGCATTTATGGATCTGGAGAAGGCATATGATAGAATTGATAGAGATGCTCTGTGGAAGGTATTAAGAATATATGGTGTGGTAGGCAAGTTTTTAGAAGCAGTGAAAAGTTTTTATCGAGGAAGTAAGGCATGTGTACGTGTAGGAAAAGAGGAAAGTGATTGGTTCTCAGTGAATGTAGGTTTGCGGCAGTTGTGTGTGATGTCTCCATGTCTTTTTAATTTGTTTATGGATGGGTTTGTTAGGTAGGTGAATACAAGAGTTTTGGAAAGAGTGGCAGGTATGAAGTCTGTTGTAGATGAGAGAGCTTGGGAAGTGAGTCAGTTGTTCTTCGCTGATGACACAGCGCTGGTGGCTGATTCATGTGAGAAACTGCAGAAGCTGGTGACTTAGTTTGGTGAAGTGTGTGAAAGAAGAAAGTAAAGAGTAAATGTGAATAAGAGCAAGGTTATTAGGTACAGTAGGGTTGAGGGTCAAGTCAATTGGGTGGTAAGTTTGAATGGAGAAAAACTAGAGGAAGTAAAGTGTTTTAGATGTCTGGGAGTGGATCTGGCAGCGGATGGAACCGTGGAAGCGGAAGTGAATCATAGGGTGGGGGAGGGGGCGAAAATCCTGGGAGCCTTGAAGAATGTGTGGAAGTCGAGAACATTATCTGGGAAAGCAAAAATGGTTATGTTTGAAGGAACAGTGGTTCCAACAATGTTGTATGGTTGCGAGGCGTGGTCTATGGATAGAGTTGTGCGCAGGAGGGCGGATGTGCTGGAAATGAGATGTTTGAGGATAATGTGTGGTGTGAGGTGGTTTTGATCGAGTAAGTAATGTAAGGGTAAGAGAGATGTGTAGAAATAAAGAGCGTGGTTGAGAGAGCAGAAGAGGGTGTTTTGAAAGGGTTTGGGCACATGGAGAGAATGAGTGAGGAAAGATTGACCAAGAGGATATATGTGTCGGAGGTGGAGGGAACGAGAAGTCGGAGACCAAATTGAAGGTGGAAAGATGGTGTGAAAAAGATTTTGTGTGATCGTGGCCTGAACATGCAAGAGGGTGAAAGGCGTGCAAGGAATAGAGTAAATTGGTTCGATGTTGTATACCGGGGTAGACTGTCATTGCTGTCAGTGGATTGAATCAGGTCATATGAAGCGTCTGGGGTAAACCATGGAAAGTTGTGTGGGGCCTGGATGTGGAAAGGGAGCTGTGGTTTCGGGCATTATTGCATGACAGCTAGAGACTTAGTGTGAATGAATGGGGCCTTTGTTGTCTTTTCCTAGTGCTACCTCGCACACATGAGGGGGGAGGGGGATGGTATTCCATGTGTATCGAGGTGGCGATGGAAATGAATAAAGGCAGACAGTGTGAATTTTGTGCATGGGTATATGTTTATGTGTCTGTGTGTGTATATATATGTGTACATTTAAATGTATAGGTGTGTATATTTGCGTGTGTGGACGTGTATGTATATACATTGTGTATGGGGGTGTGTTGGGCCATTTCTTTCGTCTGTACACAATGTACACATATATATATAAACACACAGATATATACATATATACACATGTACATAACTCATACTGTCTGCCTTTATTTATTCCCATCGGCACCTCGCCACACATGGAATAACAACCTCCTCCCCCCTCTTGTGTCGAGGTAGCGCTAGGAAAAGAAAACAAAGGCCCCATTCGTTCAAACTCAGTCTCTACCTGTCATGTTATAATGCACCGAAACCACATCTCCCTTTCCACATCCAGGCCCCATAGAACTTTCAATGGTTTACCCCAGACGCTTCATATGCCCTGGTTCAATCCAGTGGCATCACGTCGACCCCGGTATACCACATCGTTCCAATTCACTCTATTCCTTGCATGCCATTCCCCCTCTTGCATGTTCAGGACCCGATCACTCAAAATCTTTTTCACTCCATCTTTCCACCTCCAATTTGGTTTCCCACTTCTCCTCGTTCCCTCCACCTCTGACACATATATCCACTTGGTCAATCTTTCCTCACTCATTCTGTCCATGTGACCAAACCATTTCAAAACCCCCCCTCTTCTGCTCTCTCAACCACACTCTTTTTATTTCCACATATCTCTCTTACCCTTATATAACTTACTCGATCAAACCACCTCACACCACAAATATTCTTCAAACATCTCATTTCCACACATTCACCCTCCTGCGCAAAACTCTATCCATAACCCACGCCTCGCAACCATACAATATTGTTGTAACCACTATTCCTTCAAACATACCAATTTTTGCTTTCCAAGATAATGTTCTCGACTTCCAAACATTCTCCAAGGTTCCCAGAATTTTTGCTCCCTTCCCCCACCCTATGATTTACTTCCACTTCCACGGTTCCATCCGCTGCCAGATCCACTCCCAAATATCAAAAACACTTTACTTCAGTTTTTCTCCATTCAAACTTACGTCCCATTGCCTTGACCCTCAACCCCATTGTACCTAATAACCTTGCTCTTATTCACATTTACTCTTAACTTTCTTCTTTCACACACTTTACCAAACTCAGTCACCAGCTTCTCCAGTTTCTCACATGAATAAGCCACCAGCGACGCATCATCAGCGAACAAGAACTGACTCATATTCCAAGTTCTCTCATCTACAAAAGACTGCATACTTGCCCCTCTTTCCAAAACTCTTGTATTCGACCTCCCTAACAACCCCATCCATAAACAAATTAAACAACCAAGGAGACATCACACACCTCTGCGGCAAACCTCCATTCACTGAGAACCAGTCACTTTCCTCTCTTCCTACACGTACATATGCCTTACATCCTCGATAAAAACTTTTTACTGTTTCTAACAACTTGCCTCCCACACCATATATTCATAATACCTTCTACAGAGCATCTCTGTCAACTCTATCATATGCCTTCTCCAGATCCATAAATTCTACATGCAAATCCATTTGCTTTTCTAAGTATTTCTCACATACATTTATCAAAGGAAACACCTGATCCACACATCCTCTACCACTCCTGAAACCACTCCGCTCTTCACCAATCTGATGTTCTTTACATGCCTTCACCCTCTCAATCAATGCCCTCCAATATAATATACCATTAATACTCAACAAACGTATACCTCTATAATATGAGCACTCACTCTTATCCCCTTTGTCTTTGTACTATGGCACTATGCAAGCATTCCGCCAATCCTCAGGCACCTCACCATGAATAATACATACATTAAATAACCTTACCAACCAGTCAACAATACAGTCACCCCTTTCTTAATACATTGCACTGCAATACCATCCATACCTGCTGCCTTGCCGGCTTCCATCTTCCGCAAAGGTCCCACTACCCCATCTCTGTTTACCATATCATTTTCCCTAACCCTCTCACTTTGTACACCACCTCGAGCAAAACACCCTATATCTGCCACTCTATCATCAAACATATTTAACAAACCTTCAAAATACTCACTCCATCTCCTTCTCACATCACCACTTCTTGTTATTACCTCCCCATTAGCAACCTTCACTGAAGTTCCCATTTAATCCCTTGTCTTACGCACTTTATTTACCGCCTTCCAAAACATCATTTTATTCTCCCTAAAATTTAATGACACTATCTCACCCCAACTCTTGCATATTTCTCTTGACCTCCTGCCTCTTTGTTTTATACATCTCCCACTCATTTGCATTTTTACCTGCAAAAACAGTCCAAATACCTCTCTCTTCTCTTTCACTAATAATCTTACTTCTTCATCCCACCACTCACTACCCTTTCTAATCATCCAAGCTCCCACGCTTCTCATACCGCAATCATCTTTTGCGGAAGCCATCACTGCTTCCATAAATACACCCCATTCTTCCCCCACTCCCCTTACCTCCTTTGTTCTCACCTTTTGCTATTCCGTACTCAGTCTCTCTTGGTACTCACAAAAGTCTACTTCCCAAGCTCATTTACTCCCACCATTCTCTTCCCCCAACATTGTCTTTTTTTCTGAAAACCCCTACAAATCTACACCTTCGCCTCCACTATATAATGATGAGACATCGCTCCAGTTGCACTTCTCAGCACATTAACATCCAGATGTCTCTCTCTCGCGCGACTATCAATTAACACGTAATCCAATAACGCTCTCTGGCCATCTTTCCTTCTTACATACGTATACTTATGTATATCTCGCTTTTTAATCCACGTATTCCCAATCACCAGTCCTTTTTCAGCACATAAATGTACAAGCGCTTCACCATTTCCATTTACAACACTGAACACCGAATATATACCCATTAAATATATATATATATATATATATATATATATATATATATATATATATATATATATATATATATATATATATATATATATATATATTTTTTTTTTTCATACTATTCGCCATTTCCCGCATTAGCGAGGTAGCGCTAAGAACAGAGGACTGGGCCTTTGAGGGAATATCCTCACCTGGCCCCCTTCTCTGTTCCTTCTTTTGGAAAAAAAAAAAAACAAAAAAAACGAGAGGGGAGGATTTCCAGCCACCCCGCTCCCTTCCCTTTTAGTCGCCTTCTACGACACGCAGGGAATACGTGGGAAGTATTCTTTCTCCCCTATATATATATATATATATTTGAAGAATGTATGTGAGAAATACTTAGAAAAGCAAATGGATTTGTATGTAGCATTTATGGATCTGGAGAAGGCATATGAGAGAGTTGATAGAGATGCTCTGTGGAAGGTATTAAGAATATATGGTGTGGGAGGCAAGTTGTTAGAAGCAGTGAAAAGTTTTTATCGAGGATGTAAGGCATGTGTACGTGTAGTAAGAGAGAGGAAAGTGATTGGTTCTCAGTGAATGTAGGTTTGCGGCAGGGGTGTGTGATGTCTCCATGGTTGTTTAATTTGTTTATGGATGGGGTTGTTAGGGAGGTGAATGCAAGAGTTTTGGAAGGAGGGCCAAGTATGATGTCTGTTGGGAATGAGAGAGCTTGGGAAGTGAGTCAGGTGTTGTTCGCTGATGATACAGCGCTGGTGGCTGATTCATGTGAGAAACTGCAGAAGCTGGTGACTGAGTTTGGTAAAGTGTGTGAAAGAAGAAAGTTAAGAGTAAATGTGAATAAGAACAAGGTTATTAGGTACAGAAAGGTTGAGGGTCAAGTCAATTGGGAGGTAAGCTTGAATGGAGAAAAACTGGAGGAAGTGAAGTGTTTTAGATATCTGGGAGTGTATCTGGCAGCGGATGGAACCAGGGATGCGGAAGTGGATCATAGGGTGGGGGAGGGGGCGAAAATTCTGGGAGCCTTGAAGAATGTATGGAAGTCGAGAACATTATCTCGGAAAGCAAAAATGGGCATGTTTGAAGGAATAGTGGTTCCAACAATGTTGTATGGTTGCGAGGCGTGGGCTATGGATAGAGTTGTGCGCAGGAGGATAGATGTGCTTGAAATGAGATGTTTGAGGACAATGTGTGGTGTAAGGTGGTTTGATCGAGTAAGTAACATAAGGGTAAGAGAGATGTTTGGAAATAAAAAGAGCGTTGTTGAGAGAGCACAAGAAGGTTTTTTGAAATGGTTTCGGCACATGGAGAGAATGAGTGAGGAAAGATTGACCAAGAGGATAGATGTGTCGGAGGTGGAGGGAACGAGGAGAAGTGGGAGACCAAATTGGAGGTGGAAAGATGGAGTGAAAAAGATTTTGTGTGATCGGGGCCCGAACATGGAGGAGGGTGAAAGGAGGGCAAGGAATAGAGTGAATTGGATTGATGTGGTGTACCGGGGTGTACGTGCTGTCAGTGGATTGAATCAGGGCATGTGAAGCGTTTGGGGTAAACAATGGAAAGCTGTGTAGGTATGTATATTTGCGTGTATGGACGTATGTATATACATGTGTATGGGGGTGGGTTGGGCCATTTCTTTCGTCTGTTTCCTTGCGCTACCTCGCAAACGCGGGAGACAGCGACAAAGCAAAAAAAAAGAAAGAAAAAAAAAATATATATATATATATATATATATATATATATATATATATATATATATATATATATATATATATATATTTTATTTTCATTCATACTATTCGCCATTTTCCGCGTTAGCAAGGTAGCGTTAAGAACAGAGGACTGGACCTTTGAGGGAATATGCTCACCTGACCCCTTCTCTGTTCCTTCTTTTGGACAATTAAAAAAACTGAGAGGGGAGGATTTCCAGCCCCCCCCCGCTTCCTTCCCTTTTACTCGCCTTCTACGACACGCAGGGAATACGTGGGAAGTATTCTTTCTCCCCTATCCCCAGGGAATACATATATATATATATATATATATATATATATATATATATATATATATATATATATATATATATATATATATATATATATTATATTTATTTTTTTATTATGCTTTGTCGCTGTCTCCCGCGTTTGCGAGGTAGCGCAAGGAAACAGACGAAAGAAATGGCCCCCCCCCCCCCCCCACCCATACACATGTATATACATACGTCCACACACACAATTATACATACCTACACAGCTTTCCATGGTTTACCCCAGACGCTTCACATGCCCTGCTTCAATCCACTGACAGCACGTCAACCCCGGTATACCACATCGCTCCAATTCACTCTATTCCTTGCCCTCCTTTCACCCTCCTGCATGTTAAGGCCCCGATCACACAAAATCTTTTTCACTCCATCTTTCCACCTCCAATTTGGTCTCCCTCTTCTCCTCGTTCCCTCCACCTCCGACACATATATCCTCTTGGTCAATCTTTCCTCCCTCATCCTCTCCATGTGCCCAAACCACTTCAAAACACACTCTTCTGCTCTCTCAACCACGCTCTTTTTATTTCCACACATCTCTCTTGCCCTTACGTTACTCACTCGATCAAACCACCTCACCACACATTGTCCTCAAACATCTCATTTCCAGCACATCCATCCTCCTGCGCACAACTCTATCCATAGCCCACGCCTCGCAACCATACAACATTGTTGGAACCACTATTCCTTCAAACATACCCATTTTTGCTTTCCGAGATAATGTTCTCGACTTCCACACATTCTTCAAGGCCCCCAGGATTTTCGCCCCCTCCCCCACCCTATGATCCACTTCCGCTTCCATGGATCAATCCGCTGCCAGATCCACTCCCAGATATCTAAAACATTTCACTTCCTCCAGTTTTTCTCCATTCAAACTCACCTCCCAATTGACTTGACCCTCAACCCTACTGTACCTAATAACCTTGCTCTTATTCATATTTACTCTTAACTTTCTTCTTCCACACCCTTTTCCAAACTCAGTCACCAGCTTCTGCAGTTTCCCACATGAATCAGCCACCAGCGCTGTATCATCAGCGAACAACAACTGACTCACTTCCCAAGCTCTCTCATCCCTAACAGACTTCATACTTGCCCCTCTTTCCAAAACTCTTGCATTTACCTCCCTAATAACCCCATCCATAAACAAATTAAACAACCATGGAGACATCACACACCCCTGCCGCAAACCTACATTCACTGAGAACCAATCACTTTCCTCTCTTCCTACACGTACATATGCCTTACATCCTCGATAAAAACTTTTCACTGCTTTTAACAACTTTCCTCCCACACCATATATTCTTAATACCTTCCACAGAGCATCTCTATCAACTCTATCATATGCCTTCTCCAAGTTCATAAATGCTACATACAAATCCATTTGCTTTTCTAAGTATTTCTCACATACATACTTCAAAGCAAATACCTGATCCACACATCCTCTACCACTGCTGAAACCACACTGCTCTTCCCCAATCTGATGCTCTGTACATGCCTTCACCCTCTCAATCAATACCCTCCCATATAATTTACCAGGAATACTCAACAAACTTATACCTCTGTAATTTGAGCACTCACTCTTATCCCCTTTGCCTTTGTACAATGTCACTATGCACGCATTCCGCCAATCCTCAGGCACCTCACCATGAGTCATACATACATTAAATAACCTTACCAACCAGTCAACAATACAGTCACCCCCTTTTTTAATAAATTCCACTGCAATACCATCCAAACCTGCTGCCTTGCCGGCTTTCATCTTCCGCAAAGCTTTCACTACCTCTTCTCTGTTTACCAAATCAATTTAACTAACCCTCTCACTTTGCACACCACCTCGACCAAAACACCCTATATCTGCCACTCTATCATCAAACACATTCAACAAACCTTCAAAATACTCACTCCATCTCCTTCTCACATCACCACTACTTGTTTTCACCTCCCCACTTGCGCCCTTCACCGAAAATATATATATATATATATATATATATATATATATATATATATATATATATTTTCTTTTTTTTTTTTTATACTTTGTCGCTGTCTCCCGCGTTTGCGAGGTAGCGCAAGGAAACAGACGAAAGAAATGGCCCAACACCCCCCATACACATGTATATACATACGTCCATACACGCACATATACATACCTACACAGCTTTCCATGGTTTACCCCAGACGCTTCACATGTCTTGATTCAATCCACTGACAGCACGTCAACCCCGGTATACCACATTGCTCCAATTCACTCTATTCCTTGCCCTCCTTTCACCCTCCTGCAAGTTCAGACCCCGATCACAAAAAATCTTTTTCACTCCATCTTTCCACCTCCAATTTGGTCTCTCTCTTCTCCTCGTTCCCTCCACCTCCGACACATATATCCTCTTGGTCAACCTTTCCTCAATCATTCTCTCCATGTGCCCAAACCATTTCAAAACACCCTCTTCTGGCCTCTCAACCACGCTCTTTTTATTTCCACTCATCTCTCTCACCCTTACGTTACTTACTCGATCAAACAACCTCACACCACACATTGTCCTCAAACATCTCATTTCCAGCACATCCATCCTCCTGCGCACAACTCTATCCATAGCCCACGCCTCGCAACCGTACAACATTGTTGGAACCACTATTCCTTCAAACATACCCATTTTTGCTTTCCGAGATAATGTTCTCGACTTCCACACATTCTTCAAGGCTCCCAGAATTTTCGCCCCCTCCCCCACCCTATGGTCCAAATCTGCTTCTATGGTTCCATCCGCTGCCAGATCCACTCCCAGATATCTAAAACACTTCACTTCCTCCAGTTTTTCTCCATTTAAACTCACCTCCCAATTTACTTGACCCTCAACCCTACTGTACCTAATGACCTTGCTCTTATTCACATTTACTCTTAACTTTCTTCTTCCACACACTTTACCAAACTCCGTCACCAGCTTCTGCAGTTTCTCACATGAATCAGCCACCAGCGCTGTATCATCAGCGAACAACAACTGACTCACTTCCCAAGCTCTCTCATCCCCAACAGACTTCATACTTGCCCCTCTTTCCAAAACTCTTGCCTTTACCTCCCTAACAACCCCATCCATAAACAAATTAAACAACCATGGAGACATCACACACCCCTGCCGCAAACCTACATTCACTGAGAACCAATCACTTTCCTCTCTTCCTACACGTACACATGCCTTACATCCTCGATAAAAACTTTTCACTGCTTCTAACAACTTGCCTCCCACACCATATATTCTTAATACCTTCCACAGAGCATCTCTATCAACTCTATCATATGCCTTCTCCAGATCCATAAACGCTACATACAAATCCATTTGCTTTTCTAAGTATTTCTCACATACATTCTTCAAAGCAAACACCTGATCCACACATCCTCTACCACTTCTGAAACCACACTGCTCTTCCCCAATCTGATGCTCTGTACATGCCTTCACCCTCTCAACCAATACCCTCCCATACAATTTACCAGGAATACTCAACAAACTTATACCTCTGTAATTTGAGCACTCACTCTTATCCCCTTTTCATTTGTACAATGGCACTATGCACGCATTCCTCCAATCCTCAGGCACCTCACCATGAGTCATACATACATTAAATAACCTTACCAACCAGACAACAATACAGTCACCCCCTTTTTTAATAAATTCCACTGCAATACCATCCAAGCCTGCTGCCTTGCCGGCTTTCATCTTCCGCAAAGCTTTTACTACCTCTTCTCTGTTTACCAAATCGTTTTCCCTAACCCTCTCACTTTGCACACCACCTCGACCAAAACACCCTATATCTGCGACTCTATCATCAGACACATTCAACAAACCTTCAAAATACTCACTCCATCTCCTTTCCACATCACCACTACTTGTTATCACCTCCCCATTTGCGCCCTTCACTAAAGTTCCCATTTGCTCCCTTGTCTTACGCACTTTATTTACCTCCTTGCAGAACATCTTTTTATTCTCCCTAAAATTTAATGACACTCTCTCACCCCAACTCTCATTTGCCCTTCTTTTCACCTCTTGCACCTTTCTCTTGACCTCCTGTCTCTTTCTTTTATACATCTCCCACTCAATTGCATTTTTTCCCTTCAAAAATCGTCCAAATGCCTCTCTCTTCTCTTTCACTAATACTCTTACTTCTTCATCCCACCACTCACTACACTTTCTAATCAACCCACCTCCCACTCTTCTCATGCCACAAGCATCTTTTGCGCAATCCATCACTGACTCCCGAAAAACATCCCATTCCTCCCCCACTCCCCTTACTTCCATTGTTCTCACCTTTTTCCATTCTGTACACAGTCTCTCCTGGTACATCCTCACACAGATCTCCTTCCTAAGCTCACTTATATATATATATATATATATATATATATATATATATATATATATATATATATATATATATATATATATATATATATATATATATATATATATATATACAGGGGTTGACGTGCTGTCAGTGGAGTGAATCAAGGCATGTGAAGCGTCTGGGGTAAACCATGGAAAGCTGTGTAGGTATGTATATTTGCGTGTGTGGACGTGTGTATGTACATGTGTATGGGGGGGGGGGTTGGGCCATTTCTTTCGTCTGTTTCCTTGCGCTACCTCGCAAACGCGGGAGACAGCGACAAAGTATAAAAAAAAAAAAAAAAAAAAAAAAAATATATATATATATATATATATATATATATATATATATACTGTATTATTGACTGGTTGGTAAGGTTATTTAATGTATGTGTGACTCATGGTGAGGTGCCTGAGGATTGGCGGAATGCGTGCATAGTACCATTGTACAAAGGCAAAGGGGATAAGAGTGAGTGCTCAAATTACAGAGGTATAAGTTTGTTGAGTATTCCTGGTAAATCATATGGGAGGGTATTGATTGAGAGGGTGAAGGCATGTACAGAGCATCAGATTGGGGAAGAGCATTGAGCTTGGGAAGTGAGTCAGTTGTTGTTCGCTGATGATACAGCGCTGGTGGCTGATTCATGTGAGAAACTGCAGAAGCTGGTGACTGAGTTTGGTAAAGTGTGTGGAAGAAGAAAGTTGAGAGTAAATGTGAATAAGAGCAAGGTTATTAGGTACAGTAGGGTTGAGGGTCATAGTCAATTGGGAGGTGAGTTTGAATGGAGGAAAACTGGAGGAAGTGAAGTGTTTTACATATCTGGGAGTGGATCTGGCAGCGGATGGAACCATGGAAGCGGAAGTGGATCATAGGGTGGGGGAGGGGGCGAAAATTCTGGGGGCTTTGAAGAATGTGTGGAAGTCGAGAACATTATCTCGGAAAGCAAAAATGGGTATGTTTGAAGGAATAGTGGTTCCAACAATGTTGTATGGTTGCGAGGCGTGGGCTATGGATAGAGTTGTGCGCAGGAGGATGGATGTGCTGGAAATGAGGTGTTTGAGGACAATGTGTGGTGTGAGGTTCTTTGATCGAGTGAGTAACGTAAGGGTAAGAGAGATATGTGGAAATAAGAAGAGCGTGGTTGAGAGAGCAGAAGAGGGTGTTTTGAAGTGGTTTGGGCACATGGAGAGAATTAGTGAGGAAAGATTGACCAAGAGGATATATGTGTCGGAGGTGGAGGGAACGAGGAGAAGAGGGAGACCAAATTGGAGGTGGAAAGATGGAGTGAAAAAGATTTTGTGTGATCGGGGCCTGAACATGCAGGAGGGTGAAAGGAGGGCAAGGAATAGAGTGAATTGGAGCGATGTGGTATACCGGGGTTGACGTGCTGTCAGTGGATTGAATCAGGGCATGTGAAGCGTCTGGGGTAAACCATGGAAAGCTGTGTAGGTGTGTATATTTGCGTGTGTGGACGTATGTATATACATGTGTATGGGGGGTGTTGGGCCATTTCTTTCGTCTGTTTCCTTGCGCTACCTCGCAAACGCCGGAGACAGCGACAAAGTATAATAAAAAAAAAAAAAAATATATATATATATATATATATATATATATATATATATATATATATATATATATATATATATATATATATATATATAGATTTATTTATATTTATTTTGCTTTGTCGCTGTCTCCCGCGTTAGCGAGGTAGCGCAAGGAAACAGACGAAAGAATCTCCCAACCAGCCCACATACATATGTATATACATACACGTCCACACATGCACAAATACATACCTATACATCTCAATGTACACATATATATACAGACACAGACACATACATATATACACATGTACACAATTTATACTGTCTGCCTTTATTTGTTCCCATCGCTACCTCGCCACACATGGAATAACAACCCCCTCCCCCTCTTGCGTGCGGGGTAGCGCTAGGAAAAGACACCAAAGGCCCCATTCGTTCACACTAAGTCTCTAGCTGTTATGTAATAATGCACCGAAACCACAGCTCCATTTCCATACCCAGGCCCTAGACAACTTTCCATGGTTTACCCCAGACGCTTCACATGCCCTGGTTCAATCCATTGACAGCACGTCGTCCCCGGTATAACACTTCGTTCCAATTCACTTTATTCCTTGCCCGCCTTTCACCCTCCTGCATGTTCAGGCCCCCATTACTCAAAATCTTTTTCACTCCATTTTTCCACCTCCCATTTGGTCTCCCACTTCTCCTCGTTCCCTCCAACTCTGACACATATATCCTCTTGGTTAATCTTTCCCCATTCATTCTCTCCATGTGACCAAACCATTTCAAAACACCCTCTTCTGCTCTCTAAACCACACCCTTTTTATTTCCACACATCTCTCTTACCCTTACATTACTTACTCGATCAAACTAGCTCACACCACATATTGCCCTAAAACATCTCATTTCCAGCACATCCACCCTCCTGCGCACAACTCTATCCATAGCCCACGCCTCGCAACCATACAACATTGTTGGAACCACTAATCCTTCAAACATACCCATTTTTGCTTTCAGATATAATGTTCTCGACTTCCACACATTCTTCAAGGCTCCCATAATTTTCGCCCCCTCCCCCACCCTATGATTAACTTCCGCTTCCATGGTTCCATCCGCTGCCAGATCCACTCCCAGACATCTAAAACACTTTACTTCCTCCAGTTTTTCTCCATTCAAACTTACCTCCTAGTTGACTTGACCCTCAACCCTACTGTACCTTATAACCTTGCTCTTATTCACATTTACTCTTAACTTTCTTCTTTCACACACTTTACCAAACTCAGTCAACAGCTTCTGCAGTTTCTTACATGAATCAGCTACCAGCGCTGTATCATCAGCGAACAACAACTGACTCACTTCCCAAGCTCTCTCATCCAGAACAGACTGCATACTTTCCCCTCTTTCCAAAACTCTTGCATTCATCTCCCTAACAACCCCATCCATAAACAAATTAAACAACCATGGAGACATCACACACCCCTGCCGCAAACCTACATTCACTGAGAAAGAATCACTTTCATCTCTTCCTACACGTACACATTCCTTATATCCTCGATAAAAACTTTTCACTGCTTCTAAAACTTTCCTCCCACACCATATATTCTTAAAACTTTCCACAGAGCATCTCTATCAACTATATCATATGCCTTCTCCGGATCCATACATGCTACATACAAATCCATTTGTTTTTCTAAGTATTTCTCACATACATTCTTCAAAGCAAACAACTGATCCACACATCCTCTACCACTTCTGAAACCACACTGCTCTTCCCCAATCTGATGCTCTGTACATGTCTTCACCCTCTCAATCAATATCCTCCCATATAATCTACCAGGAATACTCAACAAACTTATATCTCTGTAATTTGAGCACTCACTCTTATCCCCTTTGCCATTGTACAATGGCACTATGCAGGCATTCCGCCAATCCTCAGGCACCTCACCATGAATCATACATACATTAAATAACCTTACCAACCAGTCGACAATGCAGTCACCCCCGTTTTTAATAAATTCCACTGCAATACCATCCAAACCTGCTGCCTTGCTGGCTTTTATCTTCCGTAAACCTTTTACTACCTTTTCTCTATTTACCAAATCATTTCCTCTAACCCTTTCACTTTGCACACCACCTCGACCAAAACACCCTATATCTGCCACTCTATCATCAAACTCTATCACCAAACCTTCAAAATACTCACTCCATCTCCTTCTCACATCACCACTACCTGTTATCACATTCCCATTAGCCCCCTTCACTGAAGTTCCCATTTGCCCCCCTGTCTTACGCACTTTATTTACCTCCTTACAAAACATCTTTTTATTCTCCCTGAAATCTAATGATACTCACCCACCCCAACACTCATTTGCCCTCTTTTTCACCTCTTGCACTTTTCTCTTGACCTCCTGCCTCTTTCTTTTATACCACTCCCACTCATTTGCATTTTTTTCCCTGCAAAAATCGTCCAAATGCCTCTCTCTTCTCTTTCATTAATAATCTTACATCTTCATCCCACCACTCACTACCTTTTCTAATAAACCCACCTCCCACGCTTTTTATGGCACAAGCATCTTTGGCGCAAGCCATCACTGCTTCCCTAAATACATGCGGGAAATGGCGAATAGTGTGAAAAAAAAGAAAAAAAGAAAAAAAAAAATTATATATATATATATATATATATATATATATATATATATATATATATATATATATATATATATATATATATATATATATATATATATATATATATATATATATATATATATATCTTTTCTTTCTTTCAAACCAGTCGACATTTCCCTCATTAGCGAGGTAGCGTTAAGGACAGTGGTCTGGGCCTTTGAGGGAATATCCTCACCAGCCCCCCTTCTCTGTTCCTTCTTTTGGAAAATTAAAAAAAAAAGAATGAGAGGGTAGGACTTCCAGCCCCCCCGCTCCCTTCCCTTTTAGTCGCCTTCTACGACACGCAGGGAATGCTTGGTAAGTATTCTTTTTCCCCTATCTCCAGGGATAACACAGACACACACACATATATATATATATATATATATATATATATATATATATATATAAAATATATATTTTTTTTTTTTTTTTGTGCTTTGTCGCTGTCTACCGCGTTTGAGAGGTAGCGCAAGGAAACAGACGAAAGAAATGGCCCAACCCACCCCCATACACATGTATATACATACGTCCACACACGCAAATATACATACCTACACAGCTTTCCATGGTTCACCCCAGACGCCCCACATGCCCTGATTCAATCCACTGACAGCACGTCAACCCCGGTATACCACATCGCTCCAATTCACTCTATTCCTTGCCCTCCTTTCACCCTCCTGCATGTTCAGGCCCCGATCACACAAAATCTTTTTCACTCCATCTTTCCACCTCCAATTTGGTCTCCCTCTTCTCCTCGTTCCCTCCACCTCCGACACATATATCCTCTTGGTCAATCTTTCCTCACTCATTCTCTCCATGTGCCCAAACCATTTCAAAACACCCTATTCTGCTCTCTCAACCACGCTCTTTTTATTTCCACACATCTCTCTTACCCTTACGTTACTTACTCGATCAAACCACCTCACACCACACATTGTCCTCAAACATCTTATTTCCAGCATATCCATCCTCCTGCGCACAACTCTATCCATAGCCCACGCCTCGCAACCATACAACATTGTTGGAACCACTATTCCTTCAAATATACCCATTTTTGCTTTCCGAGATAATGTTCTCGACTTCCACACATTCTTCAAGGCTCCCAGAATTTTCGCCCCCTCCCTCACCCTATGATCCACTTCCGCTTCCATGGTTCCATCTGCTGCCAGATCCACTCACAGATATCTAAAACACTTCACTTCCTCCAGTTTTTCTCCATTCAAACTCACCTCCCAGTTGACTTGACCCTCAACCCTACTGTACCTAATAACCTTGCTCTTATTCACATTTACTCTTAACTTTCTTCTTTCACACACTCTACCAAACTCAGTCACCAGCTTCTGCAGTTTCTCACATGAATCAGTCACCAGCGCTGTATCATCAGCGAACAACAACTGACTCACTTCCCAAGCTCTCTCATCCCCAACAGACTTCATACTTGCCCCTCTTTCCAAAACTCTTGCATTCACCTCCCTAACAACCCCATCCATAAACAAATTAAACAACCATGGAGACATCATACACCCCTGCCGTAAACCTACATTCACTGAGAACCAATCACTTTCCTCTCTTCCTACACGTACACATGCCTTACATCCTCGATAAAAACTTTTCACTGCTTCTAACAACTTGCCTACCACACCATATATTCTTAATACCTTCCACAGAGCATCTCTATCAACTCTATCATATGCCTTCTCCAGATCCATAAATGCTACATACAAATCCATTTGCTTTTCTAAGTATATCTCACATACATTCTTCAAAGCAAACACCTGATCCACACATCCTCTACCACTTCTGAAACCACACTGCTCTTCCCCAATCTGATGCTCTGTACATGCCTTCACCCTCTCAATCAATACCCTCCCATATAATTTACCAGGAATACTCAACAAACTTATACCTCTGTAATTTGAGCACTCACTCCTATCCCATTTGCCTTTGTAGAATGGCACTATGCACGCATTCCGCCAATCCTCAGGCACTTCACCGAGAGTCATACATACATTAAATTATCTTACCAACCAGTCAACAATACAGTCACCGCCTTTTTTAATAAATTCCACTGCAATACCATCCAAACCTGCTGCCTTGCCGGCTTTCATCTTCCGCAAAGCTTTTACTACCTCTTCTCTGTTTACCAAATCATTTTCCCTAACCCTCTCACTTTGCACACCACCTCGACAAAAACACCCTATACCTGCCACTCTATCATCAAACACATTCAACAAACCTTCAAAATACTCACTCCATCTCCTTCTCACATCACCACTACTTGTTATCACCTCCCCATTTGCGCCCTTCACTGAAGTTCCCATTTGCTCCCTTGTCTTACGCACTTTATTTACCTCCTTCCAGAACATCTTTTTATTCTCCCTAAAATTTAATGATACTCTCTCACCCCAACTCTCATTTGCCCTTTTTTTCACCTCTTGCACCTTTCTCTTGACCTCGTGTCTCTTTCTTTTATACGTCTCCCACTCAATTGCATTTTTTCCCTTCAAAAATCGTCCAAATGCCTCTCTCTTCTCTTTCACTAATACTCTTACTTATTCATCCCACCACTCACTACCCTTTCTAATCAACCCACCTTCCACTCTTCTCATGCCACAATCATCTTTTGCGCAATCCATCACTGATTCCCTAAATACATCCCATTCCTCCCCCACTCCCCTTACTTCCATTGTTGTTACCTTTTTCCATTCTGTACTCAGTCTCTCCTGGTACTTCCTCACACAAGTCTCCTTCCCAAGCTCACTTACTCTCACCACCCTCTTCACCCCAACATTCACTCTTTTTTTCTGAAAACCCATACAAATCTTCACCTTAGCCTCCACAAGATAATGATCAGACATCCCTCCAGTTGCACCTCTCCACTTTTTATACATATATATGTATATATCCATATATATATATATATATTTATATATATATATATATATATATATATATATATATATATATATATATATATATATATATATATATATATATATATATATATATATATATATATATATATATATATATATACATATATATATATATATATATATATATATATATATATATATATATATATATATATATATATATATATATATATTTATTTACTTATTTTGCTTTGTCGATGTCTCCTGCATTTACGAGGTAGCGCAAGCAAACACACGGAAGAAACGCCCCAACCCACCCCCATATACATGTATATACATACACGTCCACACATGCAAATATACATACCCATACATCTCAATGTTCACATATAAATACACACACAGACACATACATATATATACACATGCACACAATTCACACTGTTTGCCTCTATTCATTCCCATCGCCACTTCGCCACACATGGAATAACATCCCCCTCCCCTCTCATGTGTGCGAGGAAGCGCTAGGAAAAGACAACAAAGTCCCCATTCGTTCACACTCAGTCTCTAGCTGTCATGCTAAAATGCTCGAAACCACAGCTCCCTCTCCACACCCAGGCCCCACAAAACTTTCCATGGTTTACCCCAGACGCTTCACATGCCCTGAACCAATCCATTGAAAGCACGTCGACCCCGGTATACCACATCTATCCAATTCACTCTATTCCTTGCCCGCCATTCACCCTCGTAAATGTTCAGGCCCCGATCACTCAAAATGGTTTTCATTCCATCTTTCCAACTCAAATTTGGTTTCCCACTTCTTGTTCCCTACACCTCCGACACATATATCCTCTTGGTCAATCTTTCCTCACTCATTCTCTACATGTGCCCAAACCATTTCAAAACACCCTCTTCTGCTCTCTCAACCACGCTCATTTTATTTCTACATATCTTTCTTACCTTACATTACTTGCTCGATCAAACCACCTCACACCACATATTGTCCTCAAACATCTCATATCCAGCACATCTACCCTCCTGTGCAAAACTCTATACGTAGCCCATGCCTCTCAACCATACAACATTGTTGGAACCACTATTCCTTCAAACATACCCATTTTTGCTTTCCGAGAAAATATTCTCGACTTTCACACATTCTGCAAGGATCCCATGATTTTCGCCCCCTCCCCCACCCTATGATTCACTCCGAGATATCTAAAACACTTTACTTCCTCCACTTTTTTTCCATTCAAACTTACCTCCTAATTGACTTGACCCTCAACACTACTGTACCTAATAACCTTGCTCTTATTCACATTTACTCTTAACTTTCTTCTTTCACACACTTTATCAAACTCAGTCACCAGATTCTGCAGTTTCTCACATGAATCAGCCACCAGCGCTGTATCATCAGCGAACAACAACTGACTCACTTCCCAAGCTCTCTCATCCCCAACAGACTTTATACTTGCCCCTCTTTCCAAAACTCTTGCATTTACCTCCCTAACAACACTATCCATAAACAAATTAAACAACCATTGAGTCATCACACACCCCTGCCGCAAACCTATGTTCACTGAGAACCAATCACTTTCCTCTCTTCCTATACGTACACATGCCTTATATCCTCGATAAAAACTTTTCACTGCTTCTAACAACTTTCCTCCCAAACCATATATTCTTAGTACCTTCCACAGAGCATCTCTATCAACTCTATCATATACCATATATATATATATATATATATATATATATATATATATATATATATATATATATATATATATATATATGAAAGGATCACAATTCTGCGCGTGATCAGGCTGTTCCTATGAGTCCACGGGGATAATGAAACACGATAAGTTCCCAAGTGCACTTTCGTGTAATAGTCACATCATCAGCGGAGACACAAGAAAGAAATATAACACTCAGTTGATATACATCGAAGAGACGAAGATAGGACGTCATTTGGTAAACATGTGATTGTCCACAACATGTTTTGGACAATCACATTGAACGCCATTTGGTAAACATGTTTACCAAATGGCGTCCTAGCTTCGTCTCTTCGATGTATATCAACTGACTGTTATATTCCTCTCTTTTGTCTCCCTGATGATGTGATTTTTACACGAAAGTGCACTTGGGAACTTTTCGTGTTTCATTTTCCCCGTGGATTCCTAGGAATATATATATATATATATATATATATATATATATATATATATATATATATATATATATATATATATATATATATATTTTTTTTTTTTTTTTCATTTTTTTATTTTGCTTTGTCGCTGTCTCCCGCGTTTGCCAGGTAGCGCAAGGAAACAGACGAAAGAAATGGCCCAACCCACCCCCATACACATGTATATACACACACGTCCACACACGCAAATATACATACCTATACATCTCAATTTACACATGTATATACACACACAGACACATACATATATACCCATGCACACAATTCACACTGTCTGCCTTTATTCATTCCCATCGCCACCTCGCCACACATGGAATACCATCCCCCTCCCCCCTCATGTGTGCGGGGTAGCGCTAGGAAAAGACAACAAAGGCCTCATTCGTTCACACTCAGTCTCTAGCTGTCATGCAATAATGCCCGAAACCACAGCTCCCTTTCCACATCCAGGCCCCACACAGCTTTCCATTGTTTACCCCAGACGCTTCACATGCCCTGATTCAATCTACTGACAGCACGTCAACCCTGGTATACCACATCGATCCAATTCACTCTATTCCTTGCCCGCCTTTCACCCTCCTGCATGTTCAGGCCCCGATCACTCAAAATCTTTTTCACTCCATCTTTCCATCTCCAATTTGGTCTCACACTTCTCCTCGTTCCCTCCACCTCCGACACATATATCCTCTTGGTCAATCTTTCCTCACTCATTCTCTCCATGTGCCCAAACCATTTCAAAACACCCTCTTCTGCTCTCTCAACCACGCTCTTTTTATTTCCACACATCTCTCTTACCCTTACATACTTACTCGATCAAACCACCTCACACCAAACATTATCCTCACACATCTCATTTCCAGCACATCCACCCTCCTGCGCACAACTCTATCCATAGCCCACGCCTCGCAACCATAGAACCATACATATATATATATATATATATATATATATATATATATATATATATATATATATATATATATATATATATATATATTGAAATGTATAGGTATGTATATTTGCGTGTGTCGACGTGTATGTATATACATGTTTATGTGGGTGGGTTGGGCCATTCTTTCGTCTGTTTCTTTAAGCTTACTCGCTAACGCGGGAGACAGCGACAAAGAAAAATAAAAGAAAATAATATATATATATATATATATATATATATATATATATATATATATATATATATATGTTATCATTATTATTATTATTATTATTATTATTATTATTATTATTATCATTATTATTATTATTATTATTATTATTATTATTATTATTATTATTATTATCATTATTATCATTATCATTATTATTATTATTATTATTATTATTATTATTATCATTATTATCATTATCATTATTATTATTATTATTATTATTATTTTGTTTTGCAGCTGTCTTCCGCGTTAGCGAGGCTGCGCAAGGAAACACACGAAAGATTGACCCAACCCACCCACATACATATGTATATACATACACGTCCAGACACGCAAATATACATACCTATACATCTCAACGTATAAGTATATGTACACACACAGACATATACATAGATACACATGTACATAATTTTATTGTCTGCCTTCATTCATTTCCATCGCCACCCCGCCACACATGAAATAACAACCCCCACCCTCCAAATGTGTGCGACGTACCTCTAGGAAAAGACAACAAAGGTCACTTTCGTTCACACTCAGTCTCTCGCTGTCATGTAATAATGCACCGAAACCACAGTTCTCTTTCCACATCTAGGCCCCAGAGAACTTTCTATGGTTTACCCCAGACGCTTCACATGCCCTGGTTCAATCCATTGACAGCACGCCGACCCGGGTATACCACATCGTTCCAATTCACTCCATTCCTTGCATGCGTTTCACCCTCGTGTATGTTCAGGCCCCGATCAACTCAAAATCTTTTTCAGTACATCTTTCCACCTCCATTTTGTTCTCCCACTTCTCTTCGTTCCCTCAACATCTGACACATATATCCTCATGGTCAATCTTTCCTCACTCATTCTATCAATGTGACAAAACATTTCAAAACACCCTCTTCTGCTCTCTCAACCACACTCTTTTTATTACCACACATCTCTCTAATCCTATTATGTCTTACTCGATCAAACCACCTCAAACCACAAGTTGTCTTCAAACATTTCATATCCACACATCCATCCTCATCCGGACAACTCTATCCATAGCCCACGCCTCGCAACCATATAACATTATTGGAGCCACTATTCCTTCAAACATATCCATTTCCTCTCTCGGAGATAATGTTCTCGACTAACACATATTCTTCACCGCTCCCAGAACTTTCGCTCCCTCCCCCACCCTATGATTCATTTCCGCTTCCATGGTTCCATCTGCTGCCAAATCTACTCCCAGATATATAAAACACTTCACTTCCTCCAGTTTTTTTCCATCCAAACTTACCTCACAATTGATTTGTCCCTCAACCCTACACATAGATATACATGCACATGCATATCAATATATATGCCTATATATATATATATATATATATATATATATATATATATATATATATATATATATATATATATATATATATATATATATATATATATATATATATTATCCCTTGGGATAGGGGAGAAAGAATACTTCCCACGTATTCCCTGCGTGTCGTAGAAGGCGACTAAAAGGGAACAGAGCGGGGGGCTGGAAATCCTCCCCTCTCAATTTTTTTTAATTTTCCAAAAGAAGGAACAGAGAAGGGGGCCAGGTGAGGATATTCCCTCAATGGCCCAGTCCTCTGTTCTTAACGCTACCTCGCTAACGCGGGAAATGGCGAATAGTTTGAAAAAAAAAATATATATATATATATATATATATATATATATATATATATATATATATATATATATATATGCGCATTTTTACACATACACTGTCATAGGCATATATGCGCATAAATATATTCTTACACGCTTGCTTTAATCCTATCCCACCAATGGTAAAGATTTGCAGATTTTTCCAAAATGAAAAAGGAATATTGGGGAGAAGAGAGTGGTGAGAGTAAGTGAGCTTGGGAAGGTGACTTGTTTGAGGAAGTGCCAGGAGAGACTGAGTACAGAATGGAAAAAGGTGAGAAAAAAGGAGGTAAGGGGAGTGGGGGAGGAAGGGGATGTATTTAGGGAAGCAGTGATGGCTTGCGCAAAAGATACTTTTGGCATGAAAAGTGTGGGAGATGGGTTGATTAGAAAGGGTAGTGAGTGGTGGGATGAAGAGGTAAGATTATTAGTGAAAGAGAAGAGAGAGGCATTTGCACGATTTTTGCAGGGAAAAAATGCAAAGGAGTGGGAGATGTATAAGAGAAAGATGCAGGAGGTCAAGAGAAAGGTGCAAGAGGTAAAAAAGAAATCAAATGAGAGTAGGGGTGAGAGAGTATCATTAAATTTTAGGGAAAATAAACAGATGGTTTGGAAGGACGTAAATAAAGTGCGGAAGACAAGGGAGCAAATGGGAATTTCAGTGAAGGGGGCTAATGGGGAGGTGATAACAAGAGTTGGTGATGTGAGGAGACGGAGTGAGTATTTTGAAGGTTTGTTGAATGTGTTTGATGATAGAGTGTCAAATATAGGGTATTTTGTTCGAGGTGATGTGCAAAGTGAGAGGGTTAAGGAAAATGATTTGGGAAACAGAGAAGAGGTAGTAAAAGCTTTGAGGAAGATGAAAGCCGGCAAGGCACCATGTTTGAATGGTATTCCAGTGGAATTTATTAAAGAAAATGGTGACTGTATTGTTGACTGGTTGGCAAGGATATATAATATATGTATGATTCATGGTGAGGTGCCTGAGGATTGGCGGAATGCTTGCATAGTGCCATTGTACAAAGGCAAAGGGGATGAGAGTGAGTGCTCAAATTATAGAGGTATAAGTCTGTTGAGTATTCCTGGTAAATCATATGGGAGGGTATAGATTGAGAGGGTGAAGGCATGTACAGAGCATCAGATTGGGGAAGAGCAGTGTTGTTTAAGAAGTGGTAGAGGATGTGTGGATCAGGTGTTTGCTTTGAAGAATGTATGTGAGAAATGCTTAGAAAAGCAAAGGGATTTATATGTAGCATTTATGGATCTGGAGAAGGCATATGATAGAGATGATAGAGATGCTCTGTGGAAGGTATTAAGAATATATGGTGTGGGAGGCAAGTTGTTAGAAGCAGTGAAAAGTTTTTATCGAGGATGTAAGGCATTTGTACGTGTAGGAAGAGAGGAAAGCGATTGGTTCCCAGTGAATGTAGGTTTGCGGCAGGGGTGTGTGATGTCTGCATTGTTCTTTAATTTGTTCATGGATGAGGTTGTTAGGGAGGTTTATGCAAGAGTTTTTGAAAGAGTGGCCAGTATGCAGTCTGTTGTGGATGAGAGAGCTTGGGAAGTGAGTCAATTTTAGTTCGCTGATGGTACACCGTTGGTGGCTGATTCATGTGAGAAACTGCAGGAGCTTGTGACTGAGTTTGATAAAGTGTGTGAAAGAAGAAAGTTAAGAGTAAATGTGAATAAGAGCAAGGTTATTAGGTACAGTAGGGTTTAGGGTCAAGTCAATTGGGAGGTAAGTTTGAATGGAGAGAAACTGGAGGAAGTAAAGTGTTTTAGATATCTGGGAGTGCATGTGGAAGCGGATGGAACCATGGAAGCGGAAGTAAATCATAGGCTGAGGGAGGGGACTTAAATTCTGGGAGCCTTGAAGAATTTCTGGAAGTCAAGTACATTATCTCAGAAAGCAAAAATGGCTATGTTTGAAGGAATAGTGGTTCCATCAATGTTGTATGGTTGCGAGGTGTGGTCTATGGATAGAGTTGTGCGCAGAAGGGTGGATGTGCTGGAAATGAGATGTTTGAGGACAATATGTGGTGTGAGGTGGTTTGATCGAGTAAGTAAAGTAAAGGTAAGAGAGATGTGTGAAAATAAAGGGAGTGTGGTTCAGAGAGCAGAAGATGGTGGTTTGAAATGCTTTTGTCACATGGAGAGAATGAGTGAGGAAGGATTGACCAAGAGGAAAAATGTGTCCGAGGTGGAGGGAACGAGAAGTGGGAGACCAAATTCGAGGTGGACATATGAAAGAGATTTTGGGTGATCGTGGCCTGAATATGCAGGAAGGTGCAAAGCGTGCAAGGAATAGAGTAAATTGGAACGATGTGGTATACCGTGGTCGACGTGCTGTCAGTGGATTGAACCAAGGCATGTGATGCGTCTGGGGTAAACCATGGAAAGTTTTGTGGGGCGTGGATGTGGATAGAGAGCTGTTGTTTCGGTGCATTATTACATGACAGCTAGAGACTGAGTGTGAACGAATGGGGCCTTTTTTTTCTTTTCCTAGCGCTACCTCACACACATGAGGGGGATGGGGGTTGTTATTTCCATATGTGGCGAGGTGGCGATGGGAAAAAATAAAGGCAGACAGTATGAATTATGTAAATGTGTATATATGTATATGTCTGTGTGTGTATATATATGTGTACATTGAGATGTATAGGTATGTATATTTGCGTGTTTAGACATGTATGTATATACATATGTATGTGGGTGGGTTGGGCCATTCTTTCGTCTATTTTCTTGCGCTACTTCGCTAACGCGGGAGGCATACCCATTGTTGGAACCACAATTCCCTCAAACATACCCGTATATATATATATATATATATATATATATATATATATATATATATATATATATATATATATATATATATATATATATATATATATATATATATATTTCAAACTATTCGCCATTTCCCCCATTAGCAAGGTAGCGTTAAGAACAGAGGACAGGGCTTCTGAGAGAATATCCTCACCTGGCCCCCTTCTCTGTTCCTTCTTTTGGAAAGTTAAAAAAAAAAACAAGAGGGGAGTATTTCCAGCCCCTCGCTCCCTCCCCTTTTAGTCGCCTTCTACCACACGCAGGGAATACGTGGGAAGTATTCTTTCTCCCCTATCCACAGGGATAATATATATATATATATATATATATATATATATATTCTTTATTTATTTTTTGTTGCTTTGTCGCTATCTCCCGCGTTTGCGAGGTAGAGCAACGAAACAGACGAAAGAAATGGCCCAAACCACACCCATACAAATGTATATACATACGTCCACACACGCACATATACATACCTACACAGCTTTCCATGGTTTACCTCAGACGCTTGCCCTGATTCAATCCACTGACAGCACGTCAACCCCGGTATACCACATCGCTCCAATTCACTCTATTCCTTGCCCTCCTTTCTCCCTCCTGCATGTTCAGGCCCCGATCACACAAAATCTTTTTCACTCCATCTTTCCACCTCCAATTTGGTCTCCCACTTCTCCTCGTTCCCTCCACCTCCGACACATATATCCTCTTGGTCAATCTTTCTTCACTCTTTCTCTCCATGTGCCCAAACCATTTCAAAACACCCTCTTCTGCTCTCTCGGCCACGCTCATTTTATTTCCACACATCTCTCTTACCCTTACGTTACTTACTCGATCAAACCACCTCACACCACATATTGTCCTCAAACATCTCATTTCCAGCACATCCATCCTCCTGCGCACAACTCTATCCATAGCCCACGCCTCGCAACCATACAACATTGTTGGAACCACTATTCCTTCAAACATACCCATTTTGCTTTCCGAGATAATGTTCTAGACTTCCACACATTCTTCAAAGCTCCCAGGATTTTCGCCTCCTTCACTACCCTATGATCCCGCTTCCATGGTTCCATCCGCTGCCAGATCCACTCCCTGATATCTAAAACACTTTACTTACTCCAGTTTTTCTCCATTCAAACTTACCTCCCAATTCACTTGACCCTCAACCCTACTGTACCTAATAACCTTGCTCTTATTCACATTTACTCTTAACTTTCTTCTTTCACACACACACACACATATATATATATATATATATATATATATATATATATATATATATATATATATATATATAAATATATATTTTTTTTCTTTTTTATTTATATTGCTTTCTCGCTGTCTCCCGCATTTGCGAGGTAGCGCAAGGAAACACCCCCACGCACATGTATATACACACACGTCCACACACACAAATATACATACCTATACATCTCAATGTACACATATATATACACAAACAGACACATACATATATACCCATGAACACAATTCACACTGTCTGCCTTTATTCATTCCCATCGCCACCTCGCCACACATGGAATACCATCCCCCTCCCCCCTCATGTGTGCGAGGTAGCGCTAGGAAAAGATAACAAAGTCCCCATTCGTTCACACTCAATCTCCAGCTGTCATGCAATAATGCCCGAAACCACAGCTCCCTTTCCACATCCAGGCCCCACACAAATTTCCATGGTTTACCCCAAACGCATCACATGCCCTGATTCAATCCACTGACAGCACGTCAACCCCGGTATACCACATCGATCCAATTCACTCTATTTCTTGCCCGCCTTTAACCATCCTTCATGTTCAGGCTCCGATCACTCAAAGTCTTTTTCACTCCATCTTTCCACCTCCAATTTGGTCTCCCATTTCTCCTCGTTCCCTCCACCTCCGAAATATATATATCCTCTTGGTCAATATTTCCTCACTCATTCTTTCCATGTGCCCAAACCATTTCAAAACACCCTCTTCTGCTCTGTCAACCACGCTCTTTTTATTTCCACACATCTCTCTTACCCTTACATCACTTACTCAATCAAACCACCTCACACCACACATTGTCCTCAAACATCTCATTTCCAGCACATCCCCCCTCCTGCGCACAACTCTATCCATAGCCAACGCCTCGCAACCATATAACATTGTTGGAACCACTATTCCTTCAATCATACCCATTTTTGCTTCCGAGATAATGTTCTCGACTTCCACACATTCTTCAAGGCTCCCAGGATTTTCGCCCCCTCCCCCACCCTATGATTCACTTCCGCTTCCATGGTTCCATCCGCTGCCAGATCCACTCCCAGATATCGAAAACACTTTACTTCCTCCAGTTTTTCTCCATTCAAACTTACCTCCCAATTGACTTGACCCTCAACCGTACTGTACCTAATAACCTTACTCTTATTCATATTTACACATTCGCACACACACACACACACACACACACACACACACACACACACATATTTATATATATATATATATATATATATATATATATATATATATATATATATATATATATATATATATATATATATATATATATATATATATATATATATATATATATATATATATATATATATATATATATATATATATATATATATATATTTATTTTTTTTTTTTCCTTTGTCGCTGTCTCCCGCGTTTGCGAGGTAGCGCAAGGAAACAGACGAAAGAAATGGCCCAGCCCACCCCCATACACATGTATATACATACATCCACACACGCAAATTTGGAAAGAGGGGCAAGTATAAAGTCTGTTGGGGATGAGAGAGCTTGGGAAGTGAGTCAGTTGTTCTTCGCTGATGATACAGCGATGGTGGCTGACTCATGTGAGAAACTGCAGAAGCTGGTGACTGAGTTTGGTAAAGGGTGTGAAAGAAGAAAGTTGAGAGTAAATGTGAATAAGAGCAAGGTTATTAGGTACAGTAGGGTTGAGGGTCAAGTCAATTGGGAGGTAAGTTTGAATTGAGAAAAACTGGAGGAAGTAAAGTGTTTTAGATATCTGGGAGTGGATCTGACAGCGGATGGAACCATGGTAGCGGAAGTGGGTCATAGGGTAGGGGAGGGGGCGAAAATTCTGGGAGCCTTGAAGAATGTGTGGAAGTCGAGAACATTATCTCGGAAAGCAAAAATGGGTATGTTTGAAGGAATAGTGGTTCCAAAAATGTTGTATGGTTGCGAGGCGTGGGCCATGGATAGAGTTGTGCGCAGGAGGATGGATGTGCTGGAAATGAGATGTTTGAGGACATTGTGTGGTGTGAGGTGGTTTGATCGAGTAAGTAACGTAAGGGTAAGGGAGATGTGTGGAAATAAAAAGATTGTGGTTGAGAGAGCAGAAGAGGGTGTTTTCAAATGGTTTGGGTACATGGAGAGAATGAGTGAGGAAAGATTGACCAAGAGGATTTATGTGTCGGAGGTGGAGGGAACGAGAAGTGGGAGACCAAATTGGAGTTGGAAAGATGGAGTGAAAAAGATTTTGTGCGGTCGGGGCCTGAACATGCAGGAGGGAGAAAGGAGGGCAAGGAATCGAGTGAAGTGGATCGATGTGGTATACCGGGGTTGATGTGCTGTCAATGGATATATATATACATATATATAAATATATATATGTATATATATATATATATATATATATATATATATATATATATATATATATATATATATATATATATATATATATATATATATATATATATATATATATATATTTTTTTTTTTTTTTTTTTTTTTATACTTTGTCGCTGTCTCCCGCGTTTGCGAGGTAGCGCAAGGAAACAGACGAAAGAAATGGCCCAACCCCCCCCCCCCATACTCATGTACATACACACGTCCACACACGCAAATATACATACCTACACAGCTTTCCATGGTTTACCCCAGACGCTTCACATGCCTTGATTCACTCCACTGACAGCACGTCAACCCCGGTATACCACATCGCTCCAATTCACTCTATTCCTTGCCCTCCTTTCACCCTCCTGCATGTTCAGACAGCGACAAAGCAAAATAAAAACAAAATATATATATATATATATATATATATATATATATATATATATATATATATATATATATATATATATATATATATATATATATATACATATATATATATATATATATATATATATATATATATATATATATATATATATATATATATATATATATATATGTATATATATATATATATATATATATATATATATATATATATTTTTTTTTTTTTTTTTTTTTGCTTTGTCGCTGTCTTCCGCGTTAGCGAGGCTGCGCAAGGAAACACACGAAAGATTGGCCCAACCCACCCACATACATATGTATATACATACACGTCCACACACGCAAATATACATACCTATAAATCTCACCGTATACGTATATATAAACACACAGACATATACATATATACACATGTACATAATTCATACTGTCTGCCTTTATTCATTTCCATCGCCACCCCGCCACACATGAAATAACAACCCCCTCCCCCCTCATATGCGCGAGGTAGCGCTAGGAAAAGACAACAAAGGCCACTTTCGTTCACACTCAGTCTCTCGCCGTCATATGATAAAGCACCGAAACTACAGCTCCCTTTCCACATATAGGCACCACATAACTTTCCAGGGTTTACTGCACATGCTTCATATGCCTTGGTTCAATCCATTGACAGCACGCCGACCCGGGTATACCACATCGTTCCAATTCACTCTATTCCTTGCACGCGTTTCACCCTCCTGTATGTTCAGTCCCCGATCACTCAAATTTTTTTTCACTCCGTATTTCCACTTCCATTTTGGTCTCCGACTTCTCGTTCCCTCAACCTCTGACACATATATCCTCTTGGTCAATCTTTCCTCTCTCATTTTATCCATGTGACAAAACCATTTTAAAGCACCCCCTTCTGCTGTCTCAACAACACTCTTTTTATTACCACACATCTCTCTTACCCTATTATGTCTTACTCGATCAAACCTCCTCACACCACATATTGTCCTCAAACATCTCATTTACAGCACATCCATCCTCCTCCGCACAACTCTATCCATAGCCCACGCCTCGCAACCATATAACATTATTGGAGCCACTATTCCTTGAAACATATCCTTTTTTGCTCTCCGAGATAATGTTCTCGACATCCATACATTCTTCAACACTCCCAGACATTTTGCTCCCTTCCCCCACCCTATGATTCACTTCCGCTTCCATGGTTCCGCTGCCAAATCTACTCCCAGATATATAAAACAATTCACTTCCTCTAGTTTTTCTCCATTCAAACTTACCTCCCAATTGATTTGTCCCTCAACCCTACACATAGATATACATGCACATGCATATCAATATATATGCCGATATATATGCGCATTCTTACACATACACTGTCATAGGCATATATGCGCATGTATATATTCTTACACCCTTGCTTTAATCCTATCCCACCAATGGTAAAGATTTGCAGATGTTTTCCAGAACGAAGAAGGAATACTGGGGAGAAGAGAATGGTGAGAGTAAATGAGCTTGAAAGGAGACTCTTGTGAGGAAGTACCAGGAGAGATTAAGAATAGAATGGCAAAAGGTGAGAGGATATGACTTGTGGGGAGTGGGCGAGGAATGTGATCTATTTATTGAAATAGTGATGTCATGTGCAAAAAATGCATTTGGCATGAGAAAGATGGGAGGTGGGCTGAATAGAAAGGGTAGTAAGTGTTGCGATGAAGAAGTAAAGTTGTTAGTGAAAGAGAAAAGGGAGCCGTTTGACCGATGCTTACAAGGAATGGGTGCAAATGACTGGAAGATGTAAAAAAAAAAAAAAAGAAAAAAGTGATAGGAGGTTAAGATGAAGGTGAAAGGGTTGAAAAAGAGAGCAAATGAGAGCTAGGGTGATTGAGTACCATTAAACTTTAGGGAGAATAAATGTTGTTTTGGAAGGAGGTGAATAACGTTCGTAAGACAAGAGAATAAATGAGAACATCGGTGAATGGGGCAATTCGGGAAATGATTACAGGTAGTGATGATGTGAGAAGGAGATGGAGTGAATATTTTGAAGGTTTGTTGAACGTGTTTGATGACAGTGTGGCAGATGTAGGGTGTTTTGGTCGGGGTGGTATTCGAAGTGGGAGGTTCAGAGAGAATGATTTGGTTAACAGAAAAGAGGTAGTGAAAGCTTTGCGGAGGATGAAATCCGGCAAAGCGACTGGTTTGGATGGTATTGCAAAAAAATTTATTAAGAAACGGGAGTTACATTGTTGTTGATTGCTTGGCAAGGATATTCAGTGTATGTATGGATCGTGGTGAAGTACTTGAGAATTGGCGGAATACATGCATAGTGCCACTGTACAAATGCAAAGGGGATAATTGCGACCGTTAAAACTTCATAACCATACGCATGTTGAGTACTCCTGGAAAATTGTGTAGAAGGTATTCATTAAGAGAGTGAAGGCATGTACAGAGCATCAAATTGGAGAGGACCAGTGTGGGTTCAGAGGTGGTAGAGGAGGTGTGGATCAGGTGTTTGCTTTGAAGAACGTGTGAGAAATACTTAGAAAAACAGACGGATATGTATATAACATATATGGATCTGGAGAAGGTATATGATATGGTTGATAGGGATGCTTTGCGAAAGGTCCTAAGAGCATATGGTGCGTGTGGGAAATAAGTAGCTAGAAGCAGTGAAAAGTTTTACCAGAGCTTCACGGTATGTGTACGAGTAGGAAGAGAGGAAAGTGACTGGTTCCCAGTCAAGGTCGGTCTGTGGCAGGGGTGTTTGATGTCCCCATGGTTGTTTGTTTTGTTTATGGATGGGGTGATTAGTGAGGTAAATGAAAGAGTTTTGGAGAGAGTTTTGAGTATGCAGTCTGTTTGGGATGAGAGAGCTTGGGAAGTGAGTCAGCTGTTGTTCGCCGATGACACAGCTCTGGTGACTGATCCGAGAGAGAAACTGCAGAAAATGGTGACTGAGTTTGGAACCGTGTGTGAAAGGAGAAAGTTGAGAGCAAAAGTGAATAAGGGCAAGGTTCTTAGGTTCAGTAGGGTTGAGGGTTGGATGTAAGTTTGAATGGAGAAAAATTGGAGGAAATGGAGCATTTTAGATACCTGGGAGTGCCTTAGCAGTGAATGGAACCATGGAAGAGGAAGTGAGTATCCAGATGGAGACGACGGTGAAAGTTTTGGGAGTGATGGAAAATATGTGAAGGGAAAGAACGTTATCGTGGAGGAAAAATGGGTATGTTTGAAAGAATAGTAGTTCCAACTAAAATACATGGTTGCAAGGTATGGGCTATAGATAGGGTTGTACGGAGGAGGGTGGATGTGTTGGAAATGAAATGTCTGAGAACAATGTGTGGTGTGAGGTGGTTTGTTCGAGTTAGTTATGAATGGGTAAGATCGATTTGTGGAAAAAAAGAGTGTGGTTGAGAGAGCAGAAGTGCGTGTGTTGAAATGGTTTGGACATATGGAGAGATTGAGTGAGGAATGATTGAGAAAGAGGATATATGTGTCAGAATTGGAGGGAACTAGGAGAAATGGGAGACCAAACTAGAGGTGGAAGGATAGAGTGAAAAAGATTTTGAGCAATCGGGGCCTGAACACACAAGAGGGTGAGAGGCGTTCAAGGAATAGAGCGAATTGGAATGATGTGGTATGCCGGGGTCTACGTGCTGTCAATGGACTGAACCAGGGCATGTGAAACGTCTGGGGTAAACCATGGAAAGGTCTGTGGGGCCTGGATGTGCATAGGGAGCTGTGTTTTCGGTACCTCACACATGACACCTAGAGAGACTGAATGTGAACAATGCTGCCTCTTTTGTCTGTTTTCCTGGTGCTACCTCGCTGAAGCATGAAGTGATGCTGTTTTCTGTAGGTCAGGGGGCGCCAGGAATGGATGTAAGCAAGGAAATATGAATATATACATATGTACATATGTCTGCTTATGTGTATGTTTATGTATGTATATGTTTGTATATGTATAGATGTTGATGTCTATGTATATGTGCGTGTATGGGCGTTTATGTATATATATATGCGTATATGATATGTTGGGACATTTTTCTTGTGTTTCGTGGCGCTACTTGGTGACGCGAAAGACAGCTATGATATATGTATATGTTCTACTTCTTCTTCTTCCAGGAGAGGCGCGCCGTTCCGTCAGCGGTTCAGTAAGATGATACAACACGTGGTGGAAGGAGGGTTTGTAGACCACTGGCTGGAGGAAATCCTCACCAGCCACATGAAGAAGGAAAAGTTAAAGAAAGTAAATGAAGAGGATGAGGGAAAAGAAGACAAGATCTTTGAGGTAAATCTAGAGCCATTACTGTAAAGAGGTTAACAACATACCCAAATATGAACTTGGTTATGAACATTTGTATTCTGATTCTACGAGAGTACATTTATCCAGATATGTCTCTCTGTTCTTCATGTTAACGTGTCTTATACGTAGTCATCCTAACTTGTTTTATTATTGTTCCATTATGAACATGACAACCTTTTGCCAGCTTCACAGAATTAAGGACATCACCATAATACTCTGAGAACTTTTATATTTGCAGTTATAGAGCTGTTATCTGCACAAAGGTATAAATACAAACATGCATGCCTACCAATTCTGCCTACTAAGATAATCTTTATTAACCTACGTAGGCTGCTGACGGCAGGGTGAGCCTGGGACTAGCGCACCTCCAAGGTGCATTCTTCCTGCTGCTGCTGGGCTGTGGCGTCGCCTTCCTCACTATGATCGGGGAACATCTTTCTGACGACACCAGCTCAGATCACCAGTCTCCTCTGCTCAGGAAAAACCTCGTCCAAGGATAAATCAAAACTCGGTCGATTTGCTTAAAACAGCCTTACCCTGCCACTGCCAGTGCACACACCTACACCATCACCAGCCAGAAGTTACTTGACTCATTATCAGAAGACACTTTATTAATTGCACTGTGTACTATTTACGCTAAACAGAACCATAAAAACCAAGGAAATTTGTTAGCGCATTCTACCATGTACAATCTCCTAAGAAATAAAGTGATCAAACATTCCCAATTTTCAATTTTGTATTACTTAAAGATAAAAGTATTGATAAGATGCTCACGTCGCTCGATGTCAAGCACTCCGGCAAATCCTCCTCGAAGGCTCAGATTAGGGTGTCTAAATGTGTGTGAATGTAACCAAAATAAGAGAAAAGGAGAGATAAGTAGTATGTTTGAGGAAAGGATCCTGGATGTTTTCGCTCTGAGTGAAACGAAGTTCAATGGTTAAGGGAAAAAGTGGTTTGAGAATGTCTTGGGAGTAAAGTCAGGTGTTGGTGAGAGGACAAGAGCAAAGGAAGGAGTAGACTACTCCTCAAACAGGAGCTGTAGGAGTATGTGATAGAGTGTAAGAAAGTAAACTCTATATTGATATGGGTAAAACTAAAAGTAGGAGAGATATGGGTGATTATTGGCGCCTATTCACCTTGTCATGAGAAGAGAAATCATGAGAGGCAAGTGTTTTGGGAGCAGCTAAGTGAGTGTGTTAGCAGCTTTGATGCACGAGACCGGGTTATAGTGATGGGTGATTTGAATGCAAAGATGAGTAATGTGGCAGTTGAGGGAATGATTGATGCACAGTGGTATTAAGTGTTCAAAATGGAAATGGTAAAGAACTTGTAGATTTTTGTGCAGAAAAAGACTGGTGATTAGGAATAACTGGTTTATAAAGAGAAGTACATTAGTATACGTATGTAAGTAGGAGAAATGGCCAGAGGGCATTACTGGATTACGTATTGATTGACAAACGAGTGAAAGAGAGACTTTTGGATGTTAATGTGCTGAGAGGGGAAACTGAAGGGATGTCTAAGCATTATCTTGTGGAACGAAGGTGAAGATATGTAAAGGCTTTCAGAAAAAAAGAGAGAATGTTGGAGTGAAGAGAGTGGTGAGAGTAAATGAGCTTGCAAAGTGTGTGAGGAAGTACAAGGAGGGATTGTGTGCAGAATGGAAAAAGGTGAAAGTAAATGACTTAAGGGAAGTCAGGGAGGAATGGAATGTATTTAAGGAAGCAGTGATGGCTTGCGCAAAAGACGCCTGTGGCATGAGAAAGGTGGGAGGCTGGGAGATTAGAAAGGGTAGTGAGTGGTGGGATGAAGAAGTAAGATTGTTAGTGAAAGAGAAGAGAGAGGCATTTGGACGATTTTTGCAGGGAAATAGTGCAAATGACTGGGAGATGTATTAGAGAAGGTTGCAGGAAGTCAAGGAAAAGGTGCAAGAGGTGAAAAAGAGGGCAAATCATCACATTTTAGGGAAAATAAAATGATGTTTTGGAAGGAGGTATATAAAGTGCGTAAGACAAGACAACAAATAAGAACATCGGTGAAGGGGGCAAATGGGGAGGTAGTAGCAAGTAGTGGTGAAATGATAGGGAGATAGATTGAGTATTTTGAAGATTTGTTGAATGCCTTTGATGAT
Organism: Panulirus ornatus; assembly: GCF_036320965.1. Lineage (NCBI taxonomy): Eukaryota > Metazoa > Arthropoda > Malacostraca > Decapoda > Palinuridae > Panulirus > Panulirus ornatus. The sequence goes on from NC_092269.1 coordinate 15,716,458, forward strand.
TGATTGGCAGATATAGGGTGGTTTGGTCGAGGTGGTGTGCGAAGTGAAAGGAAGAGTGATTTGGTAAACAGAGAAGAGTTATTGAAAATTTGCGGAAAAAGAGAAAGGCAAAGCGGCTGGTTTGGATGGTATTGCATGAAATTTGTTAAAAAAAGGAGGTGACTATATTGTTAACTGGATGGTGATGATTTTCAATGTATGTATGGTTCATGGTGAAGTGCCTGAGGATTGGCACTTTGTACAATGGCCCTATGCATGCATAGTGCCATTGTACAAAGGCAAAGGGGATAAAGATGAATGTTCAAAATACAAAGGTATAAGTACAGAGTATCAAACTGGGGAAGAGCAGTGTGGTTTCAGAAGTGGGTGAGTATGTGTGGAACAAGTGTTTCCTGTGAAGGACGTATGTGAGAAATACTTAGAAAAAGAAATGGATTTGTATGTAGCATTTATGGACCTGGAGAAAGCATATGATAGAGTTGATAGAGATGCTCTGTGAATGGTATTAAGAGTATATGGTGTGGTAGGTAAGTTGCTAGAAGCAGGGAAAAGTTTCTATCGAGGATGTAAGGCATGTGTACGAGTAGAAAGAGAGGAAAGTGATTGGCTCTCAGTGAATGTCGGTTTGCAGCAAGGATGCGTGATGTCTCAATGGTTGTTTAATTTCTTTATGGATTGGGTCGTTAAGGAGGTGAATGGAAGAGTTTTGGAGAGAGTGGTAAGTATGCAGTCTGTTGTGGATGAGAGAGCTTGGGAAGTGAGTCAGTTGTTGTTCGCTGGTGATGCAGCGCTGGTGGCTGATTCGGGTGAGAAAACTGCAGAAGTTGGTGATTGAGTTTGATAAAGTGTGTGAAAGGAGAAAGCTAAGAGTAGATGTGAATAAGAGCGAGGCTATTAGGTTCAGTATGGTTGAGGGACAAGTAAATAGGGTGGTGAGTTTGAATGGAGAAAAACTTTAGGAAGTGAAGTGTTTTAAATATCTGGGAGTGGATTTAGCAGCGGATGGAACCATGGAAGCGGAAGTGAGAAATAGGGTGGGGGGGTGGTGAAGTCTCTGGGAGTATTAAAGAATGTTTGGAAAGTGAGAACGTTATGTCGTAGAGCAAAAATGGGTATGTTTGAAGGAATAGTGGTTCCAAGGATGTTATATGGTTGTGGGGCATGGGCTATAGATAGGGTTGTGCGGAGGAGGGTAGATGTGTTGGAAATGAGATGCTTGAAGATATGTTGTTTGAGGTAATCTGGTCGAGTAAGTAATGAAAGGGTAGGAGATATGTGTTGTAATAAAAAGAGTGTGATTCAGAGTGGAGAAGAGAGTGTATGGAAAGGGTTTGGTCACATAGAGAGAATGAGTGAAGAAAGATTGACAAAGAGGATATATGTGCCAGAAGTGGGGGGAACGAGAAGTGGGAGACTAAATTGGAGGTGGAAGGATAAGTGAAAAAGACTTTGAATGATCGGGGCCTGAACATCAAGGAGGGTGAAAATCGTGCAAGAAATAGAGTGACTTGGAACGATGTAGTATACCGAGGTTGACGTGCTGTCAATGGATTGAACCAGGGCATGTGAAGCGTCTGGGGTAAATTTTGGAAAGTTTTGTGGGGCCTGGATGAGGAAACGGTCCTCATCGCTCGATATCTTTTTCACTACATCCTTCCACCTCCAATTTGTTCTGCTTCTCATCATTCCCTCTACTTCTGACACATATACCCTCTTTGTCAATCTCTCCTTACTCATTCTCTCCATGTGACCAAACCATTTTAACATACCCTCTTCTTATTTCATTACAAGACATCTCTCTTACTCTTTCATTACATATTCGATCAATCTACCTCACACCACATTGCCTTCGAAAATCTCATTTCCAACATGTCCACTCTTCTCCGCACAATCCTATTTATAGCCCATGCCTCGCAACCATATCACATTGTTGAACCACTATTCCTTCAAACATACCCATTTCTGCTCTCCAAAACCTTCACTCCCTCCCGCACACTGTAACTCACTTCCACTTCCATGGATCCATCTGTTGCTAGGTCCACTCCCAGATATCTAAAACACTTTACTTTCTACATTTTTCCTCCATTCCAACTTACCTCCAGGTTAACTTCTCCTTCAAACGTACTGAGCCTAATAACCTTACTCTTATTCACATTTACTTTCAAATTTCTTCTGTCACACACTTTACCAAACTCAGTCACACTTCTGAAGTTTCTCACCCGAATCAACTGCCAGCGCTGTATCATCAGTGAACAAGTGACTCATATCCCGAGCCTTCTCATTCACAAGTTACTGCATACTCGCGCCCTATCTCCAAAATTCTTGCATACATCTCCTTACCCACCGTATCCATAAACAAATTAAACAACCATGGGGACATCTCACACCCCTGACGCAATCCGACATTCACTGGGAACCAGTCACTCTCATCCTCTTCCTTCCATCCTTGGTAAAAATTTTTCACCGCATCTACCAGCTTACCTCCTACACCATATACTCTTAAAACTTTTCACAAAGCATTTCTCTCAACCCTTTCATATGCCTTCTCTAGATCCATAAATGCTACATACAAATTCATCTGTTTTTCTAAGTATTTCTCATATACCTTCTTGAAAGCAAACACCTGATCCACACATCCTCTACCACTTCTGAAACCACACTGCTCTTCCCTAGTCTGATGCTCTGTACATGCCTTTACCCTCTCAGTCAATACCCTCCCATATGGTTTCCCAGTAATACTCAACAAACTTATGCCTCAGTAGATTGAACACTCACCCTTATCCCCCTTGTGTTTGTAGAATGGCACTATGCATGCATTTCGACAATCTTCAGGCATCTCACCATGATCCATACATACACTGAATACTCTTACCACCCAATCAACATCACAGTCAACGCCTTTTTAAATGAATTCTACTGCACTAACATCGAAACCCGCCGCCTTTCATGATTTCATCTTATGCTTAGTTTTCATTACATCTTCCCTCTTTATCAACCATTCTCCCTCAGAGTCTCACTTCAAACTTTCCTAATGCTCACTCTATCTCCGCACTCCATCAATACCTCTTACCTTGTCCGCTCTTGTTCCCATCACCGATGTTCCCATTACTTCCTTTCTCTTAAGCACTATATCTACCTACTTCCAAAAAATAATCTTATTCTCACTAAAATTCAATGACACTCTCCCACCCCAGCTCTCATTTCCCGTCTTTCTAAGCTCTTGCAGCGTACTCTTTACCTCTGCCGCTTTCTTCTAAACATAGTCCAGTCACTTCCACTACCTACTGCAAATATCGTCCAAACGCCTCTCTTTTGTCCTTCATTTAACCTAACCTAACTTCTTCATCTCACCACTCACTACATATTCTGATATTAATGACAATATGTATATATATATATATATATATATATATATATATATATATATATATATATATATATATATATATATATATATATATATATATATATATATATATATATATATATATATATATATATATATGCATATATATATATATATATATATATATATATATATATATATATATATATATATATATATATATATATATATATATATTTCCAGCCCCCCGCTCCCTTCCCTTTTAGTCGCCTTCTACGACACGCAGGGAATACGTGGGAAGTATTCTTTCTCCCCTATCCCCAGGGATAATATATATATATATATATATATATATATATATATATATATATATATATATATATATATATATATATATATATATATATATATATATATATATATATATATATATATATATATATATATATATATTTATATATATATATATATATATATATATATATATATATATATATAAATATATATATATATATATATATATATATATATATATATATATATATATATATATATATATATATATATATATATATATATATATATATATATATATATATATATATATATATATATATATATATATATATATATTATATATATATATATATATATATATATATATATATATATATATATATATATATATATATATATATATATATATATATTATATATATATATATATATATATATATATATATATATATATATATATATATATATTATATATATATATATATATATATATATATATATTTATATATATATATATATATATATATATATATATATATATATATATATATATATATATATATATATATATATATATATATGGAATACCATCCCCCTCCCCCGTCATGTGTGCGAGGTAGCGCTAGGAAAAGACAACAAAGGCCCCATTCGTACACACTCAGTCTCTAGCTGTCATGCAATAATGCCCGAAACCATAGCTCCCTTTCCATATCCAGGCCCCACACAACTTTCCATGGTTTACCCCAGACGCTTCACATGCCGTGATTCAATCCACTGACAGCACGTCAACCCCGGTATACCACATCGATCCAATTCACTCTATTCCTTGCACGCCTTTCACCTTCCTGCGTGTTCAGGCCCCGATCACACAAAATCTTTTTCACTCCATCTTTCCACCTCCAATTTGGTCTCCCACTTCTCTTCGTTCCCTCCTCCTCCGACGCATATATCCTCTTGGTCAATCTTTCCTCACTCATTCTCTCCATGTGCCCAAACCATTTCAAAACCCTCATTTGCTCTCTCAAACACACTCTGTTTATTACCACACATCCCTCTTACCCTTTCATCACTCACTCGATCAAACCACCTCACACCACATATTGTCCTCAAACATCTCATTTCCAGCATATCCACCCTCATCCGTGCAACTCTATCTATTGCCTACGCCTCGCAACCATATATCACAGTTGGAACCACAGATCCTTCAAACATAGCCATTTTTTGCTTAAGATAACATTCTCGACTTCCACACATTCTTCAACGCTCCCAGAAGTTTCGACCCCTCCCTCACCCTATGATTCAACTCCTTTTCCATGGTTCCATCCGCTGCCAAAACCACTCCCAAATATGTAAAACACTTCACTTCTTCCAGTTTTTCTCCTTTCAAACTTACCTCTTAATTGACTTTTCTCTCAACCCTACTGTACCTAATAACCTTGCTCTTATTTACATTTACTCTCAGCTTTCTTCTTTCACAAACTTTGCTAAACTCACTCACCAGCTTATGCAGTTTCTCACACGAATCAGCCATAAGCGACGTATCATCATGGAACAACAACTGACTCACCTCCCAAGCTTTCTCATGCACAACAGACTGCATACTTGCCACTCTTTCGGAAACTTTCCCATTCACCCCCTAACAACCCCATCCATAAAAAAATTAAACAACCATGAAGACATCACACACCCCTGCCGGAAACCTACATTCACTGAGAACCAATCACTTTCCTCTCTTCCTAAACGTACACATGCCTTAAATCCTCGATAAAAACTTTTGGAAAGTTTTGGAAAGAGGGGCAAGTATGAAGTCTGTTGTGGATGAGAGAGCTTGGGAAGTGACTCAGTTGTTGTTCGCTGATGATACAGCGCTGGTGGCTGATTCATATGAGAAACTGCAGAAGCTGGTGACTGAGTTTGGTAAAGTGTGTGAAAGAAGAAAGTTAAGAGTAAATGTGAATAAGAGCAAGGTTATTAGGTACAGTAGGGTTGAGGGTCAAGTCAATTGGGAAGTAAGTTTGAATGGAGAAAAACTGGAGGAAGTAAAGTGTTTTAGATATCTGGGAGTGGATCTATCAGCAGATGGAACCATGGAAGCGGAAGTGAATCATAGGGTGGGGGAGGGGGCGAAAATCCTGGGAGCCTTGAAGAATGTATGGAAGTCGAGAACATTATGTCAAAAAGCAAAAATGGGTATGTTTGAAGGAATAGTGGTTCCAACAATGTTGTATGGTTGCGAGGCGTGGGCTATGGATAGAGTTGTGCGCAGGAGGGGGGATGTGCAGGAAATGAGATGTTTGAGGACAATGTGTGGTGTGAGGTGGTTTGATCGAGTAAGTAATGTAAGGGTAAGAGAGATGTGTGGAAATAAATATATATATATATATATAAATATATATATATATATATTTATATATATATATATATATATATATATATATATATATATATATATATATATATATATATATATATATATATATATATATATATATATATATATATATATATATATATATATATATATATATATATATATATATCGTGAAGAGCTTCTAGATTTATGTGCTGAAAAAGGAATGGTGATTGGGAATACATGGTTTAAAAAGCGAGATATACATAAGTATACGTATGTAAGTTGGAGAGATGGCCAGAGAGTGTTAGTGGATTACGTGTTAATTGACAGGCGCGCGAAAGAGAGACTTTTGGATGTTAATGTGCTGAGAGGTGCAACTGGAGGGATGTCTGATCATTATCTTATGGAGGCTAAGGTGAAGATTTGTATGGGTTTTCAGAAAAGAAGAGTGAATGTTGGGGTGAAGAGGGTGGTGAGAGTAAGTGAGCTTGGGAAGGAGACTTGTGTGAGGAAGTAGCAGGAGAGACTGCGTACAGAATGGAAAAAGGTGAGAACAATGGAAGTAAGGTTAGTGGGGGAGTAATGGGATGTATTTAGGGAATCAGTGATGGATTGCGCAAAAGATGCTTGTGGCATGAGAAGAGTGGGAGGTGGGTTGATTAGAAAGGGTAGTGAGTGGTGGGATGAAGAAGTAAGATTATTAGCGAAAGAGAAGAGAGAGGCATTTCGACGATTTTTGCAGGGAAAAAATGCAATTGAGTGGGAGATGTATAAAAGAAAGAGACAGGAGGTCAAGAGAAAGGTGCAAGAGGTGAAATAGAGGCCAAATGAGAGTTGGGGTGAGAAAGTATCATTAAATTTTAGGGAGAATAAAAAGATGTTCTGGAAGGAGGTAAATAAAGTGCGTAAGACAAGGGAGCAAATGGGAACTTCAGTGAAGGGCGCAAATGGGGAGGTGATAACAAGAAGTGGTGATGTGAGAAAGATATGGAGTGAGTATTTTGAAGGTTTGTTGAATGTGTTTGATGATAGAGGGGCAGATATAGGGTGTTTTGGTCGAGGTGGTGTGCAAAGTGAGAGGGTTAGGGATAATGATTTGGTAAACAGAGAAGAGGTAGTAAAAGCTTTGCGGAAGATGAAAGCTGGCAAGGCAGTAGGTTTGGATGGTATTGCAGTGGAATTTATTAAAAAAAGGGATGACTGTATTACTGACTGGTTGGTAAGGTTATTTAATGTATGTATGACTCATGGTGAGGTGCCTGAGGATTGGCGGAATGCGTGCATAGTGCCATTGTACAAAGGCAAAGGGGATAAGAGTGAGTGCTCAAATTTCAGAGGTATAAGTTTGTTGAACATTCCTGGTAAATCATATGGGAGGGTATTGATTGAGAAGGTGAAGGCATGTACAGAGCATCAGATTGGGGAAGAGCAGTGTGGTTTCAGAAGTGTTAGAGGATGTGTGGGTCAGGTGTTTGCTTTGAAGAATGTATGTGAGAAATACTTAGAAAAGCAAATGGATTTGTATGTAGCATTTATGGATCTGGAGAAGGCATATGATAGAGTTGATAGAGATGCTCTGTGGAAGGTATTAAGAATATATGGTGTGGGAGGCAAGTTGTTAGAAGCAGTGAAAAGTTTTTATCGAGGATGTAAGGCATGTGCACGTGTAGGAAGAGAGGAAGGTGATTGGTTCTCAGTGAATGTAGGTTTGTGGCAGGGGTGTGTGATGTCTCCATGGTTGTTTGATTTGTTTATGGATGGGGTTGTTAGGGAGGTGAATGCAAGAGTTTTGGAAAGAGGGGCAAGTATGAGTTCTGCTGTGGATGAGAGAGCTTGGGAAGTGACTTAGTTGTTGTTCGCTGATGATACAGCGCTGGTGGCTGATTCATGTGAGAAACTGCAGAAGCTGGTGATTGAGTTTGGTAAAGTGTGTGAAAGAAGAAAGTTAAGAGTAAATAGTGAATAAGAGCAAGGTTATTAGGTACAGTAGGGTTGAGGGTCAAGTCAATTGGGAGGTAAGTTTGAATGGAGAAAAACTCGAGGAAGTAAAGTGTTTTAGATATCTGGGAAGTGGATCTAGCAGCGGATGGAACCATGGAAGCGGAAGTGAATCATAGGGTGGGGGAGGGGGCGAAAATCCTGGGAGCCTTGAAGAATGTGTGGAAGTCGAGAACCTTATGTCAAAAAGCAAAAATGGGTATGTTTGAAGGAATAGTGGTTCCAACAATGTTGTATGGTTGCGAGGCGTGGGCTATGGATAGAGTTGTGCGCAGGAGGGGGGATGTGCTGGAAATGAGATGTTTGAGGACAATGTGTGGTGTGAGGTGGTTTGATCGAGTAAGTAATGTAAGGGTAAGAGAGATGTGTGGAAATAAATATATATATATATATAAATATATATATATATATTTATATATATATATATATATATATATATATATATATATATATATATATATATATATATATATATATATATATATATATATATATATATATATATATATATATATATATATATATATATATATATATATATATATATATATATATATATATATATATATATATATATATATATATCGTGAAGAGCTTCTAGATTTATGTGCTGAAAAAGGAATGGTGATTGGGAATACATGGTTTAAAAAAGCGAGATATACATAAGTATACGTATGTAAGTTGGAGAGATGGCCAGAGAGTGTTAGTGGATTACGTGTTAATTGACAGGCGCGCGAAAGAGAGACTTTTGGATGTTAATGTGCTGAGAGGTGCAACTGGAGGGATGTCTGATCATTATCTTATGGAGGCTAAGGTGAAGATTTGTATGGGTTTTCAGAAAAGAAGAGTGAATGTTGGGGTGAAGAGGGTGGTGAGAGTAAGTGAGCTTGGGAAGGAGACTTGTGTGAGGAAGTAGCAGGAGAGACTGCGTACAGAATGGAAAAAGGTGAGAACAATGGAAGTAAGGTTAGTGGGGGAGTAATGGGATGTATTTAGGGAATCAGTGATGGATTGCGCAAAAGATGCTTGTGGCATGAGAAGAGTGGGAGGTGGGTTGATTAGAAAGGGTAGTGAGTGGTGGGATGAAGAAGTAAGATTATTAGCGAAAGAGAAGAGAGAGGCATTTCGACGATTTTTGCAGGGAAAAAATGCAATTGAGTGGGAGATGTATAAAAGAAAGAGACAGGAGGTCAAGAGAAAGGTGCAAGAGGTGAAATAGAGGCCAAATGAGAGTTGGGGTGAGAAAGTATCATTAAATTTTAGGGAGAATAAAAAGATGTTCTGGAAGGAGGTAAATAAAGTGCGTAAGACAAGGGAGCAAATGGGAACTTCAGTGAAGGGCGCAAATGGGGAGGTGATAACAAGAAGTGGTGATGTGAGAAAGATATGGAGTGAGTATTTTGAAGGTTTGTTGAATGTGTTTGATGATAGAGGGGCAGATATAGGGTGTTTTGGTCGAGGTGGTGTGCAAAGTGAGAGGGTTAGGGATAATGATTTGGTAAACAGAGAAGAGGTAGTAATAGCTTTGCGGAAGATGAAAGCTGGCAAGGCAGTAGGTTTGGATGGTATTGCAGTGGAATTTATTAAAAAAAGGGATGACTGTATTACTGACTGGTTGGTAAGGTTATTTAATGTATGTATGACTCATGGTGAGGTGCCTGAGGATTGGCGGAATGCGTGCATAGTGCCATTGTACAAAGGCAAAGGGGATAAGAGTGAGTGCTCAAATTTCAGAGGTATAACTTTGTTGAACATTCCTGGTAAATCATATGGGAGGGTATTGATTGAGAAGGTGAAGGCATGTACAGAGCATCAGATTGGGGAAGAGCAGTGTGGTTTCAGAAGTGTTAGAGGATGTGTGGGTCAGGTGTTTGCTTTGAAGAATGTATGTGAGAAATACTTAGAAAAGCAAATGGATTTGTATGTAGCATTTATGGATCTGGAGAAGGCATATGATAGAGTTGATAGAGATGCTCTGTGGAAGGTATTAAGAATATATGGTGTGGGAGGCAAGTTGTTAGAAGCAGTGAAAAGTTTTTATCGAGGATGTAAGGCATGTGCACGTGTAGGAAGAGAGGAAGGTGATTGGTTCTCAGTGAATGTAGGTTTGTGGCAGGGGTGTGTGATGTCTCCATGGTTGTTTGATTTGTTTATGGATGGGGTTGTTAGGGAGGTGAATGCAAGAGTTTTGGAAAGAGGGGCAAGTATGAGTTCTGCTGTGGATGAGAGAGCTTGGGAAGTGAGTTAGTTGTTGTTCGCTGATGATACAGCGCTGGTGGCTGATTCATGTGAGAAACTGCAGAAGCTGGTGATTGAGTTTGGTAAAGTGTGTGAAAGAAGAAAGTTAAAAGTAAATATGAATAAGAGCAAGGTTATTAGGTACAGTAAGGTTGAGGGTCAAGTCAATTGGGAGGTAAGTTTGAATGGAGAAAAACTCTAGGAAGTAAAGTGTTTTAGATATCTGGAATTGGATCTGGCAGCGGATGGAACCATGGAAGCGGAAGTGGATCATAGGGTGGGGGAGGGGGCGAAAATCCTGGGAGCCTTGAAGAATGTGTGGAAGTCGAGAACCTTATCTTGGAAAGCAAAAATGGGTATGTTTGAAGGAATAGTGGTTCCAACAATGTTTTATGGTTGCGAGGCGTGGACTATGGATAGAGTTGTGCGCAGGGGGTGGATGTGCTGGAAATGAGATGTTTGAGGACAATGTGTGGTGTGAGGTGGTTTGATCGAGTAAGAAACGTAATGGTAAGAGAGATGTGTGAAAATAAAAAGAGCGTTGTTGAGAGAGCAGAAGAGGGTGTTTTGAAATGGTTTGGGCACATGGAGAGAATGAGTGAGGAAAGATTGACCAAGAGGATATATGTTTCGGAGGTGGAGGGAACGAGAAGTGGGAGACCAAATTGGAGGTGGAAAGATGGAGTGAAAAAGATTTTGTGTGATCGTGGCCTGAACATGCAGGAGGGTGAAAGGAGGGCAAGGAATAAAGTGAATTGGATCGATGTGGTATACCGAGGTTGACCTGCTGTCAGTGGATTGAATTAGGGCATGTGAAGCGTCTGGGGTAAACCATGGAAAGCTGTGTAGGTATGTATATTTGCATGTGTGGACGTGTATGTATATACATGTGTATGGGGATGGGTTGTGCGCTACCTCGCAAACGCGGGAGACAGCGACAAAGCAAAGTGAGGTAGCGTTCAGAACAGAGGACTGTGCCTTTTTTAGAATATCCTCACCTGGCACCCTCTGTTCCTTCTTTTGGAAAATTAAAAAAAAACGAGAGGGGAGGATTTCCAGCCCCCGCTCCGTCCCCTTTTAGTCGCCTTCTACGACACGCAGGGATTAAGTGGGAAGTTTTCTTTCTAACCTATCCCCAGGGATAATCTATATATATATATATATATAGATACAGATATATATATATATATATATATATATATATATATATATATATATGTATATATATATATATATATATATATATATATATATATATATATATATATATATATATATATATATATATATATATATATATATTTTTTTTTTTTTTTTTTTCTTTTATACTTTGTCGCTGTCTCCCGCGTTTGCGAGGTAGCGCAAGGAAACAGACGAAAGAAATGGCCCAACCCCCCCCCCCATACACATGTACATACACACGTCCACACACGCAAATATACATACCTACACAGCTTTCCATGGTTTACCCCAGACGCTTCACATGCCTTGCTTCAATCCACTGACAGCACGTCAACCCCTGTATACCACATGACACCAATTCACTCTATTTCTTGCCCTCCTTTCACCCTCCTGCATGTTCAGGCCCCGATCACACAAAATCTTTTTCACTCCATCTTTCCACCTCCAATTTGGTCTCCCTCTTCTCCTCGTTCCCTCCACCTCCGACACATATATCCTCTTGGTCAATCTCTCCTCACTCATTCTCTCCATGTGCCCAAACCATTTCAAAACACCCTCTTCTGCTCTCTCAACCACGCTCTTTTTATTTCCACACATCTCTCTTACCCTTACGTTACTTACTCGATCAAACCACCTCACACCACACATTGTCCTCAAACATCTCATTTCCAGCACATCCATCCTCCTGCGCACATCTCTATCCATAGCCCACGCCTCGCAACCATACAACATTGTTGGAACCACTATTCCCTCAAACATACCCATTTTTGCTTTCCGAGATAATGTTCTCGACTTCCACACATTTTTCAAGGCTCCCAAAATTTTCGCCCCCTCCCCCACCCTATGATCCACTTCCGCTTCCATGGTTCCATCCGCTGACAGATCCACTCCCAGATATCTAAAACACTTCACTTCCTCCAGTTTTTCTCCATTCAAACTCACCTCCCAATTGACTTGACCCTCACCCCTACTGTACCTAATAACCTTGCTCTTATTCACATTTACTCTCAACTTTCTTCTTCCACACACTTTACCAAACTCAGTCACCAGCTTCTGCAGTTTCTCACATGAATCAGCCACCAGCGCTGTATCATCAGCGAACAACAACTGACTCACTTCCCAAGCTCTCTCATCCCCAACAGACTTCATACTTGCCCCTCTTTCCAGGACTCTTGCATTTACCTCCCTTACAACCCCATCCATAAACAAATTAAACAACCATGGAGACATCACACACCCCTGCCGCAAACCTACATTCACTGAGAACCAATCACTTTCCTCTCTTCCTACACGTACACATGCCTTACATCCTCGATAAAAACTTTTCACTGCTTCTAACAACTTGCCTCCCACACCATATATTCTTAATACCTTCCACAGAGCATCTCTATCAACTCTATCATATGCCTTCTCCAGATCCATAAATGCTACATACAAATCCATTTGCTTTTCTAAGTATTTCTCACATACATTCTTCAAAGCAAACACCTGATCCACACATCCTCTACCACTTCTGAAACCACACTGCTCTTCCCCAATCTGATGCTCTGTACATGCCTTCACCCTCTCAATCAATACCCTCCCATATAATTTACCAGGAATACTCAACAAACTTATACCTCTGTAATTTGAGCACTCACTCTTATCCCCTTTGCCTTTGTACAATGGCACTATGCACGCATTCCGCCAATCCTCAGGCACCTCACCATGAGTCATACATATATATATATATATATATATATATATATATATATATATATATATATATATATATATATATATATATATATATATATATATATTATATATATATATATATATATATATATATATATATATATATATATATATATATATATATATATATATATATATATATATATATATATATATATATATATATAATATATATATATATATATATATATATATATATATATATATATATAATATATATATATATATATATATATATATATATATATATATATATATATATATATATATATATATATATATATATATATATATATATATATATATATATATATATATATATATATATATATATATATCCTCTCACACTTATGAAACCACACTGCTCTTCCCCAATCTGATGCTCTGTACCTGCCTTCATCATCTTAATCCATACTCTCCCATACAATTTCCCCGGAATACTCAAGAAACTTATAGCTTAGTAGTTTCAACCTTCACTTGTATCCCTTTTGCCTTTGTACAATTACACTATGGCTGCATACCACCAATCCCCAGACACTTCACTATGGACCATACATACACTGAATATCCTTGTCCCCCAATCAACAACACAATCATCCCCTTTTTTAATCAATTCCTCTGCAGTTCCATCGAACCTGCCTCCTTGCCAGATTTTATTTTTCTGAAAGCCTTCATTACCTCTTCTCTCTTAACTAAACCATTCTCCCTGACCTTCTCACTTCGCACGCCACCTCGACCAAAATACCCTATATCTACCAGTCTTTCAAATATATTCAACATACCTTCAAAACACTCATTCCAACTCCTACTCACTTCATCATTATTTGTTATTACCTTCCTATTTGCACCATTCACCGATGTTCCCATCTGTTCTTTTGTCTTTCGCACGTTATTTACCTCCTTCCAAAGCATCTTTTTATTCTCTTTAAGGTTTAATGATACTCTCTCACCCCAACTTCTCATTTTTCCCTTTTTTTCACCTCCTGCCTCCTTCTTTTATACATCTCTCAGTTATTTGCATTCCTTCCTTGCACGTATCGTCCAAACACCTCTCTTTTCTCCTTCACTACCAACGTTACTTCTTCATCCCACCACTCACTGCCCTTTCTATATAGTTTCTCGTTGTCAAATCGTCTCACATTGAGTATTTTGATGAACAGTAATGTAAATACGGTCACACTAGATGCTTAGATATTCAAGATGTATACGATATAGTAACACTCGATTGCGTTGTTATAAGGTTAAACTTATACTACTGGGAAGATATATCCCTCCCTCCCTGCTCCTTAACAGGCTGTTGTGAATTCTACACTTCGATGGAGGTGTTCTTGCCTTACGTTCTCGCCATGATCGTCCCCAAAGGTAACCCACTCTAGAGGTATGAGGTAGGATTGCATCATCACTGTATCTTAAGATGGATAAATACCAGTGATGCTTTCAGAATGGACGAGCCTAAGAAATTTCATGTTGTTGTGTGACAATATTATATCATTTATGTTATATCTATCGTGCCTCGTTTGATTCGTCTCATGCAGGGAATCATAGAAACACTCTGCAACATATTGTCTTATATTCACATCTCCAGCCTTATTGAAGCAACTTCTGCGTTCCTTACCCACACTTTACTTAGTGGTCTTCGGCAGGACAAGGACTGTATGAGATGAGATAACTTAAGCTTAGAATGTTGGTAACCAGCTCATGGTGTAGTGGTGGAATGAATGGTTGAGTTTGTCAGATTATCTCATTAATCTTATGTATGTACTGTTTGTTAACGTCCAACGTATGCTTAACACTCATTAACTTTTTGTTGTTGCTTTTTCAGGGTTTTTTCATCACACGCTTCGCTTCATCAGATAAAGTGTGGATTGATATAATGTCATATTCATTTTCCACTTTATTCTTGAAATACATGAGACGTTTCGAACACACGATCACTGCCTATCTTCAGTCACAATCATTGTGAATGATACAAAAGAATAGAAAGAACGAAACAGGAATGAATCACGTCTTCAAATGGTATAAATCAAGAGTTGACGTAGAAAATATGTTCATTGATGGACCGAGTTTTTTGGAGTTCATGCGTGGTAGTGTGGCCAGAAGGGGTCAAACCCTTTGGATCAACAATTGTGGTGGGGAAAGAGAGTTTTATATTGTGTTCCTACAGCAACGTAACATGAGTCACTAATCATTACTTTACAGAAAACTCGATAATACTGATAGATTGCCACTACTCTATAAGACAACGGATAACAGATGCCATGCACAGAAGAGAGTATAATCCCTTCATATCAAAGTATAGGACAACCTAGGACTCTATAATATTCTCTAACGCTCCCCATATGACCCTAGGCTCTCTACCTCCACTTTATGACTTGTGAAGTGTGGTAAGAAAGAACTGGTGCAGAGAATGCCTGGTTTAAAGAAAAGACATACACGTATGTGAGCAAGATATATAAGCGTTTAAATAGGGACCTTTATACATGAATGTGCTGAGAGGAGCCGCTGGTGAGATATTTCATGATTATCTGGTGGAGGCAAGAGTGAAGATTTGTGAAGGTTTTCGGAAAAGAGAAAACAATATCAGTCAGAAGAGAGGGCGAGACTAAGTGTGCGTGTAAAAGAGATGTATGTGGAGAAATTCCTGGAGAGATTGAATAAAGAATGGCAAATCATGAGAGCAAATGAAGCATGGGTAGTGGGTGAGGAATGAGAAGTATTTGGGGAAGCAGCGATGGCGTGCGCAAGAGATGAACGTGCCAAGCGAAAGGTGGGAGGAGGTGGGCAGACTGGAAAAGGGTAGTAAGTAATAGAATCGTAATGAATAGTTACAAGTAAAAGAAATAACACAGGCGTTTAGGTAGTACTTACGAGGAAGAGGTGCAAACGACCGGGGGATATATGAGTGAATTGGCTGGAGGTTAAGAGGTTGACGAATGAGAGTTGGGTTGAGCAAGTATCAGTAAACTTTAGGGATAATAAGAATGTGTTTTGGAAGGAAAACAAGAGAACAAATGGGAACTTGGGTGAAGGGGGCAAAAGGGGAAGTGGCAACAGATATTGGTGAAGAGGGGAGGAGATGGAATGAGTTTTATGAAGGACTGTTGAATATGTTTGATGATAGAGTGGAAGATATATGGTGTTTTGATCGAGGTGGTGTGCGAAGTGAGCGAATCAGGGAGAGTGGTTTGGTAATGAAAGAAGAGTTAGATAAAACCTTACGTGAGATGAATTGTGGCAAGGCGCTGGAGTGGATGGTATTGCAGTTGAATTTATAAAGAAAGAGGGTGACTGTGTCGTTGATTGATTTAGTTGGACTTTCAGTGTATGTATGGAGTATAATGAGGTGCTTAAGGGTTGGCGGAATGCATGGATAGTGCCACTATGTAAGGGCAGGGGGTATAAATGTGATTGTTCAAACTACAGAGGCATAAGTTTGTTGAGTATACCTGGTAAGTTGTATAGGAAAGTAATGATTGAAAGGATGAAGGTATGTGCAAATATTCAGACTGAGGAGGAAACAGAGTGGTTGCAGAAGTGGTAGAGGATGTGTGAATTAAGTGTTTGCTTCTAAGAAAGTGTGTGAACAATATCTAGAGAACAGATGGATTTGTATGTGGCATTCATAGATAAGGAGAAAGCATATAAAACGGTTGAGATAGATTTAGATTCCTTGTGGAATATACAGTGCGGAAGGAAAGCTGCTGGAAGCAGAGAGCATTTCTTTTTTCAGTGTATAAGACATGTGTACGAGTATGAATAGAAGAGAGAGAATCGTTCTAAGTAAAGGGTAGGCTACAGCATGGATGTGGTGAGGCAGGTATATAAGAGTCTTAGAGATAGGGGCGAGTACACAGTCTGTTAGGGATAAAGCTTAGGAAGGGAGTCATTTGTTGTTTGCTGATGATACAACACTGATTCCGGATTCGAATAAGAAAATGTAAAAGTTAGTGACTGAGTTTGGAAGACTGCGTGAAAGGAGAAAGTTGCGAGAAAATATGAATAATAGCATGATTATTAGGTTTAGCAGATTGAAGGCTAGGTTAATTGCAGTGTGAGTTTGAATGGAGGAAAAAATGAAGGAAATGAAGTGTTTTATATACCTAGGAGTGGACATGGCAACGGATGGAGCCCTGGACGCGAAAATGATCTATAGGGTGGGGAAGGGGGCAGAGAAGAATGCATGGAAAGAGAGATCGTTATTTGGTGGTGGCGGTGGTGGTGGTGGTGTGTGTGTGTGTGTGTGTGTGTCTGGGGGGGGGGGGGTGAGCAAAAATGGGCATCTTTTTAGATATAGTAGTCCAAACAATATCTTATGGACGCGAGGCATGGAATATAGTTAAGTAAGGTTGTGTGGAAAAGATGGATGTGTTAGAAATGAAATGTTTAGGGACAGTATGTGGTGTGAGGTGGTTGATCGAGTAAACAATGAAAGGGCAATAGGGATGAGTAGTAATAAAAAGGGCATGGTTCAGGGAGCAGAAGGTGTGCTGAAATGATAAGGGCACATGAAGAGACTGAGTGAGGAAAGGTTGACAAAGAGGATATATGTGTCAGAGGCGGAGGGAACAAGGAGACTGGGGAAACGAGACCAAATTGAAGATGGAGAGATGGATTGAAAAAGTATTGAGCGATAAGGGCCTGAACGTGGAGGAGGATGAAAGGCTTGCAGAAGATAGAGTTAAACAGAACGTTCTGGTATACAGGGGTCGACGTGTTGGCAATGGATTGAAACAGGGCATGTGAAACTTTAAGAGTAAGCCACTGAAAGATTTGTAAAGCCTGTATGTGGATAGGGAGCTGTCGTTTCAGTGTATTACATATGACAGATTGAGAATGGATGAGAGGAAATGCGGCTTTCGTTTGTCTGCTCCTGCCGCTACATCGCTAACGCAGGAGACGGCGATCATGTTGTACTAAGACAAGTGTTCGTCGATAGGATCGTGAAGGTGACGGAGACAGGACTGTAAAGCCACTGGCTGGAGACTGGCCTCCCCAACTCCACCTCCTGCCCCTGGATTCCCACCAAGATCAACGTCACCACATCCCACTTCGTCACCAGCATCTGGTTAACGCAAGATCCACCAAACTTCACAAAATTTCTCATAACATACAGGAAAGGTTCATGTATGTCACATTATGCTGAATTATTGCCTTTATCTCTTCATCCCTGCCAACTAACGCTACCTGCTTCCAGGGTATGATCGCCGTCTTCGGTGCCGGACACCTAAGTTTTCTGGTGTTGTGCTTCGAGCTTGGCAGCAGTCGTGTTCTTCTGTCGATCAGCTTCATTTGTGTTAATCAGTTCAATTTCAAGTTTGTGTACTGTGTACAGAATTATACGAAACGTTGTTAAGAAATACATACATTAGATAAATCATATGAATTAATGATTTTGAGGACACATTACAATGTAGCTAAATAACCGTTGGTAGGGAAGAACATTCATGAACGAGACCTCAGTTACCTGCATGAGGGAACCATTCACATTAGATAGCTACGCGAAGATGGAATCAAATGTAATATTTACAAAAATGTCACATGAAATTCTGTGTATGTAAACAGAATAATGATTCCCAACTTTGTCAAATGAAACGACTGCTTTACAGGAAAACGCTTGTGTCATTTACCATCCAACCAACACATTCTAAACCTGTTCCGAGCATCGGAAGCTAAGAATAAACGATAGGTATTGGCTCAAAATATCCTGTAACACGTCACCACAGTCACAACCATAACACGTCACCACAGTCACAAGCATAACACGTCACCACCGACACAAGCATAACACGTCACCACCGTCACAAGCATAACACGTCACCACAGTCACAAGCATAACACGTCACCACCGACACAAGCATAACACGTCACCACCGTAACAAGCATAACATGTCACCACAGTCACAAGCGTAACACGTCACCACCGACACAAGCATAATACGTCACAACAGTCACAAGTATAGAACTTCTCATACTGGCTAACTTCTCTTGGCCAAAGACATAGTGGTGATAACTGGCCACCTCTTGCGAGACTCAGTAGTAATTCAGGAACTTAATTGTACTTCGTAAAAAACAAAAAAAAAAAAACCAGAATTAGTTTGATAGTTTGTATGGATAACTTGGCCCGACGGTCTACACTGTGGAAGAGAACCACAGCCTCCTCAACGGATCACAAAGGCAGTCGCTATATCACCCAACACAATATCAAGTTCTTACCCTTATATATGGCTTGTGAAAATGAAAATTATGTCTTTATGAAATGATATGTAAGATATGTACACTGTGGAGAGATGTAAGAAACACATATATGAAGTTTGAGTACGAAGTTCAAACACCAACAAACAGTCCAATGGATTTTTAAGGATGTTTTGTCATAATGGAAGAGATCAGAAATTCATAAATCACACTGGTCAACAAAGATTTTGTCCCATGAAAAAACATATATGATTCTTATGTATTTTTGCACGCTGAATCCAAATATGTCTTCAGAAGTTCTCTGCCACCAATCTTTTTTGTTCCAGCATACTCGCATATCATTATTTACAGTATATATGTACCAGTGTTCTACGGAGTATGTGAAACAGAACGTTTAACAAACATAGCAACTTTCATTGTTTGTGAAGTACAATAGCTTCTTTTTGAAATCACAAGCCCAGATAAATGAGTCACCAGGGGTCTGTAGAAACACGACTAGAAATATTGGAACATTCAAACGGTGACCACACCTGAGTAGCAGTTCTCTGCCAGTTGCAGGCTGGAACTCAATATGCAAACTGTGTCTTTTCCACTTTGTTGACAGATTGTGCTTTTGTGTATTTAAGTGTTGTGCTGATACCCCATCCACCATTATATTGCCGAGAAATTGTATGAATAGTTGGAATTCTTTCTGCTACATCTGAGGTGATTAGATATTCATATCGCAAAAACGTTTTTTCACACCTCTCATTCAAAAATGCTATGAGCAGGACTTTGGTTGCAAAGTGGATGACCAAGATAAAGGTTGACGCCCACCCATATTTGGTGTGTCACATATGTCAGGCTTCTCACAACATGGGCAAAAGGTTCACGTTGTATGCCATTTGCCATTCCTATGATTTAGAGAGAACTCAAAGATCACGCTTCTGATTCCGAATTCTGCCTAATAAATATAGATGGTATAACATCAAAATCCAACATACTATCAAATATCCTAATTTGCCATCTGCTGTGAGGCCATCACCTCACACTCGGCGTTACCTGTGCCAGAGCCTCCAAAAGACATGACACTGAGTGACGATGAATCTGGTGATGAGAAAGTAGACCAAGTAGAGGACAATATGGATCCAACATTTGAAGCAGCTGTTCTTCAAGTGAAACACATTTGCTGAGACGAGGAATTTTTCAAGATTTCGTCCGCGATTTAAATTTGTCACAGACACCGGCCGAACTTTTGGGTTCCAGGTCAGAAAGCTGGAATCTTCTCCAGAATGAAATTAAAACTTTTTTTAGGTCGTGATCGTCATGTCGTTTTCAAGAATATTTCTCCCTGGAAGATGGTCTGGTGTCTTGCAATGATGTTCGTTCTGTTATGGAGGCTCATGGCCACGATTATAACACAGATGTGTGGCACTTGTTATTGACTCATCAAAATAAAGCTTGAAAGCTGTTCTACTCCACAACGGAATTAAGTTCCCCTCCGTTCCTGTGGCTCACGCAGCTAACATGAAGGAATCGCATTACAACATGAAGCTTCTTTCGGTAAACATTAAGTATGGGGGATTTAAGTGGAATGTATGTGGTGACCTAAATGTTGTAGCACTTTTACTTGTAATGCAACTTGGTTGCACGAAGTTCTGTTGTATCCTTTGTGAGTGGGACACCCTGGACAAGAATAATCATCGTGTAAAGAAAGTGTGGACAAAACGAACATCACTAACTCCATGGAAGAAGAATGTCATCAGTGTTTCTCTTGTTGATCCTGAGAAAATCTATCTGCCTCCATTGCACATCAAGCTCGGGTTGATGAAGAATTTCGTCAAAGGTATGGATGAAACTGGCCTTGGATTCACATAAGTGAAGATTAAATTTCCTAGAATCAATGATACAAAAACCAAGAAGAGTATTTTTGTAGGACCACAGATCAGGGAACTGATTCGAGATGAAAGGTTTGATGAAGAGCTAAATTAAGTTGATGGAAAAGGGAAAGAAGCAGGCATCAAAACGGCCCATGTTTGAGTTGCCGATGGCCACACAGTAATCATGTGACGCAGCAGCTTACCGAGTATTGCATGGTCTAGCTAGTGGTGGAGGGCACATAGGCAGCTAGCTCTCGGGAGCAAAAAAAAAACAACAACAATGCAATACTTGTAGAAGAGGGAAGAGTTAGCCTGGGACAGTTTATATAACGGACCGCTTTCGACTCAACTCTGTCAAGTAAGGATGCAGAGTTAGAACAATCCCAAATGTGAGAGCAATACTCCATACAAGGACAAATAAATCCCTTGTATAAATGGAGCAACAGCTCAGAAAAAGAATTTCGACATGTAAACACGACACCCAATTTCTTAGAGGCAGACTTAGCTATTACCGTTAAGTAGGGTTTCGAAGAAAGAGTGGATGTTACAGTAATGTCAAGTATATTAACTGAGTCAAGAGAAGGAATTACAGAACGGTCTGAGGAGAGACGAAAGTTGTAAGGAATTTTCGATAGAGAAATGGGTAGAAATTAGGTTTGGGGGGTGGCACCAGACGTAACATTTTGTGTACCCCGCTGAAATATCCTAAGTCTGAGTTTATTGAGGAAATTGTGTCAAGACGAGATGCAGATTGAGTGAGAGAAGAGGGAGCAGAATTGAAGGATGAGTGCAGTGTTGATTCATTGAAAAAGTATGCTGTAAAAGATCTTTTGGTTGCGATATGAGTTAAGAAATTCATTTTTTGCACTCGTACTCAAACGTATCCCGGAAAACCTTGAGGCAGTCAATGATTAGCATGACGAAAGCTTTCACCAAGTCATTTTGGACATGGAAAAACTGTACCAAGGAAAGTGGAGCCCCTCTAAGTTGGCAGATTACTGTTGGACACTAAGGAAGGATGTTCCTGAGGCCAAATATAACCGAAAATCGTACACTTCTACATTTTACAGATGAGCCTTATCTATGAATGAGTAATATACACTTATTATAGAATTTACTTGCTCTGTCACTTAAAGACCATGCCTGATAAAAAAAATCTAAAAAACAGATTCGAATCCAGCGTAAAAGGTTCTATAAAGTCTACGTATAAAAATTCGTGGGGGAAAACTTATGATTTTGCTGATCACTGTTTTTGCAGTATGTGTAGATAGACACACAGTATTATTGCCTTATTGCACCCTGGTATTGGTGCCTGTATCATAGTTTCGTGAAACAGCTGTCATGCCACGAGATAAACCTGAGAATTAAAGGTAATAATGTGGTGGATAATTATGCACACAGAAGACATGGCTTGAGGCCGAGCACCTGGAATTAGTGGAAGGCTTGCCAAGGCCTCCATCAACACGCGACACTGGAGCATCGGCCGCCGCACAAAGACTAACAGACACATGGGCGTTAACTGTCGTCTCCCTGTCACACGGACATACACATTACGCCAAAACTTTGGCAAAACCTTTCCTGCGGCTGCTTTAATTACTTGATAGACACACTGACTACACACAACAATCTGGTAAAACGATTTTGTTTGAAGAAAAGTTCAGAATGCAGCTGTCCAGGTGCGATTGGTTAAAACATCACAACACATTGGTAATGTCACCCAACACAACAGTTGGACGAAAGAGGATTTTCTCGTTTCCGAACTAAGATGTAGCAGAAATCCAGGAAATACAAAAGAAAATCCTCGCAGCACCTGACACAGGATTTGTGGGAGATAAAGCAATGCAGGGTGACTCATCATACGCGATACCCAAGACCGAAATCATGTTATATATTATTTAGAACGATATCTAGTGTAAAGTTTCAGACACCACAGCTTCTAGCGTGAAGTTCATAAACAACCAACGACAAAAAAATAGCAATTTATTAAATGCGTTGACGACGGTTACACAGGACTAGGTTCATAGAATATTATTACTTCAGGAAGCCCCTAAGTCTAGCTACTGAGATGAAAGTAATGAAACAGCGGACCAGGTAAGTTATATCCGAGGACACTTGAGGAGGAGAAAACCGAGATTGATAGACCATTGTTTGCTCTTTTCAAAAAGTCATTTGCTACGGGAAATGTTCTGGACGAATAAAAATGTTCCAGTATAACATCGATATTCAAAAAGGTAGTAAGTCACTGTGCCGGAATTTTCGTTCCAATTAGCTTAGCCGCTATATTTGATAAACTAATGGAAACCATTGTTCGAGATGAGTATGTGAACCATTTAGAGGATCACCACTTAATAAATGATTCTCACACGGTTTCGTCGAAATCTTTCATGTGTGACAAATCTGCTTGATTTATCTTATGATTTAATCGATAAGTATGATAAGAATAAAATAGTTGATGTCATCTACTTAGACTTTCGAAAAGTATTCTATAAAGTTCCTCATCGAAGGTTACTAGCAAAAAGTAAGTCACATTGAGTTGTACTTCGATGGTTAGGAAATTGATTAACTGGCCGTAAATAGAGTTGTCATTGATAGTCAAGCCTCAAAACGGTTAGATGTAACAAGTGGTGTGCCACAAGGATCAGTCTTGGGACCTATTCTCTTTCTTATATACATCAACGATTTTGATAAAGGGGTTTACTTTTAGATCTCCAAATTTGCGGATTATACTGAAGCAGTAAACAAAAATTTACAACAGAAACTCAACGTCTGCAGCTTCAAACTGACATAGACAAACTGATGGACTGGGCTACAGGTGGCAAATGAATTCTAACAATGATACGTGGAAAGGTTTACATATCGGTAGTATAGATGCACTACTTTCAACCACTCTAATTGGCAAAGCGTTCCATATGTTAACAATCCAGTTGAATAAAGAATACTTCGCCTTATTCGAGGTAAATCGTTTCCCCGTGAGTTTATGTCCATTACTACGAGTAGGATGAGACGAATCCAATCTTAATCAACCTGATTGATCAAGATTATCAAAAAAATTTATTTGATCACCGCTTAAGATTTATGTCGTTGATTTGCTTCTTAGCCAGAGCATCGTGGTAGCTCGACGCTCCACTCTCGATTCTGTGATAAAAGTTGAACACAATGTTCAAAATGAGGACGAACCAATGTATTGTAAAGAGGAAGGATAATTTCTTAGGTCTTAAGTTGAAAGGCACTACCTTTGAAACCAAGAAATTTGTTTGCTCTTTTCATTTCCCTTTTGCAGTTTAACAGAGTTCATACATTAGCTTACATTTTTGTTTTTTATACCAATATGTAAAATTTTTAATATTTTCTTTGTATAGACGTTTGTTATACTCTTCACAGGGGGCAGTCCATTGCCCCTTGTTCTCTGAGGTAAAAATGATTTATCTGATACTTAGACATAATCAGTGATCTCCATTGTCAAAACGTTCATTCCTACATTTCGTAAACGCTCTGTAATGTACCGACTTTCAAAAAATCTTCCAGTGTAATACACAGGCTCCCATCAATCCCTTAAAAATATTTATCTTTTAACCCATTGCATTAAACATTCTTCCTACTGCCTCACTGAATAACTTCGTTGGCATTATCATAATTTGGCTACATAATCACGGTTATTGTGTTATACTCCGCACACATTGTGTTCTTTGATCAAGTCTGTAGCCTCGTCTCCCCCGCCCCAGGCGTAACGTTTGTCTTAAGTTTGATAAACGTTTACAGTAGGAAGGTGGGTAAGGCGATACGCTGTCCACTACATGTGGTGATGTTTACATGAAACCAGGTACGATGGAAGTCTGGGATTATCATCATCATTACTATCATCATCATTATGATTAATATCATCATCATTATCATCATTATTATCATCATTATCATTATTATTAAAATCGTTGTTATAATTGTCATTATTATCATCATCATTAATATCGTTATCATTATTATAATCATTATTATTACAATTATCATCATTATCATCAAAATTATCATCATCATTGTTGTCATTAAAATTACTATCATCATTATTATCATTATCATTATCATCATCATTATCATCTTCATTATTATCATCATCATTACTATCATCATCATTATTATCATCATTATTATAATAATCATTATCATTATCATTATTACAACTATCATTGTTATCATTATTATCATTATCATTGTTATCATTATTATAATTATCATTACTATCATCATTATCATCATTATTATCATCATTATCACAATGATCATTATTATTATAATTACTATAGTTATCATTATAATTACAATAATCATTATTATTATCATTACTATAGTAATCATATATATCATTAGTATTGTCATCATTATCATCATCATCATTATTACTGTCATCATCATTATCATCATTATTATCATAATTGCTATCATCATCATCACCATAATCATCACTATCACCATCATTATCATCATAATTATCATCATTAATATCACCATTTTCATCATCATTATCATTACTATTATCATCATTATTTTCATAATTATTATCATTATTATCACCATTATTATTATCATCATGATTATCATTATTATCATTATCATTATTATCATTATTATCATCATCATGATTATCATCATCATTGTTATCATTATTATTATCATTATCATCATCATTATCATTATTAAGTGCAGAGAACGCTGAGTATGTGCTGACCGTTGTGAAGAATATAACAAATGACTATATAAGAAAAGAATTATTGTCTCACAGTACAAGATGAATAACAGTGAAGAAACATGAGATGAATAATGACATGTTAGGACAAGCATGAGTCACCAGGACGAGTATACGTACTACAGTCAAATGAAAAAAATAAATCTGTATCACAGACAAAGTCTGAGGACAAATACGACTGATGATTATACACAAAAGGCAGCAACGCCACAAAGTGATGGGGGACGAGGCTGCTCACCACACTAGTAAACTTTCAGGCCGGACACACCTTACAAGCACACAAACAACGTTAACTTTTACCTTCCTATAATTACTAACCCAAACTCTTGGAAAACAACTTTGTTTGAACTAAAGTTTAGCTTCTGACTTGACAGTAACGAATGGTTAAGATATAGCAACACTTTGCTTCCTGTTACGTAGCTCGTAACACAAACAGAACATCGTTTTCTTTACTCCGCTGTTTGTAGTAAATAAGATTAGAATTATGAAAACAGTACTGGAAACTACATTCATCTACTGCAATGATCAACAACTACATAAACTAATTGTGATCGACCTCCTCAAGTGCAATTCTGGAATTCAACATACAGGTCGCAACTAATGGAATAACTTCCATAACATCAACTGACAACAATTTCAGATTAGAGAAATATATAAATCTTAAAGTATTACAACTTGACATCATTTCAGAGACTATGAGAAAACATATACGGCAACTATGACTATATTTCTTCTTCCATTATGTCTAAGGCTCGGAAGATCTGCACAACCAGCCTTGTATATATATATATATATATATATATATATATATATATATATATATATATATATATATATATATATATATGTTGTATGTCTGGGGGTCAGGTCAGGTCAAGACTGTTCATGCACGTAATGAATAATGGCAGACTCTCGGCTGGTGGCCAGGTAGGATCACCGGGGAGGCTCCTAACCAGCGTGAAGGTCATGTCTGAACTAATCTATCAGTAAGACGGGCGACGCCTTCCTCTCGCAACCAACCAACCAACCATCACCGCCAGTTTCACCTCGAGGAAAATCGTTAACAGCTCATCAAGAAAGAAGTGCGTCATTACGACCTATTTGCCAGAATGACGAAATTAATGATTTTAGAAGATCTATAAATCTGAATGCAACAACTTATCGAAAAAGAGAATATCTTTATAAAGCGTACAAACACGTTCCATGAAACGAGATATTTTACCCGTTTGTACAAATATCCAGGAAATAAACAATTTCTCAGTAACAACGACTCAGTCCTCACCAGTCTATTACGGAAATGGCAAGAAAAAATCCTGAATTTCACCCAAAAACTTGCAATGTGAACACCCAGGGAAGAGTGAGGTGGGTGAGGGAGGAGACTCTCCCCAACAACGACCAATCAGCTGCGTCACCCTACATGACGTCACCAGATTGGGAATGCCGTATTGTTGTTGTCACTATCTTTCATTCGTGCTGAACATGAAGACATATTTGGGCTGAGAAAATTTGGAATACTTTTCTTCCGTCTGTTGCTATTATTTACGTCAATTGGAAGAGAGTCTTATGAATTGTAAGGAAAAAATCAGTCTTTTAAATAACGTAACTTAAAACAATAAAGGACTTCCTGGAAAACTATAAGTATGAACAAAATACAAGGAATTAACTACCAATCCTCTAAGTCTATTCTTATGACGCATTAAAAAAACGAATGAAGGCTACATTCACAGTGAAACCTTTTTTTTATGATCATTATTAAACTAAGTCGCTGTCTCCCGCGTTAGCGACATAGCGTACGGAAACAGACGAAAGAAATGGCCCAACCCACCCACATACACATGTATATACATAAACGCCCACACACGCACATATACACACTTATACATTTCAACGTACACATACAGATATATACACAGACTATACATATATACACCTGTACATATCCAAACTTGCTGCTTTCACCCATTCTCATCCCCACCCCGCCACACATGAAATGGCCCCAAATCCGACGCGCGTGCTTGGGGCAATGCTAGGAAAAGACAACAAAGGCCACATTCGTTAACACTCAGTCTCTAGCTGTCATGGGTAATGCACCGAAACCACAGTTCCCTTTCCACATCCAGGCCCACAAAACATTTCATTGTTTACCCAAGACGCTTCACATGCCCTTCTTCAATCCATTGACAACACGTCGACCCCGGCAAACCACATCGTTCCAATTCACTCTTTTTCCTGCACGCCTTTCACCCTCCTGTAAGTTCAAGCCCCGATCACTCAATATCATTTTCATTCCATCCTTCCACCTCCAATTTGGTCTTGCACTTCTCCTCGTTCATTCCACCTCTGACAACTATATCCTCTTTGTCAATATATCCTCACTCATTTTCTACATGTGACCAAACCATTTCAATGCACACTCTTCTGCTCTCTCCACCACACTTTTTCCTACCACTATTCTCTCGCTAGCGCGGCAGACAGCGAAAAACTATATGTATATGTATATATATATATATATATATATATATATATATATATATATATATATATATATATATATATATATATATATATATATATATATATATATATTTATATATATATATATGTATCTATATATATCTATATATATATATATATATATATATATATATATATATATATATATATATATATATATATATATATATATGAAATAAATAAATATATATATATATATATATATTTTTTTTTTTTTTTTTTTATACCTCGTCGCTGTCTCCCGCGGTTGCGAGGTAGCGCAAGGAAACAGACGAAAGAAATGGCCCAACCCCCCCCCCCCCATACACATGTATATACACACGTCCACACACGCAAATATACATACCTACACAGCTTTCCATGGTTTACCCCGGACGCTTCACATGCCTTGATTCAATCCACTGACAGCACGTCAACCCCTGTATACCACATCGCTCCAATTCACTCTATTCCTTGCCCTCCTTTCACCCTCCTGCATGTTCAGGCCCCGATCACACAAAATCCTTTTCACTCCATCTTTCCACCTCCAATTTGGTCTCCCTCTTCTCCTCGTTCCCTCCACCTCCGACACATATATCCTCTTGGTCAATCTTTCCTCACTCATTCTCTCCATGTGCCCAAACCATTTCAAAACACCCTCTTCTGCTCTCTCAACCACGCTCTTTTTATTTCCACACATCTCTCTTACCCTTACGTTACTTACTCGATCAAACCACCTCACACCACACATTGTCCTCAAACATCTCATTTCCAGCACATCCATCCTCCTGCGCACAACTCTATCCATAGCCCACGCCTCGCAACCATACAACATTGTTGGAACCACTATTCCTTCAAACATACCCATTTTTGCTTTCCGAGATAATGTTCTCGACTTCCACACATTTTTCAAGGCTCCCAAAATTTTCGCCCCCTCCCCCACCCTATGATCCACTTCCGCTTCCATGGTTCCATCCGCTGACAGATCCACTCCCAGATATCTAAAACACTTCACTTCCTCCAGTTTTTCTCCATTCAAACTCACCTCCCAATTGACTTGATCCTTAACCCTACTGTACCTAATAACCTTGCTCTTATTCACATTTACTCTTAACTTTCTTCTTCCACATACTTTACCAAACTCCGTCACCAGCTTCTGCAGTTTCTCACATGAATCCGCCACCAGCGCTGTATCATCAGCGAACAACAACTGACTCACTTCCCAAGCTCTCTCATCCCCAACAGACTTCATACTTGCCCCTCTTTCCAAGACTCTTGCATTTACCTCCCTAACAACCCCATCCATAAACAAATTAAACAACCATGGAGACATCACACACCCCTGCCGCAAACCTACATTCACTGAGAACCAATCACTTTCCTCTCTTCCTACACGTACACATGCCTTACATCCTCGATAAAAACTTTTCACTGCTTCTAACAACTTGCCTCCCACACCATATATTCTTAATACCTTCCACAGAGCATCTCTCTCTCTCTCTCTCTCTCTCTCTCTCTCTATATATATATATATATATATATATATATATATATATATATATATATATATATATATATATATATATATATATATATATATATATATATATATATATATATATATATATTTTGGATTACGTGTTAATTGACAGGCGCGCGAAAGAGAGACTTTTGGATGTTAATGTGCTGAGAGGTGCAACTGGAGGGATGTCTGATCATTATCTTGTGGAGGCTAAGGTGAAGATTTGTATGGGTTTTCAGAAAAGAAGAGTGAATGTTGGGGTGAAGAGGGTGGTGAGAGTAAGTCAGCTTGGGAAGGAGACTTGTGTGAGGAAGTACCAGGAGAGACTGAGTACAGAATGGAAAAAGGTGAGAACAATGGAAGTAAGGGGAGTGGGGGAGGAATGGGATGTATTTAGGGAATCAGTGATGGATTGCGCAAAAGATGCTTGTGGCATGAGAAGAGTGGGAGGTGGATTGATTAGAAACAGTAGTGAGTGGTGGGTTGAAGAAGTAAGAGTATTAGTGAAAGAGAAGAGAGAGGCATTTGGACGATTTTTGCAGGGAAAAAATGCAATTGAGTGGGAGACGTATAAAAGAAAGAGACAGGAGGTCAAGAAAAAGGTGCAAGAGGTGAAAAAAAGGGCAAATGAAAGTTGGGGTGAGAGAGTATCATTAAATTTTAGGGAGAATAAAAAGATGTTCTGGAAGGAGGTAAATAAAGTGCGTAAGACAAGGGAGCAAATGGGAACTTCAGTGAAGGGGGCTAATGGGGAGGTGATAACAAGTAGTGGTGATGTGAGAAGGAGAAGGAGTGAGTATTTTGAAGGTTTGTTGCATGTGTTTGATGATAGAGTGGCAGATATAGGGTGTTTTGGTCGAGGTGGTGTGCAAAGTGCGAGGGTTAGGGAAAATGAGTTGGTAAACAGAGAAGAGGTAGTAAAAGATTTGCGGAAGATGAAAGCCGGCAAGGCAGCAGGTTTGGATGGTATTGCAGTGGAATTTATTAAAAAAGGGGGTGACTGTATTGTTGACTGGTTGGTAAGGTTATTTAATGTATGTATGACTCATGGTGAGGTGCCTGAAGATTGGCGGAATGCGTGCATAGTGCCATTGTACAAAGGCAAAGGGGATAAGAGTGAGTGCTCAAATTACAGAGGTATAAGTTCGTTAAGTATTCCTGGCAAATTATATGGGAGGGTATTGATTGAGAGGGTGAAGGCATGTACAGAGCATCAGATTGGGGAAGAGCAGTGTGGTTTCAGAAGTGGTAGAGGATGTGTGGATCAGGTGTTTGCTTTGAGGAATGTATGTGAGAAATACTTAGAAAAGCAAATGGATTTGTATGTAGCATTTATGGATCTGGAGAAGGCATATGATAGAGTTGATAGAGATGCTCTGTGGAAGGTATTAAGAATATATGGTGTGGGAGGAAAGTTGTTAGAAGCAGTGAAAAGTTTATATCGAGGATGTAAGGCATGTGTACGTGTAGAAGAGAGGAAAGTGATTGGTTCTCAGTGAATGTAGGTTTGCGGCAGGGGTGTGTGATGTCTCCATGGTTGTTTAATTTGTTTATGGATGGGGTTGTTAGGGAGGTGAATGCAAGAGTTTTGGAAAGAGGGGCAAGTATGAAGTCTGTTGGGGATGAGAGAGCTTGGGAAGTGAGTCAGTTGTTGTTCGCTGATGATACGAGCGCTGGTGGCTGATTCATGTGAGAAACTGCAGAAGCTGGTGACTGAGTTTGGTAAAGTGTGTGAAAGAAGAAAGTTAAGAGTAAATGTGAATAAGAGCAAGGTTATTAGGTACAGTAGGGTTGAGGGTCAATTCAATTGGGAGGTGAGTTTGAATGGAGAAAAACTGGAGGAAGTGAAGTGTTTTAGATATCTGGAGTGGATCTGGCAGCGGATGGAACCATGGAAGCGGAAGTGGATCATAGGGTGGGGGAGGGGGCGAAAATTCTGGGGGCCTTGAAGAATGTGTGCAAGTCGAGAACATTATCTCGGAAAGCAAAAATGGGTATGTTTGAAGGAATAGTGGTTCCAACAATGTTGTATGGTTGCGAGGCGTGGACTATGGATAGAGTTGTGCGCAGGAGGATGGATGTGCTGGAAATGAGATGTTTGAGGACAATGTGTGGTGTGAGGTGGTTTGATCGAGTAAGTAACGTAAGGGTAAGAGAGATGTGTGGAAATAAAAAGAGCGTGGTTGAGAGAGCAGAAGAGGGTGTTTTGAAATGGTTTGGTCACATGGAGAGAATGAGTGAGGAAAGATTGACCAAGAGGATATATGTGTCGGAGGTGGAGGTAACGAGGAGAAGAGGTAGACCAAATTGGAGGTGGAAAGATGGAGTGAAAAAGATTTGGTGTGATCGGGGCCTGAACATGCAGGAGGGTGAAAGGAGGGCAAAGAATAGAGTGAATTGGAGCGATGTGGTATACCGAGGTTGACGTGCTGTCAGTGGATTGAATCAAGGCATGTGTATGGGGGTGGGTTGGGCCATTTTTTTCGTCTGTTTCCTTGCGCTACCTCGCAAACGCGGGAGACAGCGACAAAGCAAAAAAAAAAAAAAAAAATATATATATATATATATATATATATATATATATATATATATATATATATATATATATATATATATATATATATATATATATTTTTTTTTTTTTTTTTTTTTGCTTTGTCGCTGTCTCCCGCGTTTGCGAGGTAGCGCAAGGAAACAGACGAAAGAAATGGCCCAACCCACCCCCATACACATGTATATACATACGTCCACACACGCAAATATACATACCTACACAGCTTTCCATGGTTTACCCCAGACGCTTCACATGCCCTGATTCAATCCACTGACAGCACGTCAACCCCGGTATACCACATCGCTCCAATTCACTCTATTCCTTGCCCTCCTTTCACCCTCCTGCATGTTCAGGCCCCGATCACACAAAATCATTTTCACTCCATCTTTCCACCTCCAATTTGGTCTCCCTCTTCTCCTCGTTCCCTCCACCTCCGACACATATATCCTCTTGGTCAATCTTTCCTCACTCATTCTCTCCATGTGCCCAAACCATTTCAAAACACCCTCTTCTGCTCTCTCAACCACGCTCTTTTTATTTCCACACATCTCTCTTACCCTTACGTTACTTACTCGATCAAACCACCTCACACCACACATTGTCCTCAAACATCTCATTTCCAGCACATCCATCCTCCTGCGCACAACTCTATCCATAGCCCACGCCTCGCAACCATACAACATTGTTGGAACCACTATTCCTTCAAACATACCCATTTTTGCTTTCCGAGATAATGTTCTCGACTTCCACACATTCTTCAAGGCTCCCAGAATTTTCGCCCCCTCCCCCACCCTATGATCCACTTCCGCTTCCATGGTTCCATCCGCTGCCAGATCCACTCCCAGATATCTAAAACACTTCACTTCCTCCAGTTTTTCTCCATTCAAACTCACCTCCCAATTGACTTGACCCTCAACCCTACTGTACCTAATAACCTTGCTCTTATTCACATTTACTCTTAACTTTCTTCTTTCACACACTTTACCAAACTCAGTCACCAGCTTCTGCAGTTTCTCACATGAATCAGCCACCAGCGCTGTATCATCAGCGAACAACAACTGACTCACTTCCCAAGCTCTCTCATCCCCAACAGACTTCATACTTGCCCCTCTTTCCAAAACTCTTGCATTTACCTCCCTAACAACCCCATCCATAAACAAATTAAACAACCATGGAGACATCACACACCCCTGCCGCAAACCTACATTCACTGAGAACCAATCACTTTCCTCTCTTCCTACACGTACACATGCCTTACATCCTCGATAAAAACTTTTCACTGCTTCTAACAACTTGCCTCCCACACCATATATTCTTAATACCTTCCACAGAGCATCTCTATCAACTCTATCATATGCCTTCTCCAGATCCATAAATGCTACATACAAATTCATTTGCTTTTCTAAGTATTTCTCACATACATTCCTCAAAGCAAACACCTGATCCACACATCCTCTACCACTTCTGAAACCACACTGCTCTTCCCCAATCTGATGCTCTGTACATGCCTTCACCCTCTCAATCAATACCCTCCCATATAATTTACCAGGAATACTCAACAAACTTATACCTCTGTAATTTGAGCCCTCACTCTTATCCCCTTTGCCTTTGTACAATGGCACTATGCACGCATTCCGCCAATCCTCAGGCACCTCACCATGAGTCATACATACATTAAATAACCTTACCAACCAGTCAATAATACAGTCACCCCCTTTTTTAATAAATTCCACTGCAATACCATCCAAACCTGCTGCCTTGCCGGCTTTTATTTTCCGCAAAGCTTTTACTACCTCTTCTCTATTTACCAAATCATTTTCCCTAGCCCTCTCACTTTGCACACCACCTCGACCAAAACACCCTATCTCTGCCACTCTAGCATCAAACACATTCAACAAACCTTTAAAATACTCACTCCATCTTCTCACATCACCACTACTTGTTATCACCTTCTTCTTTTTCACCTCTTGCACCTTTCTCTTGACCTCCTGTCTCTTTCTTTCATACATCTCCCACTCAATTACATTTTTTCCCTGCAAAAATCGTCTAAATGCCTCTCTCTTCTCTTTCACTAATAATCTTACTTCTTCATCCCACCACTCACTACCCTTTCTAATCAACCCACTTCCCACTCTTCTCATGCCACAAGCATCTTTTCCGCAATCCATCAGTAATTCTCTAAATACATCCCATTCCTCCCCCACTCCCCTTACTTACATTGTTCTTACCTTTTTCCATTCTGTACTCAGTCTCTCCTGGTACCTCCTCACACAAGTCTCCTTCCCAAGCTCACTTACTCTCGCCACCCTCTTCACCCCAACATTCACTCTTCTTTTCTGAAAACCCATACAATGTTGTATGGTTGCGAGGCGTGGGCTATGGATAGAGTTGTGCGCAGGAGGATGGATGTGCTGGAAATGAGATGTTTGAGGACAATGTGTCGTGTGAGGTGGTTTGATCGAGTAAGTAACGTAAGGGTAAGAGAGATGTGTGGAAATAGAAAGAGAGTGGTTGAGAGAGCAGAAGAGGGTGTTTTGAAATGGTTTGGGCACATGGAGAGAATGAGTGAGGAAAGATTGACAAAGAGGATATATGTGTCGGAGGTGGAGGGAACGAGGAGAAGTGGGAGACCAAATTGAAGGTGGAAAGATGGTTTATGCGGGTGGGTTGGGCCATTCTTACGTCTGTTTCCTTACGCTACCTTGCAGACGCGGGAGACAGCGACGAAGCAAAAAGAAAAAAAATGTATATATATATATATATATATATATATATATATATATATATATATATATGAATACACACATATATATATATATATATATATATATATATATATATATATATATATATATATATATATATATATATATATATATATATATATATATATAAATACACACATATATATATATATATATATATATATATATATCCCTGGGGATAGGGGAGAAAGAATACTTCCCACGTATTCCCTGCGTGTCGTATAAGGCGACTAAAAGGGGAGGGAGCGGGGGGCTGGAAATCCTCCCCTCTCAATTTTTTTAATTTTCTTTTTTTTAATTTTCTTGGCAAAAGAAGGAACAGAGAAGGGGGCCATGTGAGGATATTCCCTCAGTGGCCCAGTTCTCTGTTGTTAACGCTACCTCGGTAACGCGGGAAATGGCGAATAGTTTGAAAAAAAAAAAATATATATATATATATATATATATATATATATATATATATATATATATATATATATATATATATATATATATATATATATATATAGCGCAAGGAAACAGACGAAAGCATGGCCCAACCCACCCACATACACATGTATATACATCCACGTCCACACACGCAAATATACATTCTTATACATCTTAACAGACATATACATATATACACACGTACATAATTAATACTGTCTGCCTTTATTCATTCTCATCGCCACCTCAGAACACATGAAATAACAACCCCTCCCCCCTCATGTGTGCGAGGTAGCGCTAGGAAAGAACAACAAAAGCCACATTCGTTCGCACTCAGTCTCTCGCTGTCATGTAATAATGCACCGAAACCACAGATCCCTTTCCACATCCAGTTCCCACAGAACTTTCCATGGTTTATCCTAGACGCTTCATATGCTCTGATTCAATTCATTGACAGCATGTCGACCCCGGTATACCACATTGTTCCAATTCACTCTATTCCTTGCACACCTTTCACCCTCCTGCATGTTCAGGCCCCGATCACTCAAAATCTTTTTCACTCCATCTTTCCACCTCCAATTTGGTCTCCCACATCTCCTCATTCCCTCCACCTCTGACACATATATCCTCTTGGTCAATATTTCCTCACTCATTCTCTCCATGTGACCAAAACATTTCAAAACACCCTCTTCAGCTCTCTCAACCATATTCTCTTATTACCACATATCTCTCTTACCCTATTATTACTTAATCGATCAAACCACCTCACACCACATATTGTCCTCAAACATCTCATTTCCAGCACATCCACCATCCTGCGCAGAACACTTTCCATAGCCCACGCCACGTAACCATATTACATTTTTGGAACCACTATTCCTTCAAATATATCCATTTTTGCTTTTCGAGATAATGTTCTCGACTTCCACACATTCTTCAAGGCTCCCAGAATTTTTCCCCCCTCCCCCACCCTATGATTCACTTCCGCTTCCATGGTTCCATCTGCTGCCAGATCCACTCCCAGATATCTAAAACACTTATCTTCCTCTAGTTTTTCTCCTTTTAAACTTACCTCCCAATTGACTTGACCCTCAACCCTACTGTACCTAATAACCTTGCTCTTATTCACCTTTACTCCCAACAATCTTCTTTTAAACACTTTACAAAGCTCAGTCGCCATCTTCTGCAGTTTCTCACATGAATCAGCAACCATTGTTATATCATCAGCGAACAACAACTGACTCACTTCCCAAGCTTTCTCATCCACAACAGAGTGCATATTTGCCCCTGTTTCCCAAACTTTTGCATTCACCTCCCTAACAACCCCATCCATAAACAAATTAAACAACCATGGAGACATCACACACCCCTGCCGCTAACCTACATTCACTGAGAACCAATCACTTTCCTCTCTTCCTACACCTACACATGCCTTACAGCCTCGATAAAAACTTATCACTGATTCTAACAACTTGCCACCCACACCATATATTCTTAATACATTCCAAGCATCTCTATCAACTCTCTCATATGCCTTCTCCAGATCCATAAATGCTACATACAAATCCATTTGCTTTTCTAAGTATATATCACATACATTATTCAAAGCAAACACTTGTTCCAAACATCCTCTACCACTTATGAAACCACACTGCTCTTCTCCAATCTGATGCTCTGTACATGACTTCATCCTCTCAATCAATTCCCTCCCATATAATTTACCAGGAATACTCAAAAAACTTATACCTCTGTAATTTGAGGAATCACCTTTGTCCCCTTTGCCTTTCTACAATGGCACTATGCAAGCATTCCGCCAATCCTCAGGCACCTCACCATGAGATATACATTCATTAATGAACCTTACCAACCAGTCAACAATACAGTCACCCCCTTTTTTAATAAATTCCACTGCAATACCATCCAAACCTGCTGCTTTGCCGGCTTTCATCTTCCGCAAAGCTTTTACTACCTCTTTTCTATTCACCAAATCATTTTCCCTAAC
Organism: Panulirus ornatus; assembly: GCF_036320965.1. Lineage (NCBI taxonomy): Eukaryota > Metazoa > Arthropoda > Malacostraca > Decapoda > Palinuridae > Panulirus > Panulirus ornatus. The sequence goes on from NC_092269.1 coordinate 15,754,163, forward strand.
CCTCTCTCTTTGTACACTACCTCGACCAAAACACCCTATATCTGCCACTCTATCATCAAGCACATTCAACAAACCTTGAAAATAATCACTCCATCCCCTTTTCACATCACCACTACTTGTTATCACCTCCCCATTAGCCCCCTTCACTGAAGTTCCCATTTGTTCCCTTGTCTTACGCACTTTATTTACCTCCTTCCAAAACATCTTTTTAGTCTCCCTAAAATTTAATGATACTCTCACCCCGACTCTCATTTGCCCTCTTTTTCACCTCTTGCATCTTTCTCTTGACCTCCTGCCTCTTTCTTTTATAAATCTTCAACTCATTTGCATTATTTCCCTACAAAAATCGTCCAAATACCTCTATCTTCTCTTTCACTAATAATCTTACTTGTTCATCCCATCACTTAGTACCCTTTCTAATCTGCCCACCTCCCACGCTTCTAATGCCACAAGCATCTTTTGCGCAAGCCATCACTGCCTCCCTAAATGCATCCCATTCCACCACCAATCACCATTCCTCCTTTGTTCTCATCTTTTTTCATTCTGTACTCAGTCTCTCCTGGTACTTCCTCACACAGATCTTCTTCCTAAGCTCATTTACTCTCACCACTCTCTTCACCCCAACATTTTCTCTTCTTTTCTGAAATCCTCGACAAATCTTCACCTTCACCTCCACAAGATAATGATCAGGCATCCCTCCACTTGCACCTCTCAGCACATTAACATCCAAAAGTCTCTTTTGCGCGCTTATCAATTAACACAAAATCCAATAACGCTCTCTGGCCATCTCTCCTACTTACATAGGTATACTTATGTATATCTCTCTTTTTATACCAGGTATTCCCAATAATCAGTGTTTTTTCAGCACATAAACCTACAAGCTCTTCACCATTTCTATTAACAACACTGAACACCCCATGTATACCAATTATTCTCTCAACTGCCACATTACTCACCTTCGCATTGAAATCACCCATCACTATAACCCGGTCTCGTGCATCAAAACCACTAACACTCTCCTTCACCTGCTCCCAAAACACTTGCCTCTCATGATCTTTCTTCTCATGCCCAGGTGCATATTCACCAATAATCACCCATCACAGCTTACTTTCTTACACTCTAGCACAGTAGTGCTACTCCTTTCCTCGCTCTTGTCCTTTCACTAAACCCACAATTTACTCCCAAGATATTCCCAAACCACTATTCCCCTTTACCCTTGAGCTTCGTTTCACTCAGAGACAAAACATCCAGGATCCTCTCCTCAAACATACTAACTATCTCTCCTATATATATATATATATATATATATATATATATATATATATATATATATATATATATAGGAGAGATAGTTAGTATGTTTGAGGAGAGGATCCTGGATGTTTTGTCTCTGAGTGAAACGAAGCTCAAGGGTAAAGGGGAATAGTGGTTTGGGAATATCTTGGGAGTAAATTGTGGGTTTAGTGAAAGGACAAGAGCGAGGAAAGGAGTAGCACTACTGTGCAAGAGTGTAAGAAAGTAAGCTGTGATGGGTGATATATATATATATATATATATATATATATATATATATATATATATATATATATATATATATATATATATATGTATGTGTACATATATATATATATATATATATATATATATATATATATATATATATATATATATATATATATATATATATATATATATATTTTTTTTTTTTTTTTTTTTTTTTTCTTTTTTTTTTTATATACTTTGTCGCTGTCTCCCGCGTTTGCGAGGTAGCGCAAGGAAACAGACGAAAGAAATGGCCCAACCCCCCCCCCCCATACACATGTACATACACACGTCCACACACGCAAATATACATACCTACACAGCTTTCCATGGTTTACCCAGACGCTTCACATGCCTTGATTCAATCCACTGACAGCACGTCAAACCCTGTATACCACATTGCTCCAATTCACTCTATTCCTTGCCCTCCTTTCACCCTCCTGCATGTTCAGGCCCCGATCACACAAAATCTTTTTCACTCCATCTTTCCACCTCCAATTTGGTCTCCCTCTTCTCCTCGTTCCCTCCACCTCCGACACATATATCCTCTTGGTCAATCTTTCCTCACTCATTCTCTCCATGTGCCTTTGAAATATATATATATATATATATATATATATATATATATATATATATATATATATATATATATATATATATACATATATATATTACTATGAGTCCACGGGGAAAAGGAAACACGAAAAGTTCCCAGGTACACTTTCGTGTAGTAATCACATCATCAGGGGAGACACAAGAGGGGAATATAACAGTCAGTTGATATACATCGAAGAGACGAAGCTAGGACGCCATTTGGTAAACATGTGGTTGTCCAAACATACAACGAGCGTTCATAAACTTATCATTTTACAAATCTTATCAACAATAAAGTTATTTAATTTGTACAAACTATCACTAATATTAAGATTATAATTCTTTGTGTATTTAATGATAGAAGATTCAATGATATTTCTCTTGGTAATATAGTTAGAGTTAACAACTGAGATGGCGTTACTCCAGTCAATACAATGATCATAGTTTTTAACATGATTAAACAAGGCATTTGATTCTTGTCCCGTTCTTATACTATATCTGTGTTGCTTAAGTCTAATAGAAAGATCCTTACCAGTCTGACCAACATAAATTTTATCACAGTTTCCACAAGGAACTTTATAGATGCAACCAAGAGAATTTTCTGGTTAATTCCTGATTAAGATATTCTTTATAGTATTATTGTTGCTAAAGGCAACGTTTACATTAAAGGATTTAAGCAACTGGGAAGCAAAGTGAAATTATTATTAAAAGGAAGAACTGAAAGATTCTTGGTGTCAATGGGAGGTTTGGGCTCAACTCTATAAAACGATTTCTTTGCTAACTTAAGGGATTTATCAATGAAAGATCTAGGGTACTTTAACTTAGATCCAATAGAATATATCTTCTCAAACTCATCATCAATAAACTCTGGACTGCGAAACGTAATGCCCTTAGGAACATAGACTGAAATGATGATAATTTAACTCTGTCATGTTGAAATGAGTAATAATGGATATATTAGCAAACATTGGTGGGTTTTCTGTATATGCTAAACTTAAACTTGTTTCCTTGTCTATGGATCATGCAATCTAAAAATGGTAACATACCATTACTCTCTTTTTCTACAGTAAATTTGATGGAAAGTACTAAATTGTTAAGTAAGGGCAGAAATATTTGTAAATTTTCATTTGTTGGCCAAGCACAAAGAACATCATCTACATACCTAAACCAAATTGCATTAGAAGGTAAGACATTCTTTAGTAATTTTGTTTCAAAAAATTCCATATAAAGATTACTTAGTACAGGTGAAAGAGGGTTACCCATTGCCATACCAAATTTCTGAGCATGATAATCTCCATTAAATTGAAATACACAGTCTTTTATGCACAATTCATCAGTTCAATGAAATTAGACTTTGAAACAAGTAATTGAATATCATCGAAGACATCAAATAAATATTCTAAAAGGTCATCAACTGGAACTTTAGTGAAAAGTGAGGAAACATCAAAGCTAACTAGTTTGAAATCAAAATTAATATTGATATTGTTTAGCTTGTTGACTATATCTACATTGTTCATGATATTAGAATTTGATACCTTACCCACTAAAGGGCTTAATAAGGAAACTAACCATTTTGATAATCTATATGTGATGGAGCCTACTGAACTCATTATAGGTCTTGCTCGAAAATTTTGTTTATGTGTTTTGATAAGTCCATATATATATGGCAATGAAGGGGACAAAGATGACAAATTTTTGATAACGTTTATTGCAGCTGTCTTGTCGACCATTTGACCAATTTCAAAATATTATTTTAAAGAAAAATATTGAATTAAAGAAACTTGAAATGGAGGAGGCTTTTCGCTTTTCAAGAGAGAAGAAACGTTCCTTTCAAATGACAGTACCGACACATTGGAAGAACCGGATGTTGGACTATTGCTATGATGAATTAAGGAAAGAACGCAATAGGCTACAAGTGTCACTAAACCGTAAGTTGGACCATCTTATTGAAAACAGCGACTGGACCAAGAACACAAACCCATCTTTTGTGGTAAACCTGTCTAATAAACAACTAGGTAAAGAATCCTTGAGTGCTTTAGGCTATGGTTTAAGTTTTGTATGCTCTAACAGAGAAGCCAGCTGTGTTGATGTCACAAAGTCATTTTGTAATTTAGAAAAATACAGTAATTTAAGTAATGATGATGTTAATATTTGTAAGGGTTTAGTGTATGCCAGTTTGTCAAAATCAGTGGAAGCTAATTGCCCTAAAAGATTTATAAGAGCTATTAACACCTTAAAAAAGACATGGATATACATACTTCTGAAGCAGATAAGGCTAACACTGTTGTGATTTTATACAAAAGTAACTATTTATCTAAAATGAATGATCTTCTAAATGATAACAAAACATATTCTAAACTTATTAAAAATCCCTTAGAAGCAGTTAATTCTCACTTCAATAAAGAAATGAATTTGTTGTTGAAAGGTAACATTTCTCTTATCAAAAATTTGTCATCTTTGTCCTCTTCATTGCCATATATGTATGGACTTATCAAAACACATAAACAAAATTTTCGAGCAAGACCTATAGTGAGTTCAGTAGGCTCCATCACATATAAATTATCAAAATGGTTAGTTTCCCTATTAAGCCCTTTAGTGGGTAAGGTATCAAATTCTAATATCATGAACAATGTAGATTTAGTCAACAAGCTAAACAATATCAATATTAATTTTGACTTCAAACTAGTTAGCCTTGATGTTTCCTCACTTTTCACTAAAGTTCCAGTTGATGACCTTTTAGAATATTTATTTGATGTCTTGGATGACATTCAATTACTTGTTTCAAAGTCTAATTTCATTGAACTGATAAAATTGTGCATAAAAGACTGTGTATTTCAATTTAATGGAGATTTTATGCTCAAAAATTTGGTATGGCAATGGGTAACCTTCTTTCACCTGTACTAAGTAATCTTTGTATGGAATTTTTTGAAACATAATTACTAAAGAATGTCTTACCTTCTAATGCAATTTGGTTTAGGTATGTAGATGATGTTCTTTATGTTTGGCCAACAAATGAAAATTTACAAATATTTCTGCCCTTACTTAACAATTTAGTGCCTTCCATCAAATTTACTGTAGAAAATGAAAGTAGTGGTATGTTCCCATTTTTAGATTGCATGATCCATAGACAAGGAAACAAGTTTAAGTTTAGCATATACAGAAAACCCACCAATGTTTGCTCATATATCCATTATTACTCATCTCAACATGACAGAGTTAGATTATCATCATTTCAGGCTATGTTTCCCAAGGGCATTACGTATTTGCAGTCCAGAGTTTATTGATGATGAGTTTGAGAAGATATATTCTATTGGATCTAAGTTAAAGTACCCTAGATCTTTCATTGATAAATCCCTTAAGTTAGCAAAGAAATCATTTTATAGAGTTGAGCCCAAACCTCCCATTGACACCAAGAATCTTTTAGTTCTTCCTTTTAATAATAATTTCACTTTGCTTCCCATGTTGATTAAATCCTTTAACGTAAATGTTGCCTTTAGCAACAATAATACTATAAAGAATATCTTAATCAAGAATTCATCAGAAAATTCTCTTGGTTGCATCTATAAAGTTCCTAGTGAAAACTGTGATAAATTTTATGTTGGTCAGACTGGTAAGGATCTTTCTGTTAGACTTAGGCAACATAGATCTAGTATAAGAACGGGAGAAGAATCAAATGTCTTGTTTAATCATGTTAAAAACTATGATCATTGTATTCACTGGAGTAACGCCATCTCAGTTGTTAACTCTAACTCTATTACCAAGAGAAATATCATTGAATCTTCTATTATTAAACACACAAAGAATTATAATCTTAATATTAGTGATGGTTTGTACAAATTAGATGATTTTATTGTTGATAAGATTTGTAAAATGATAAGTTTATGAACGCTCGTTTTATGTTTGGAAAATCACATGTTTACCAAATGGCGTCCTAGCTTCGTCTCTTCGATGTATATCAACTGACTGTTATATTCCTCTCTTGTGTCTCCCCTGATGATGTGATTATTACACGAAAGTGCACTTGGGAACTTTTCGTGTTTCATTTTCCCCATGGACTCATAGGAAAATCTGGATCACGCACCAAATTGTGATACTTTCCAATATATATATATATATATATATATATATATATATATATATATATATATATATATATATATATATATATATATATATATACAACGGAATGCGTGCATAGTGCCAATGTACAAAGGCAAAGGGGATAAGAATGAGTGCTCAAATTACAGAGGTATAAGTTTGTTGAGTATTCCTGGAAAATTATATAGGAGGGTATTGATTGAGAGGGTGAAGGCAATTACAGAGCATCAGATTGGGGGAGAGCAGTGTGGTTTCAGAAGTGGTAAGGATGTGTGGATCAGGTGTTTGCTTTGAAGAATGTATGTGAGAAATACTTAGAAAAGCAAATGGATTTGTATGTAGCATTTATGGATCGGGAGAAGGCATATGATAGAGTTGTTAGAGATGCTCTGTGGAAGGAATTAAGAATATATAGTGTGGGAGGCGAGTTGTTAGAAGCAGTGAAAAGTTTTTATCGAGGATGTAAGGCATATGTACGTGTAGGAAGAGAGGAAAGTGATTGGTTCTCAGTAAATGTAGGTTTGCGGCAGGGGTGTGTGATGTCTCCGTGGTTGTTTAATTTGCTTATGAATGGGGTTGTTAGGGAGGTGAATGCAAGAGTTTTGGAAAGAGGGGCAAGTATGAAGTCTGTTGTGGATGAGAGAGCTTGGGAAGTGAGTCAGTTGTTGTTCGCTGATGATACAGCGCTGGTGGCTGATTCATGTGAGAAACTGCAGAAGCTGGTGACTGAGTTTGGTGGAGTGTGTGAAAGAAGAAAGTTAAGAGTAAATGTGAATAAGAGCAAGGTTATTAGGTACAGTAGGGTTGAGGGTCAAGTCAATTGGGAGGTAAGTTTGAATGGAGAAACACTGGAGGAAGTAAAGTGTTTTAGATATCTGGGAGTGGATCTGGCAGCGGATGGAACCATGGAAGCGGAAGTGGATCATAGGGATGGGGAGGCGGCGAAAATCCTGGGAGCCTTGAAGAATGTGTTTAAGTCGAGAACATTACCTCGGAAAGCAAAAATGGGTATGTTTGAAGGAATAGTGGTTCCAACAATGTTGTATGGTTGCGAGGCGTGGGATATGGATAGAGTTGTACGCAGGAGGATGGATGTGCTGGAAATGAGATGTTTGAGGACAATGTGTGCTGTGAGGTGGTTTAATCGAGTAAGTAACGTAAGGGTAAGAGAGATGTGTGGAAATAAAAAGAGCGTGGTTGAGAGAGCAGAAGAGGGTGTTTTAAAATGGTTTGTGCACATGGAGAGAATGAATGAGGAAAGATTGACCAAAAGGATATATGTGTCGGAGGTGGAGGGAACGAGGAGAAGTGGGAGACCAAATTAGAGGTGGAAGGATGGAGTGAAAAAGATTTTGTGTGATCGGGGCCTGAACATGCAGGAGGGTGAAAGGAGGGCAAGGAATAGAGTGAATTGGATCGATATGGTATACAGGGGTTGACGTGCTGTCGGCGGATTGAATCAGGGCATGTGAAGCGTCCTTTCACCCTCCTGCACGTTCAGGCCCCGATCACACAAAATCTTTTTCACTCCATCTTTCCACCTCCAATTTGGTCTCCCACTTCTCCTCGTTCCCTCCACCTCCGACACATATATCCTCTTGGTCAATCTATCCTCACTCATTCTCTCTATGTGCCCAAACCATTTCAAAGCACCCTCTTCTGCTCTCTCAACCACGCTCTTTTTATTTCAACACATCTCTCTTACCCTTACGTTACTTAGTCGATCAAACCACCTCACACCACACATTGTCCTCAAACATCTCATTTCCAGCACATCCACCTTCCTGCGCACACCTCTATCTATAGCCCACGCCTCGCAACCATACAACATTTTTGGAACACTATTCCTTCAAACACACCCATTTTTGCGTTCCAAGATAATGTTCTCGACTTCCACACATTCTTGAAGGCTCCCAGGATTTTCGCCCCCTTCCCCACCCTATGATCCACTTCCGCTTCCATGGTTCCATCTGCTGCCAGATCCACTCCCATATATTTAAAACACTTTACTTCTTCCAGTTTTTCTCCATTTAAACTTACCTCCCAATTGACTTGACCATCAACCCTACTGTACCTAACAACCTTGCTCTTATTCATATTTACTCTTAACTTTCTTCTTTCACACACTTCACCAAACTGAGTCACCAGCTTCTGCAGTTTCTCACATGAATCAGCCACCAGCCCTGTATCATCAGCGAACAACAACTGACTCTCTTCCCAAGCTCTCTCATCCCCAACAGACTTCATACTTGCCCCTCTTTCCAAAACTCTTGCATTCACCTCCCTAAGAACCCCATCCATAAACAAATTAAACAACCATGGAGACATCACACACCCTTGCCGCAAACCTACATTCACTGAGAACCAATCACTTTCCCCTCTTCCTACACGTACACATGCCTTACATCCTCGATAAAAACTTTTCACTGCTTCTAACAACTTGCCTCCCACACCATATATTCTTAATACCTTCCACAGAGCATCTCTATCAACTCTATCATATGCCTTCTCCAGATCCATAAACGCTACATACAAATCAATTTGCTTTTCTAAGTATTTCTCACATACATTCTTCAAAGCAGACACCTGATCCACACATCCTCTACCACTTCTGAAACCACACTGCTCTTCCCCAATCTGATGCTCTGTACATGCCTTCACCCTCTCAATCAATTCCCTTCCATACAATTTACCAGGAATACTCAACAAACTTATACCTCTGAAATTTGAGCAATCACTCTTATTCCCTTTGCCTTTGTACAATGGCACTATGCACGCATTCCGCCAATACTGAGGCACCTCACCATGAGTCATACATACATTAAATAACCTTACCAACCAGTCAGTAATACATTCACCCACTTTTTTGACAAATTCCACTGCATTACCATCCAAACATGCTGCCTTGCCGTCTTTCATCTTCCGCAAATCTTTTACTACCTCTTCTCTGTTTGCCAAATAATTTTCCCTAACCCTCTCACTTTGCACACTACCTCGACCAAAACACCCTATATCTGCCACTCTATCATCAAACACATTCAACAAACCTTCAAAATACTCACTCCATCTCCTCTCACATCACCACTACTTGTTATCACCTCCCCATTTGCGCCCTTCACTGAACTTCCCATTTGCTCCCTTGTCTTACGCACTTTATTTACCTCCTTCCAGAACATCATTCTATTCTCCCTAAAATTTAATGATACTCTCTCACCCCAACTCTCATTTGTCCTCTTTTTCACCTCTTGCACCTTTCTCTTGACCTCCTGTGTCTTTTATACATCTCCCACTCAATTGCGTTTTTTCCCTGCAAAAATCGTCCAAATGCCTCTCTCTTCTCTTTCACTAATAATCTTACTTCTTCATCTCACCACTCACTACCCTTTCTAATCAACCCACCTCCCACGCTTCTCATGCCACAAGCATCTTTTGCGCAATCCATCACTGATTCCCTAAATACATCCCATTCCTCCCCTACTCCCCCTACTTCCATTGTTCTCACCTTTTTCCATTCTGTACTGTAGATATATATATATATATATATATATATATATATATATATATATATATATATATATATATATATATATAAGAGTGAGTGCTCAAATTACAGAGGTATAAGTTTGTTGAGTATTCCTGGTAAAATATATGGGAGGGAATTGATTGAGAGGGTAAAGGCATGTACAGAGCATCAGATTGGGGAAGAGCAGTGTGTTTTCAGAAGTGGTATAGGGTGTGTGGATCAGGTGTTTGCTTTTAAGAATGTATGTGAGAAATTCTTAGAAGAAAAGCAAATGGATTTGTATGTAGCATTTATGTATCTGGAGAAGGCTTATGATATAGTTGATAGAGATGCTTTGTGGGAGGTAATAAGAATATATGGTGTGGGAATCAAGTTGTTAGAAGCAGTGAAAAGTTTTTATTGAGGCTCTAAGGCATGGGTACGTGTTGGAAGATAGGAAAGTGATTGGTTCTCTGTGAATATAGGTTTGCGGAAGGGGTGTATGATGTCTCGATGGTTGTTTAATTTCTTTATGGATGGGATTGTTAGGGAGGTGAATGCAAGAGTTTTCGAAAGAGGGGCATGTATGAAGTCTGTTGGGGATGAGAGAGCTTGGAAAGTGTGTCAGTTGTTCGCTGATTATACAGCGCTGGTGGCTGATTCATGTGAAAAACTGCAGAAGCTGGCGACTGTGTTTGGTAAAGTGTGTGAAAGAAGAAAGTTAAGAGTAAATGTGAATAAGAGCAAGGTTATTAGGTGCAGTAGGATTGAGGGTCAAGTCAATTGGGAGGTAACTTTAAATGGAGAAAAACTGAAGGAAGTAAAATGTTTTAGATATCTGGTAGTGGATATGGCAGCGGAGGGAACTATGGAAGCGGAAGTGAATCATAGGGTGTGGGAGGGGATGAAAATCCTGGGAGCCTTGAAGAATGTGTGGAAGTCGAGAACATTATCTCCGAAAGAAAAATGGTTATATTTGAAGGAATAGTGGTTCCAGCAATGTTGTATGGCTGCGAGGCGTGGGCTATGGATAGAGTTGTGCGCAGGAGGGTGGATGTGCTGGAAATGAGATGTTTGAGGACAATATGTCGTGTGAGGTGGTTTGATCGAGTAAGTAATATAAGGGTAAGAGAGATGTGTGGAAATAAAAAGAGCGTGGTTGAGAGAGCAGAAGGGGTGTTTTCAAATATTTTGGGCGCAAGGAGAGAATGAGTGAGGAAAGATTGACCAAGAGGATATATGTGTCGGAGTTGGAGGGAACAAGGAAAAGTGGGAGACCAAATTGGAGGTGGAAAGATGGAGTGAAAAAGATTTTGAGTGATCAGGGCCTGAACATGCATGAGGGTGAAAGACGGGCGAGGAATAGAGTAAATTGGATCGATGTGGTATAACGGGGTGAACGTGCTGTCAGTGCATTGAATCAGGACATATGAAGGGTCTGGGGTAAACCATGGAAAGTTCTGTGGGGCCGAGATAAGGAAAGGGAGTTGTGGTTTCGGGCATTGTTGCATTACAGCTAGACACTGATTGTGAACAAATGGGGCCTTTGTTGTCTTTTCCTAGCGCTACCTCGCACATGTGAGGGGGGAGGGGGATGTTATTCCATGTGTGGCGAGGTGGCGATGAGAATGAATAAAGGCAGACAGTGTGAATTGTGTGCATGTGTATATATCTTCTGTGTGTGTGGATATATATATGTGTATATTGAGATGTATGGGTATGTATATTTGGGTATGTTGACGTGTATTCATATGCATGTGTATGGGGGTGGGTTCGGCCATTACTTTCGTCTGTTTCCTTGCACTAATCACATACGCGGGACAAAGCGACAAAGCAAAATACATACATATATATATATATATATATATATATATATATATATATATATATATATATATATATATATATATATATATATATATATATATATATATATATATATATTATCCCTGGGGATAGGGGAGAAAGAATACTTCCCACGTATTCCCTGCGTGTCGTAGAAGGCGACTAAAAGGGGAGGGAGCGGGTGGCTGGAAATCCTCCCCTCTCTTTTTTTTTTTTTTTTTTTTTCCAAAAGAAGGAACAGAGAAGGGGGCCAGGTGAGGATATACCCTCTAAGGCCCAGTCCTCTGTTCTTAACGCTACCTCGCTAATGCGGGAAATGGCGAATAGTATGAAAGAAAGAAAGAATATATATATATATATATATATATATATATATATATATATATATATATATATATATATATATATATATATATATATATATATATATATATATATATATATATATATATATATATATATATATATATATATATATATATATATATATATATATATATATATATATATATATATATATATATATATATATATATATATATATATATATATATATATATATATATATATATATATATATATATATACATATATATATATATATATATATATATATATATATATATATATATATGTGAGGCGTCTGGGGTGGACCATGGAAAGCTGTGTAGGTATGTATATTTGCGTGTGTGGACATGTGTATGTACATGTGTATGGGGGGGGGGGGTTGGGCCATTTCTTTCGTCTGTTTCCTTGCGCTACCTCGCAAACGCAGGAGACAGCGAGAAAGTATAAAAAAAAAAAAAAAAAAATATATATATATATATATATATATATATATATATATATATATATATATATTATCCCTGGGGATAGGGGGTTAAGAATACTTCCCACGTATTCCCTGCGTGTCGTAGAAGGCGACTAAAAGGGGAGGGAGCGGGGGGCTGGAAATCTTCCCCTCTCATTTATTTTTAAATTTTCCAAAAGAAGGAAATGAGGGGGCCAGGTGAGGATATTCCAAAAAAGGCCCAGTCCTCTGTTCTTAACGCTACCTCGCTGACGTGGGAAATGGCGAATAGTTTAAAAGAAAAAAAAGAAAATATATATATATATATATCTGTATATATATATATATATATATATATATATATATATATATATATATATATATATATATATATATATATATATATATATATATATATATATATATATATATATATATATATATATATATATATATATATATATATATATATATATATATATATATATATATATATATATATATATATATATATATATATATATATGTATAAGATGTTTAAGGACAATGTTTGAAGTGAGGTGGTTTGATCGAGTAAGTAGTGTAAGGGTAAGAGAGATGTGTGTAAATGAAAAGAGCGTGGTTGACAGATCAGAAAAGGGTGTTTTGAAATGGTTTAGGCACATGGAGAGAATGAGTGAGGAAAGATTGACCAAGAGGATATATGTGTCAGAGGTGGAGGGAACGAGAAGTGGGAGACCAAATTGGAGGTGTAAAGATGGAGTGAAAAAGATTTTGAGTGATCGCGTCCTGAACATGCAGGAGGCTGAAAGGCGGGCAAGGAATAGTGTGAATTGGATCGATGTGGTACACCGGGGTTGACGTGCTGTCAGTGGATTGAATCAGGGCATGTGAAGCGTCTGGGGTAAACCATGGAAAGTTCTGTGTGGCCTGGATGTGGAAAGGGAGCTGTGGTTTCGGGCATTATTACTTGACAGCTAGAGACTGAGCGTAAACGAATGGGGCCTTTGTTGTCTTTTCCTAGCGCTACCTCGCACACATGAGGGGGGAGGGGGATGGTATTCCATGTGTGGCGAGGTGGCGATGAGAATGAATAAAGGAATACAGTATGAATTGTGTGCCTGGGTATATATGTATGTGTCTCTGTGTGTATATATATGTGTAAAGTGAGATGTATAGGTATGTATATTTGCGTGTGTGGACGTGTACGTGTATACATGTGTATGGGGGTGGGTTGGGCCATTCCTTTCGTCTGTTTCCTTGCGCTACCTCGCAAACGCGGGAGACAGCGACAAAGAAAAATAAAAAATAATAAATATAAACATATATATATACTAATATATATATATATATATATATATATATATATATATATATATATATATATATATATATATATATATATATATATATATAGATGGATACATATATATATATATATATATATATATATATATATATATATATATATATATATATATATATATATATATATATATATATATATATATATATATATATATATACATATATATATATATATATATATATATATATATATATATATATATATATATATATATATATATATATATATATATATATATATATATATATATATATATATATATATATACATATATATATATATATATATTTTCTCTTTTTTTTTTTGTCGCTGTCTCCCGCGTTTGCGAGGTAGCGCAAGGAAACAGACGAAAGAAATGGCCCAACCCACCCCCATAGACATGTATATACATATGTCCACATACGCAATTATAAATACCTACACAGCTTTCCATGGTTTACCCCAGACGCTTCACATGCACTGATTCAATACACTGACAGCACGTCAACCCCGGTATACGACATCGATCCAATTCACTCTATTCCTTGCCCTCCTTTCACCCTCCTGCATGATCAGGCCCCGATCACACAAAATCTTTTTCACTCCATCTTTCCACCTCCAATTTGGTCTCCCACTTCTCCTCGATCCCTCCACCTCCGACACATATATCCTCTTGGTCAATCTTTCCTCACTCATTCTCTCCATGTGCCCAAACCATTTCAAAACACCCTCTTCTGCTCTCTCAACCACTCTCTTTTCATTTCCACACATCTCTCTTACCCTTATGTTACTTACTCGATCAAACCACCTCACACCACATATTGTCCTCAAACATCTCATTTCCAGCACATCCATCCTCCTGCGCAAAACTCTATCCATAGCCCACGCCTCGCAACCATACAACATTGTTGGAACCACTATTCCTTCAAACATACCCATTTTTGCTTTCCGAGATAATGTTCTCGACTTCCACACATTCTTCAAGGCTCCCAGAATTTTCACCCCTCCCCCACCCTATAGTAAACTTCTGCTTCCATGGTTCCATCCACTGCCAGATCCACTCCCAAATATCTAAAACCTCCCAATTGACTTGACCCTCAACCCTACTGCACCTAATAACCTTGCTCTTATTCACATTTACTCTTAACTTTATTCTTTCACACACTTTACCAAACTCAGTCACCAGCTTCTGCAGTTTCTCACATGAATCAGCCACCAGCGCTGTATTATCAGCGAACAACATCTGACTCACTTCCAAGCTCTCTCATCCCCAACAGACTTCATACTTGCCCCTCTTTCCAAAACTCTTGCATTCACCTCCCTAAGAACCCCATCCATAAACAAATTAAACAACCATGGAGACTTCACTCACCCCTGCCGCAAACCTACATTCACTAAGAACCATTCATTTTCCTCTCTTTTTTCACGTACACATGCCTTACATCCTCGATAAAATCTTTTCACTGCTTTTAACAACTTGCCTCCCACACCATATATTCTTGATACCTTCCACAGAGCATCTGTATCAACTAAGGGGAGTTGAGGAGGAATGGGATGTATTTAGGGAATCAGTGCTGGATTGCACAAAAGAT